>NC_073382.1:2134947-2508223 GCF_028641065.1 Leucoraja erinaceus
TGGAGACAACTTTTAAGAAGCCAGAGATACACGGCTGTGAAGCTCGGCGGACATTTAACATTACCGGTCGGTTATCCGTGGTTCTGAAAACTACCGCTTACCTTTTTTTCCCCCAATGAGCCAATGAAATTCACCGGTCAGCACCAGCTTCAACCGACGACAACCTCCAAGGACCTTCGACCTCCTGGCAACCTATTAGGACCTCCTTGCGACCCACCCACGGCTCGAGAATTCTCGCTAGTCTCCGTGGTGACTTCATTCTAGTCGCCGCTAAGTTTTCAACATGTTGAAAAATCCTCGGCGACCATAATGAGGCTGCGATTAGTTTCCAAAATGCGGGGGAATCCTCACGACCACAAAGTGGCGACTGCTCCCCGGACCTCCCCCCCATCCCGATCGGACTGCCCCCCCCCCCCCCGAACTCTGACCCGACCAGAGCCGGCATATCAGTCCCCGTGGCCGAATCCGCGGGCCGATATCTCGGCTCCAGAACCATTGGACTTCTCTCGGAGGCTGTGACCTGTGTTTGTCCGGCAGAACGGATAACCCAGCAAGGCTCTGGAACCAAAGGTGCCAGGAAATCAGTGGCGGACCTGTACTTGCAAGCTCCTAGTTAACGAGTGAAGCTCTTCTCTCCCTGTCACGCAGACATGAATAATAGTGTGACTGGTGCCTGAAGGGTTAATTTCCACCAGCTCTTGCTTCGACTGCCTGAAGTGCCTTGTCCTTCCCTTGTGTCACATGTGGCCTAATGATATAAATAAGTCTACAGGGAGCAAACTGGGCCACTAATGAAACGCTCCAAATTATGTCTAAAATGGATATCACTATTAAGGGAAGAAGGAATTTTCACCCCATCAATCTGCCCACACAGTGTTTTACTTTTGGACCGTGAGTCCTGTAGCGACGTCTGTTATTAATAAAACTATGTGCGCGGGGGGGGAGATAAAAACGAATAATATTTTTATATGGTGCACATACAGAGTGATAGGGGTTTTCTGGTGAGATGCTTTGGAGAGCTGAACCAGTTCCCACTGGGAATTGGGTTGAAACCCAGTCTCTTCACTCTGGCAGCTGTTAGTGGACCTAAGTGAAATAAATTTAGACGTCCGCAAATCGGTTCCCTGTGGATGTGAGTTCAGAACTCAAAAAAACTGCCCTCAGATTTGTAGCAGTTGGCATCTCTTCAGCATTCTCACAGAGGGGACAATTGGAATCGAGAAGCAGAGGACACGGGTTTATGGTGAAGGGGAGATGATTTGACAGGAATTCCGAGGAGATACAGGAAGAGGTTGAGCAGGCTGGGACTCTGTTCCTTGGAGCGCAGGAGGATGAGGGGTGATCTTATAGAGAGTGTGTCAAATCATGAGAGGAAAAGATCGGGTAGATGCACGAGTCTCTTGCCCAGAGTAGGGGGATCAATAACCGGAGAACATAGGTTTAAGGTCAAGAGGCAAAAAAAACTATAAGAACCTGAGGAGTAGCTTTTTCACCCAAAGGGTGGTGGGTGGGTGGAACGAGCAGCCAGAGGAGGTAGTTGGGGCAGGGACTATCACTACTTTTAAGAAACATTTCGACAGGTGCATGGATAGAAACATAGAAACATAGAAATTAGTTGCAGGAGTAGGCCATTCGGCCCTTCGAGCCTGCACCGCCATTCAATATGATCATGGCTGATAATCCAACTCGGTATCCCGTACCTGCCTTCTCTCCATACCCTCTGATCGCCTTGGCCACAAGGGCCACATCTAACTCCCTCTTAAATATAGCCAATGAACTGGCCTCAACTACCCTCTGGGGCAGAGAGTTCCAGAGATTCACCACTCTCTGTGTGAAAAAAGTTCTCCTCATCTTGGTTTTAAAGGATTTCCCCTTATCCTTAAGCTGTGACCCCTTGTCCTGGACTTCCCCAACATCGGGAACAATCTTCCTGCATCTAGCCTGTCCAACCCCTTAAGAATTTTGTAAGTTTCTATAAGATCCCCCCTCAATCTTCTAAATTCTAGAGAGTATAAACCAAGTCTATCCAGTCTTTCTTCATAAGACAGTCCTGACATCCCAGGAATCAGTCTGGTGAACCTTCTCTGCACTCCCTCTATGGCAATAATGTCCTTCCTCAGATTTGGATAGGGCAGGTTTAGAGGGATATGGGTAAACACAGGCTGGTGGGACATGTTGGTCAGTGCAGGCAAGTTGAGCTGAAGGGCCTGTTTCCATGCTGTGTGACTATGATTCGTGGTGAAAATAAACAGGTGTGGAAACAGGATGGGAGCTACAGGTGAAGTTCAGTCCATTCATCTGAGACTAGAATCCAGGAAGAGACGGGCGCAGCAGCTGCGCCCTTGGTTTAAAAGGAGCGGTCTCACTGCTGTACATTGACGCATTTCCAATGTGTTACACACAAAGGAAGACAAACGCAGCTGCAAGTGGATCACGGCCTGGTTCGATATCTCAAACAGCCAAGAAGCAAGGAGACTGCAGAGAGTGGTTTACTGCTCTGCTCCATATCCTCCTTGAGATCACACCCTCCCTGCTCCAACAATTGGCCAAACAGGGCACCACCCTGCCTGAAGTCATCTGTTGCCGGCTCTGGTCTATCCTGGTCTTTCTTCGCCTCCAGCTCTTCGCCCCATCCCACCACCCCATACTTTCAGCCTGAAGAGGGGCCCCAACCCAAATCATCACCTATCCCTTTTCTCCAGAGATGCTGCCTGACACGCTGGTTGACTCCAGCGCTTTGTTAAATTTAGTTTGGTTTAGTTTAGTTTCGTTTGGAGATGCAGCGTGGAAACAGGCCATTCGGCCCGCCAGGTCCGCGCCAACCAACGTCCCCTGTACATTAATGCCCCTGTCCCACTTAGGAAACTTGAACAGAAACCTCTGGAGACTTTGCGCCCCACCCAAGGTTACCGTGCGGTTCCCAGAGGTGGCAGGTGGTTGCCGGAGGTTGCAGGTAGTGGAGGCAGGTAGGGAGTCTGACAAAAACCTCCGGGAACCGCACGGAAACCTTGGGTGGGGCGCAAAGTCTCCAGAGGTTTTTCCGTTCAGGTTTCCGAAGTGGAACAGGGGCATTAAACGCTACACTACACACACTAGGGAGAATTTTACATTTATGCATTTATACCAAGCCAAATAACCTACAATTCTGTCTGTCTTTGGAATGTGGAAGGAAACAGAAGATCGCGGAGATTTCCGGTGCTGCTCGCTGTGGCCATGGAGGAGACCCAGGACAGAGAGGTCGGATACGGAGTGGGAGGGGGAGTTGAAGTGCTGAGCCACCGGGAGGTCAGCTTGGTTATTGCGGACCGAGCGGAGGTGTTCGGCGAAACGATCGCCCAACCTCCGCTTGGTCTCACCGATATAGATCTGCTGACATCTAGAGCAGCGGATGCAATAGATTGAAAGTAGGCATGCAGGTGCAGCAGGCTGCGAAGAAAGCGAATGGTATGTTAGCTTTCATAGCAAAAGGATTTGAGTATAGGAGCAGGGAGGTTCTACTGCAGTTGTACAGGGTCTTGGTGAGACCACACCTGGAGTATTGCGTACAGTTTTGGTCTGCTAATCTGAAGAAAGACATTCTTACCATAGAGGGAGTACAGAGAAGGTTCACCAGACTGATTCCTGGGATGTCAGGACTTTCATATGAAGAAAGACTGGATAGACTCGGCTTGTAATTGATAGAATTTAGAAGATTGAGGGGGGATCTTATAGAAACTTACAAAATTCTTAAGGGGTTGGACAGGCTAGATGCAGGAAGATTGTTCCCGATGTTGGGGAAGTCCAGGACAAGGGGTCACAGTTCAAGGATAAAGGGGAAATCTTTTAGGACCGAGATGAGAAAAACATTTTTCACACAGAGAGTGATGAATCTCTGGAACTCTCTGCCACAGAAGGTAGTTGAGGCCAGTTCATTGGCTATATTTAAGAGGGAGTTAGATGTGGCCCTTGTGGCTAAATGGATCAAGGGGTATGGAGAGAAGGCAGGTACGGGATACTGAGTTGGAATATCAGCCATGATCATATTGAATGGCGGTGCAGGCTCGAAGGGCCGAATGGCCTACTCCTGCACCTATTTTCTATGTTTCTATGTTTCTATGTACATGTCTCAGCAGGGAATGGAGGGGTATGGATTACATGGAGGCAAAGGAAATGAGTTTAACTTGACATCATGGATGATACAAACATTGTGGGCCTATTCCCGTGCTATATTATTCTATGTCCTATGTTGTTTGTTATGTTTTTAACATAAACTCCACCCCCTTGTCATCACAAACAGTGTATTATTAATGGTAATGTACTATTAAAATATTAAGCCATTGTTTAAATATTCATGCTATCTTTTATAATAAAGCAAGCTGATGCTGCCGTTAAAATAGTCAGGAATTTTGATGATCGTAGTCAAACAAGAGGAAAAATGTAACAGACAGTTTCTTCCACCTTTACCAAAGACCATTTCATGACTTCTTCTCTTTTTTTTCTCTTTTTTCTAGCAATATTTCTTGCTGCCGAGATTCATCCACTTCAATCTCAAGTCTTTCATGTGATAGGAGCAGAATTAGGCCATTCAGCCCATCATCAAGTCTACTCTGCCATTCAATCATAGACAGCCTGATTTCTCTGTTACTGGTGAGCAAACTGGGTCAACCATCACAACTACACTCGATCGACAGCCATGGAGATGGTTGCAACATTCACAGTTTCATCCAAACCTGCGCTGTGTTTGTCGGCTGTAGACAGTTCAATCAGAAAGGTTGGAAAGAGAAAGAGAGAGAGTCTTTCTTGTTGCAAAGCTGCTATTTTGATGCAGTAGGATCCAGACGATAATGTCTCTGCCTCTTTGATCGGACTTTGCTGGCTTTACCTTGCACAAAGCGTTATTCCCTTATCGTGTATCTATACTGTAAATGGCACGATTGTAATCGTGTATTGTCTTTCCGCAGACTGGTTAGCACCCAACAATGACCCTGAATTTCATACTTATTGATTCTTTGACCTACTAGAAACATAGAAACATAGAAATTAGGTGCAGGAGTAGGCCATTCGGCCCTTCGAGCCTGCACCGCCATTCAATATGATCATGGCTGATCATCCAACTCAGTATCCCGTACCTGCCTTCTCTCCATACCCCCTGATCCCCTTAGCCACAAGGGCCACATCTAACTCCCTCTTAAATATAGCCAATGAACTGGCCTCAACTACCCTCTGTGGCAGAGTTCCAGAGATTCACCACTCTCTGTGTGAAAAAAGTTCTTCTCATCTCGGTACTACTAGAAATAGTCATGAACATAAATGATCAAAATGTATTACTGGAGTGAAGGAATGGGTGCCGTTTCGGGTCGAGACCCTTCTTCAGACCCGAAACGTCGCCTATTCCTTCGCTCCATAGGTGCTGCCTCACCCGCTGAGTTTCGCCAGCATTTTTGCCTACCTTTGATTTTTCCAGCATCTGCAGTTCTTTCTTAAAAATGTATTACTGAAATTGTTTATACAGTCTGAAGAAGGGTTTCGGCCCGAAACGTTGCCTATTTCCTTCGCTACATAGATGTTGTCAGTTTCTCCAGCATTTCTGTCCACCATTGTTCATACAATGTCAGCAGGCATCCATCCTGCACAAAAAAACTGAAATTTCCTTTACATAATGGGTGGCACGGTGGCACAGCAATAATGCTGCTGCCTTACAGCGCCAGAGACCTGGGTTCGATCCTGACCACGGGTGCTTGTCTGTACAGAGTTTATACGTTCTCCCCGTGACCTGCGTGGGTTTGCTCCGAGATCTTCGGTCTCCTCCCACACTCCAAAGGCGTACAGGTTTGTAGGTTAATTGCCTTGGTATAAATGCAAATTGTCCCTAGTGTGTGTAGGATAGTGTTAATGTGCGGGGATCGCTGGTCGGTGCAGACTCAGTGGGCCAAAGGGCCTGTTTCCACGCTGTATCTCTAAACTAAACTAAACCAAACATTATTCCCTCATCATGTATCTATACACTGTATAATGGCTCCATTGGAATGATGTATTGTCTTTCCGCTGACTGGTTACCGTGTAACAAAATCTTTTCGCTTTACCTCCGTGCTCGTGACAACGAACAAAACGGAACCTGAACCTCTTCCTTATTGACCCTTTTACCCAGTAAATATAGCCATGAACATAAATGATCGAAAAACACTTTATTACTGAAATTGCTTCTAATGTCAGCAGGGATTCCTACTGTACAAAACATATTGAAATTTCCTTTACTTAACATTGCCACGGGAGAGCAGTTATTCACATCTCACAACTCATAATGGGGTGAAAGCACTTAAGGATCAATTAATGTCCACGGAGCAATATTGACATATGCAGCAATATCAGTAACATCGGAGACACAAGGAACTGCAGATGCCAGTTTGCCAAAAAGGACACACATTTCTGAAGTAATTCAGTGGGTCAAGCAGCATCAAGTTACATCATCAGTACCATTTGACTTATACTCCAGCACTTTGTACTTATCAGTAACAGTGCTATGTGAGAACACCTCCAGATTCAGGGACAGTTTCTTCCCAGCTGTTATCAGGCAACTGAATCATCCTGGCACCACCAGAGAGCAGTCCTGAACTACTATCTTCCACATTGGTGACCGTCGGACTATCCTTGATCGGACTTTGCTGGCTTTACCTTGCACTAAACGTTATTCCCTTATCATCTATCTATCTGTACAACATAAATGGCTCGATTGTAATCATGCATTGTCTTTCCGCTGATTGGATAGCACGCAACAAAAGCTTTTCACTGTACCTCGGTACACGTGACAATAAACTAAACTGTGACTGAGAAGTTAGTTGGCCTTATACTCATGGGAATTTAGAAGGATGAGAGGGCATCTTATAGAAACATATAAAATTCTTAAAGGATTGGACAGGTTAGATGCAGGAAAAATGTTTCCAATGTTGGGGGGGGGGTCCAGAAACAGGGGTCACAGTGTAAGAATAAGGGGTAAGCTATTAGGACTGAGATGAGGAAAAACCTTTTCACCCAGCGAGTTGTGAGTCTGTGGAATTCTCTGCCACGGAAGGCAGTGGAGGCCAATTCACTGGATGTATTCAACAGAGAGTTACATGTCGCTCATAGGGCTATAGGGAAATCAAGGGATATAGGGAAAAAGCAGGATCGGCAGACTGATTTTGAATGATCAGCCATGATCATATTGAGGGGGCATGAAGGGCCAAATGGCTTACTCCTGCACCTATTTTCTATGTTTCTACGTTTCTACCCTCCTAACATGAATAACTTTCAAATCTTCACTACAAGTAATGGTCTTTCAAGCACAGGCAAGGTTGTGTTAGCTGCAGATTCTCCAATATGTTCAACAAAAGAATAGTGTTAGTATGTAGATAGCATCTCCATCTAGTGGCCATTGGTGTCCATCCAATGTAATGCAGGAAGTCATGAACATATGCTGTTCACATTACCACACTATTTGCTTTGTAATGAGGAATATCAATTGCTTTCAACGGAAAACAAATAGGCAGGTCTTTTTTTCGGTAAAATCAGTTCACACTTTTTATTTTCCGGCATCGTTTTGTGTCAAAGGTGGAACCAGCATGGTTTAGTGCTGGGGAAATCCTGGCTCACAAATTACATGGAGTTGTTAGAGGAGGGACGGAGGAGGTGGCACTGTGGTGAAGCGGAGGAGTTGCTGACGTACAGCACTTACAGAACCCGGGATCGATCCCGACTGCGCGTACTGTCTGTACGGAGTTTGTACGTTCACCCCGCGACCTGCGTAGGTTTTCTCCGAGATCTTCGGTTTCCTCCCACACTCCAAAGACGTACAGGCTTGTAGGTTAATTGGCTTGGCATAAGTGTAAATTGTCCCTAGTGTGTGTAGGGTAGTGTTAGTGTGCGGGGATCGCTGGTCGGTGCGGACTCAGTGGGCCGAAGGGCCTGTTTCCTTGCTGTATATGTATTATAGTATATGGCCACATTGATTTGTTTTGTAGTCAATGCCTACTATGTTCTGTTCTGCTGAAGCAAAGCAAGAATTTCATTGTCCTATCAGGGACACTTGACAATAAACTCACTTGAACTTGAACTTGAACTTGTATCTGTAAACTAAACTGAACTAAAGTCTGTAGTAACCAGTGGAGTGCCGCAGGGGTTGCTACTGAGTTTATCATATATGTAAATGTCTTGGTTGACAAATTCCACCCTATCTGTGCCCTTAACACTATGGCAGTTCCAGAACAATGGCAGGAATCCTAGGAGTGTTGGTGCCACTTCAAAGTCCTCAGTCCTCTGTAGTGTAGATACAGGAGACCTGGGTTCAATTCCCCACTGGCGAAGTACTACAGTATGATAAAGCTTTCTACTGTGCGTCGGTTCATGAGAAGAAATAGTGTCAGTTGGGGGCAGAAAGGAAATGTATAACATGCAGCATGTGTATTTTTTTTTTGGAAGTGTACTCTGTGCAAATGTATCCTGGGGTCTGAAGAAGGGTTTTGACCCGAAACGTTGCCTATTTCCTTCGCTCCATAGATGCTGCCTCACCCGCTGAGTTTCTCCAGCATTTTTGTCTACCTTCGATTTTCCAGCATCTGCACTTCCTTCTTAAACAATATCCTGGTTTTATGCAAGGTTAGTATTTGTGGTGTTATGAGTTTAATGATGGGTTAGGATAAGTGTAGGACAGGACACGGGTGTTTAGCATCTGTTGGAGTGAGTTAATCGTCTGTATTTTCCTTTATTTAGTAGATACTGGTAGCAGGGTTTAAGAGAGAGTTAGATAAAGCCTAGGGGCTAGTGGAGTCAAGCGATATGGGGAGAAGGCAGGCACGGGTTATTGATAGGGGACGATCAGCCATGGTCACAATGAATGGTGCTGCTGGCTCTAAGGACCGAATGGTGCTCCTGCACCTATTTTCTATGTTTCTATGTTTCCATAGGTGGTGAGAGCAGGTGGGTCTGGGATGCCAGAACTAATTGTTCAGCCTTTCCGAGGTGTCGTGGCCTAAGGAAATACCAGTGACGAGAGGTGCCCACTTGATAACCCCAATGATATACAGTACTTGCATCCACATGATCAGTTTTCTATGTGCTTGTTAACATGTACACAGATGAGTATTGCATATGGAGTTAGTTATTGTCCTTAGTTAGTATATTCAGTTTAGATAGTACCTTGGCTTTGGGCTTAGTTTTCTTGGTTGAGCGCTTATCCTCAAACGCAAGCTTCTTGAAAATGGCAACACAGTGGGATACGGTAGTGATGAAGGTATTTCCTTTCATCAACTGAGGCATTAAGTTAGGTATGTTGCAAAACCTACCTTAAGCGTAGCTGCAGATCTGTCCAAGCCCTTGTGTGCGATTTTGGCGCCGTTGAGAGGGGGGCGGATTTAAAACGCGATTTTCCCTAGGCTATTCAAATCGAGGTTGTTCAGCCTACTTAGTTGCTGACGAAAAATCGCTGGGAGATTCTTTCGCTGGAGCTATTTTAAAATTTAATTGGTTAATTTAATTGTTATAGTAGGTTAAAAATTATCCCCGCGACCGCCGACAACGAGACGAATCTCATACAGGGGACAACGGAAGGTAGGTTGTTTATTTTTACATTAAAAAGGGCTTCTTAAGATCCCTTTATACAAAGTTTTATGTTGCGAGTAGCCACATTAAATCCCGCAGTATTTTTCTGGGCATTTGGGTGTACAAATTCACCACAATGGGAACGTTCTAAACCAGCGCGTTCCACAGAGTTCCACAGGATCCTACTCGAAAGCTGATTTAAATGGCCATTAATTTACAGCAATTGAACACTAAATTCCTTCCATTTGGCCTATATATTAATGGAAATGAGATTTAAAAATCATGTTTTATTGTGAATTCTTTGTGAACGTTATTTGGACACAGGCTATTTAAAAATGTTAATCTTTTCTTAAGAAATGGATAGATGTTTACATCTAGTAATTGAAGTTTGGAATTAGCTACAATTGGGTAACTAACTAATTATATGCTTTAATTTCAGGTCATCCAAGTAAGATTGTTTCATATTTGTTTCAGAATGCTTCAATCTATAATAACTGAACATTTTTCAGTTCTCTTAATTTTTAAGAACGTTATGGGCTTTAGACTGTTCTTGATCACAGCTTTTGTGTTAAGTCAATGGAAAATCAATAGGGAACAAGATGCTAATTTCAGAGTATGAAAATGGCCATAACTTTTTTAATACTGAAGATATGAAAGTGAATTAGGTGTCAAATTAAACTTATTTTTGTGCTTTATCTGATGGGATAAATTGCAGACTTGATTTTTAAAATCTCAAAATTTTGTAACATTGCTAATTAAGCATGAGAGCTGGAAGATCAAGATTCAAGATTCAATTTAATTGTCATTTGGACCCCTTGAGGTCCAAACGAAATGCCGTTTCTGCAGCCATACATTACAAACAAATAGACTCAAGACACAACATAATTTACATAAACATCCATCACATCGCTGTGATGGAAGGCCAAAAAAACTTATCTCTCCACTGCACCCCCCCCCCCCCCCCCCCCGATGTCAGAGTCAAAGTCAAAGCCCCCCGGCTGGCAATGGCGATTGTCCCGCGGCCATTAAAGCCACGCCGGGTGATGCAAGGTCGCACACCGGGTACTTGATGCAGGAGCCCCCGGCATGCACTCGCAGAGTCCCGCGGCCATTCCAAGCCGCGCGGGGCGGTGCTGTGAGGCCCCGCTCCAGGAGCTCTTCGACCCCGCAACTCGGGCGGGAGAAGTCGCCGTTGCGAGAGCCCTGAAAAGCGGTCTTCCTCCAGGGACCTACGGGCTCCCGGTGCCGCGGTCCGCCAGACCCGCAGTTGCAGCCTCCGAATCTCCGGAGGTCGGGCCGCATCAGCGCTCCACCACCGCTCCACCCGCTCCGGTCTTGGCCAGCTCCGCGACGGTGAGGTGAGTCGTCGGCACCAGAGCCCCCGGTCTTCCTGTTGGAGGCCGCTCCTCGTTGCAGCCCCAAGGACAACGGAGACCCGACAAAGGAAAGGTCGGGTCTCCCGTGCAGGGAGAGATTTAAAAGTTACCCCCTCCCTCCCACCCCACCCCCACCCCCCCACATACACACCCCAACAAAAAATAACAAAAACTACATAAAAACATAGACAAAAAATAATAAAAACGCGGACGATGTACTGTAGCTGTAAAAAACATTACTGGGCCCTGTCTATTTATCATAATAGCATTAAAAAGGATGTAATGCAGAAGAGATTCACCAGGCTGTTGCCCGGAATAGAGGGCTTTAGTTACAAGGAGTGTGGATAGGCTGTGGTGAATTGTACTCACCCAACCACAAGAGGTTCAGTGGTGACCTTATGGATTGACTGATTGAAAGATGGAGCATGGAAACAGACACTTCAGCCCACGGAGTTGATGCCGACCATCGATCACCCACACGCACGCTTTCGCATCCACTACCTACACGCAAGGGGCGATTTTACCAGCGGTAAATCGACCTACAAAACCGCACATCTTTGGGAAGCACAAGGAAACTGGAGCACCTAGAGGGAACCCACTCAGGGAGAACGTGCAAACTCCACACAGACAGCTGCCCAAAGCCAGGGTCGAATCTGGCAATGTGTGAGGCAGCAGTTCTAGCAACTATCAAGTTTAAAGGATTTTATGGGGCACAGCCGGGGCAGATTTTCAATCTTTTTTTTCCCGAGTGTAGAAGAGTCTAAAACTAGAGGGCATGAATTTAAGGTGCGAAAAGGAGAAACTGAAAGGAGATCTGGGGACAAGTTTTTTACATAAACAGTGGTGATTGTTCAGAACGAGCTGCCAGAGGCGGTGACAGAGGCAAGTGCAATTACAATATTTATGAGGCTTAACGGGTGCTTAGATTGGAAAAGAGTAGCGGGATAATGCCCTAATTCAGGAAAAGGGCACTGCATTTCGCTGTCTCTGTACTGTACACTGACAATGACAATTAAAGTTGAATCTGAATCTGTATATCAATAAACATATAAACAATATGGACAATTGGGGTCAAATGGACCCATTTCTGTGGTCTACAGCATGACTTTATGACTAAATGGCTCAAATTTGTTTTAGTGGGTTTGGAGTTGATTCCATCAGTTAGACTATGAGTCAGTTACAGTTAAAACCATGAAAAGGTGCACGTCTTGGAGGCAGTCCTGTTGGCATGGTCACTTTCTGGTGAGAAAATGGAAGGGAAGTTGGTTTGCGTAATGGTCTGGGATATGCCCACAGCTCTCTGCAATTGCTTGCGGTCTTGGATGGAGCTGTTCTGGTTCACGAAAAGCTGACTGAATTACGGTCTTTGAAAGTTCACTTCCCCCTCTGGGAGTGTCCTATCCCTGTGTACAGTGACGGTGCCAGAGTAGAGATTTTGAAAGCTCCAAGTGCTTAGGAGCAAATATAACGAGACCTGGAACAGCCATATCTATTCGGCATGTCTGTGGAATTCTCTGCCTCAGGGGGCGGTGGAGGCAGGCTCTCTGGATGCATTCAAGAGAGAGCTAGTTAGGGCTCTTAAAAATAGCGGAGTCAGGGGATATGGGGAGAAGGCAGGAACGGGGTACTGATTAGGGATGATCAGCCATGATCACATTGAATGGCGGTGCTGGCTCGAACAGCCGAATGGCCTACTCCTGCACCTATTGTCTATTGTCTATTGGCATTCCAACTATTCTCACCAACTTCTACAGATGTGCCGTAGAAAGCATTTTATCGGGATGCATCATAGCATGGTTTGGGAACAGCTCCATTGAGGACCGTCAGAAATTACAGAGATTTGTGGACATAGCCCAGACCATCACACAAACCAACCTCCCTTCCATTGACTCTATCTACATCCATGTTGCATGCTCGGCAAGACATCCAGATTACAGTAATCAAGGATGAGTTTCACCCTCTACACCCTCTACTCCCCTCTCCCATCAGGCAAGAGGTACAGATGTTTGAACATACACACCTCCAGATTCCGGAGGAACTCAGCAGGTCAGGCAGGATTTGGTGAGGAAAATGGACAGGCGGTATTTCGGATTGGGGCCCTTCTTCAGACTGAAGATCATCTTTAGTCTATAGAAGGGTCCTAACCCAAGATATCACCCATCCATTCCCTCCCCAAATGACCCATTGAGATCCTCCAGCACTTTGGGTTTTGCCTGGTTAGAACAGTTAGAGTGATACTAGTGTCACAATTTGGGGATCTCAGTACATACTCTCCTAATTCTCCCGTGAAATTCCAACTGTCATTTACAAGATCTGCTTGGAAATTGGCGCTCCTGATGAAGTCCTCCTGAACAAAAATAATTGGAAGATTTCACAGGAGTACTGACATGTTTCTTTTCTTTAATTTCGTTTAGTTTATAGATACAGCGCAGAAACAGGCCCTTCGGCGCCCGGAGTCCGCGCCGACCAGCGATCCCCGCACATTAACACCATCCTACACACACTAGGGACAGCTTACTTTCTTTTTACACCAAGCACCAAGACCTGCACGTCTTTAGAGTGCGGGAGGAACCCGAAGATGTCAGAGAAAACCCACGTGGTCACGGGGAGAGCGTTCAAACTCCGTACAGACAGCACCCATAGTTGTGACCTGAGTCTCTGGTGATGTAATGCCCCTGTCCCACTTAGGAAATCTGAACGGAAACCTTTGGAGACTTTGCGCCCACCCAAGGTTTCCGTGCGGTTCCCGGAGGTTTTTGTCAGTCTCCCTACCCGCTTCCACTACCTGCAACCTCCGGCAACCACCTGCAGCCTCCGGGAACCGCACGGAAACCTTGGGTGGGGCGCAAAGTATCCAGAGGTTTCCATTCAGGTTTCCTAAGTGGGACAGGGGGCATAAAGGCAGCAACTCTACCACTGCGCCACCGTGCATTAATGAAACGTGATGCCAATTTCGAGGGCTGGCTCTGTGTGTGCCTTCAGGAGGGAGCTGGATCAGATTGGAGATCCAACATCAAGAAGTTAAATGGTTTCACAGGTAACATCTGGACAGCATGATTTTCTGGCCTGCTTTCAATGGCCTGGGGTGGATGAGGAGAAGTTATCCAGAACATCTTTCTTTTCCTCTCTAGAGGGAGGGGTCGTGGGGGGGGATGCAAGATATCTACACCTGATAGTTCTTCAATCTTGCACGAGGCTGGGTTGAAATCTCATCTGTGTTTTGTTTTGTTTTGTCCATTCTTTAAAATATAGAAACATAGAAACATAGAAATTAGGTGCAGGAGTAGGCCATTCGGCCCTTCGAGCCTGCACCGCCATTCAATATGATCATGGCTGATCATCCAACTCAGTATCCCGTACCTGCCTTCTCTCCATACCCCCTGATCCCCTTAGCCACAAGGGCCACATCTAACTCCCTCTTAAATATAGCCAATGAAGTGGCCTCAACTACCCTCTGTGGCAGAGAGTTCCAGAGATTCACCACTCTCTGCGTGAAAAAAGTTCTTCTCATCTCGGTTTTAAAGGATTTCCCCTTTATCCTTAAGCTGTGACCCCTTGTCCAGGATGTTTCCACTGGCAGTCAAGATTAGCATTTATTTAATTGTGACACAAAGTGCTGGAATAACTCAGTCAATTATTTCAAGCAGGGGCGGAAAACCCGTGGGGGCCAGAGGGGACACGTCCCCCCATGTTTTGAGAGGTGGGGGATTAACCTGTCTGGGCTTGCGGGAAATATGGCCAGCGCGGAGAAGCAGCGCTGGTGGCCCGTCAGTCCACACAGGGCTGTAGTTAACCCGGTGAGACAGGCACAGTTGAGCTGCATTTAGCGCTGGATTGAGCCTCCGAAGCCTCGCGCCAAAAAATTGTGTCCCCCATCCCCTCCATGTTTTGATAGTGAGTTCCGCTCTTGATTTCAAAGGTAGGTTCAAGGATATTTTGGGCCTCATATCTGAGGAAGGGTGTGCTGGCTCTGGAGAGGATCTAGAGGAAGTGTACAAGAATGATCCCAGGCATGAGTGGGCTAGCATATGATGAGCATTTGACAGCACTGGGCCTCAACCCACTGGAGATTAGAAAGTTGAGGGGGGACCTCATTGAAACTTACAGAATAATGAAAGGCATAGATAGAGTGGACGTGGAAAGGATGTTTCCACTGGTGGGAGAGTCATCGGTCACCAGAGGTTATAGCATCAGAATTAAAGGACCCTCTTTTAGAAAGGAGGTGAGGAGGAACTTTTGTTCGTCAGAGGCTAATTAATCTGTGGAACTCATTGCCACAGAGGGCTGTGGAGGCCAAGACAGTGGATATTTTTAAGGCAGAGATAGACAGATTCTTGACTAGAACAGGTGTCAAGGGTTATGGAGGGAATGCAGGAAAATGGGAATTAGGAGGCCATGATTGAATGGCGTAGTGGACTCGATGGGCCGAATGGCCTAATTCTACTAAAACTTGTGATATTTTCAGAGCAAATTGGGAGGTGATCTGTCAAACATTCAAATGGGGTGACAGGTGATTTGCACAACCCTCTGGTCTCCCATGGGTAATGTCACAATCCAACAGGACCCAGTGCTGGGATCAGGAGTGCTTTCTTTTCAGAAGTTTGTTTCATTATGTTTCCCATTGAGTACTGTGTCAACAAACCTGCCATGCTGCTGCATATTACAATATCACTCTTCCGTTTCGGTACATATGACAATTAAAACATTCTTGAACACTCTTGAGCTTACCATGAGGGACTTTATCAAATGCCTGACAACAATCAATCATCTTCCTCCCCTCCTCAAGAAATGCAATCAAGTGTCGGGGGTTATGGGGGAAGGCAGGAGAATGGGGTTAGGAGGGAGAGATAGATCAGCCATGATTGAATGGCGGAGTAGACTTGATGGGCCGAATGACCTAATTCCACTCATATTCCTTATGACCTTATACCACTTCCCCAAACTCTCTATCCTCCCCATCCTGCACTAGGTAGAATACAAATACAAAGTATGCATTCAAAATGCCACACATGCCCTGGCTCCACATAAAGACTCTCTTTTAGGTCACTCAGGGGCTTTATGTCGCTCCTGGCTATTTTTTTACTTTTAATAATTTTTTAAAAGGCTCTGGAAATCTCTTTAATTTTGTTGGTCAGGGCCCCATTTCATGGCCCTATTTCCCCTGCCAACTTTCTTAAGTTCTTCCCTATATTTTCTCATAAGCTAAGGGGTTTGTCATAATCTCCCAACCTACCTGGTTGTGACCCTTGCGCTTTTTTTAATATCCGCACTTTCTCTGGAGTTGTAGCAGTATAATGCTGCAACACTATATTCTACACTCATGTATTTTTTTCTTTGTATTATCTGTTTGTATGGCATGATTTTACTGGATAGCATTCTAAAGCTTTTCACTGTATTACAATACACGTGTCAATATAAACTAATATCAATATTTTCAAAAAACCGTAGAGGACACATTTGATAATAATTTCCTATACCTGACATACTTTCCTTTCTTTTTTTTCTGATTGAACCCTTCATTTTCCATCAAAATGCATCATCGAGATTACTAGACAAAAGTGCTGATAAAAATATATGGTTCAATATGGACCCTACAAGCTAAAGAGAATGATGTTCCTGTAACAGTGGCAGGGATACGGAGATTGAATCAGAAGGATTCAGTATTAGAGCAAATATATGATGATACTCTGACTGCCTGATGAGAATATAAAGCCTTTTCATCAAAAATGTTATGAATTGTCCAAAAGGCAGTCAGTGCAGGTGTATCATAGCCCCAATGATCCTGGTCTGATTATAACCTATGTTTCTGCCTGTGCTCTGGTTTCTCCCTATAGACTTGCTGGTAGTCAGTAAATTGGCCCATGTATTCATGGGAGGTGGTCTTGGAGGGGACGCTGCTCTTTAAACTGCGGGGAATCTTGGACAATACAGCTCACCCCCTCTATGACACACCAGTCAACCAGAGGGATACCTTCAGCAAGATGCAGTGCAGAACACCACAGGAGACCCTTCTTCCCTGTGGCTATCAAACTGTACAACTGTCGTGGGGTAGACTGGCCCTTCAGCCCACAATGTCTCTGCTGGGCATGGTGCCAAAATAAACTAATCTCGTTCGTCTGCACATGATGCATATCCCTCCATAATTGAAGCTGTCACAGTCTGCCCTCTCCTCATTCTCATCCACTTCACCTCCCAGTACTTTTCCACCGGTCCCTCCTTCTCCTCGCCTGCCTGCCACTCCCCTCTCATCAGCCCAACTCTCCTCACCTGTTGCACTCAGTTGTCTCTGATCACCAATTAACCCGGTATATAGACTCTCCTCACCGTTCACACAGTGCCAGATTGTTCTCAGCATTCATGCAAGACTCTCCAGCGATTTCCCGACTGCCTACACGGATTCGAACCTGCCTGCCCCTGACCATTCCGTCCTGTCGTTTTCCCGGATATCACCTCAGCCTTCTGTCCCCGACCACAGCCTTCGTCCCGTACCTCCTGGTTTCCGTCTGCCTCTCTCCTGGGCTGTTTGGTGTATCCCTGCAACGGCTCCTCGACTTCCTGCCTGGCTTCGACTCTCCTTTCGTCTGTCCCTTGCTGGTTTGTTTGCATCGTGTGTTGGATCTCCTGGTTACCGGACCTTCCGCTACCCCGACTCCGTCTCCTGCCTGCCCCTCTTCGGAACCCTCGCTCAATCCTGAGCCTCTGTGTGAGTACGGTGTACCCATTCCTGTGTTACTACTCTGTGTTACAGTATCCTAATAAAGTTCATGACCAATTATACCTGCCTGATTCTGTGCTGCTATTGGGTCCAAGCTATACCCGTCACAGAAGCAACTGTTACCAAAAATAGGGCAGCACAGTGCCACAGCAGTAGAGCTGCTGTCTTACAGCGCCAGAGGCCCAGGTTCAATCCTGACTACGGGTGTTGTCAGTACAGAGTTTGTACGTTCTCCCCATGACCTGCGTGGGTTTTCTCCAGGTGCTCCGGTTTCCTTCCACACGTACAGGTTTGTAGGCTAATTTGCTTCCCTAGTGTGAGTAGAATAGTGTTTGTGCGCGGGGATCGCTGGCCGACTCGGACTCGGTGGACCGAAGGGCCTGGTTCCGCGCTGCATCTCTAAACTAAACTAAACTAATAGATTGCTGTGAAATAAGAGGTGGGGAAGGGATTGGTTCTGAGAGCTGGCATTAATTCAGTGCAGCGACTGGCCTCATTCTATGTCACAAGAAGAAAATAGATCAACTTTAACTCAAAGTATTGAAATTACAGGTTAAATGACTCACTGACTGCTTGTTCAATTTCAAGAGATGATTGTTTCAGATACATTATGGCAGTATAGTTTTTATTACTTGTAACAAGATCACATTGTCAGCAATTGCATGCTTTCAAACTCTCCCAATTTTGTTAGTGGATGATAAACTACAATAATAAATGAATATTTCCCTGTACTTTTGTCCACTGGTTGAATATTGCGCTCTTTCAATGAATCACAAAGCAATAATCGCTGCAATTTACAATCGTTCCTTGTCCAAGATGTGTTTGCAGAATTTTCTGAGAGATAAACCAATGCATAAATTCACATCTCAAACATAAGGAAGTCTTAAAGCTAAGTACAAAGTCTACAGTAAATGGCTCATCATCCCCATTTAATCAGTTAGGCTACTACTTAAAAAAAAACATGCAGTCAAAACAATGATGTGATTAAATCAGCATGTGGAAACAAGTGGACATGTGTAAGCATTTTGGTCGTAAATTTAGTGCCTTTTCTAATCTGATAAACCATATGAGGTTTGGCCAGTCAGTTACAGAGGATTATATTGACCTTAATTGTCTCATTTACTACTGGGTAAGATTCTCTTTTCCTTTCAAGTAGAATTAGTAGACATCTCCTCAAACTACTCAGACGCCATCTCCTCCAACAATGTACAGTGAGTTTAGTTTAGTTTAGAGATACAGCGCAGATACAGGCCTTTCGGCCCACCGAGTACCCGCCGACCACGATCCCCACACACTAACACTATCCTACACACGCACACACACCCACCAGGCACAATTTTACAGTTACACCAAGCCAATTAGCCTACAAAACTCTTTGGAGTGTGGGAGGAAAGCGAAAGTCTCGGAGAAAACCCACGCGGTCACGGGGAGAACGTACAAACTCCATCGCTGTAAGTACAGTAATGCCCCTGTCCCACTTGGGAAACCTGCGCGGAAACCTCTGGAGACTTTGCGCCCCACCCAAGGTTTCCTTGCGGTTCCCGGAGGTTGCAGGTAGGGAGACTGACAAAAACCTCCGGGAACCGCACGGAAACCATGGGTGGGGTGCAAAGTCTCCAGAGGTTTCCGTTCCGGTTTCTTAAGGGGCACAAGGCAGCAACTCTACTGCTGCGCCACCATGCCGCTCTGCCACCGTGATTATAATATTGGTGGCCAGTGGGGGGGGGGCTTTCTGGAGTGCTAGTATGGGTATTGCGGGCTGAAGGGGCTGGTTTCCAGAGGGCTAGTATGGACATTGTGGGCCAAATGGATTCTTGGGGTGACAGCTCAGTCACTCAAGCCTGATGTGCTGGCAGCTCACTCACGGCTGGTGGGCAAGCAGTTGACTCACGGCTATTTCTTGAAATTCCATTTCAAGCAGGGTGCAAGGCCACCAAACTCAAGTGCAGTTTTCTACCACTTCAAGCAGGGTGCAGGGCCACCAAACTCAAGTGCAGTTTCATGCCACTTCAAGCAGGGTGCAAGACAACCAAATTGAAGTGCAGTTTCATACCATTTCAAGCAGGGTGCAAGGCTTCATTGATGGGAAAAATCCTCTGCACCTGATGAGCGGAGGGGGACTGAGTAAGATGGCCAAAATCACAGCCATATGTGGTAGCGTTTTAACTAAAATCAATATGCAGTGCAATCAGGAAGTTGTCAAGTTACCACCAACAACCATTTGCAGTGCAGCATTTCAAAGCAGTTACCACCACCAGCAACAACCATTTGCAGTGCAGCATTTAAAAGCAACCATATTTTCATTTTCAAAGCACATTAAGGATACTCACAGTGGAGTAGACATGTGTTCAGTGTTATTCACAGCTCAGAGAGACGTGACCCTCTCGCTTCCTCCATCTTGCAGAGACTGAGTGATACATAACACTTCTGGGTTTTATAGTCCCTCCCCCCCTCCCACCAGCAGGGGCAGCAGAGAGAATGTCAACATTTTTTAAACATTAATAACTATTTTATTTTTTATCGATGGGAAAAATCCTCTTGTCCTGCGCAGCGGAGGGGGACTCTGAGTAAGATGGCCAAAAATCACAGCAGCAAGTGGCAGCGTTTTTCAAAAATCATGAAACAGAAAAACAGGAAGTGGTCAAGATCTTACTTTTAGTAATATATATTTCATTCAGTTTAGCCTGAACCAGCCAGCCCCCTTGAACCAAATAAATGGCTCTATCACAGAGCATGCGGTGTAAAATGGGCCAAATGGTCTCCATCTATGCTACATTATACATAAAGTAGGCAAGATAAGATTGCAATATAGTTTACATTAGTGAATTCTACAGCTTGGAAAAATTAGGATATTATATCATTTACACCAAATGGATTTTCACATTTTCATGGATGCAGCATGTTTAAAGGAATAACTAATCTAGAATTACAGCATTGGAGCAGAATAATGTATTTATTTCCAAGATAACACTTCGTGATGCTCTGGAGACTCTTCTCTTGTACTAGGTCCATGTCATATGCCGAGCATTTCCATGTACGCTCGTTCTTCCTGCAAGTCTACAAGAAAAGGAGCACATTAGAATTACATAATGCAATGTTCAAACATTTATACATGACCAACTTGGATCGAAAGGGAGAAAGTGTTTCCACTGGTAGGAATCAGTACTCTGAGAGTTTAGATCTAAGTTAATTGCCAAAAAATAGCCCAGAGGGGAGGCACGGTAGAGTTGCTGCCTTACTGCGCCAGTGACCTGGGTTCAATCTTGACTATGGGAGGTTGGGGACAGCATCAGACAGGAAATTAGGGATGCATGTAGCAAAGGTACAGCGGTTATCATGGGTGACTTTAATCTACATATAGGTTGGGCCAACCAAATTGGTAACAGCGCTGAGGAGGAGGATTTCCTGGAATGTATATGGGATTTTTTTTTAAAGCCAAAATGTAGAAGAACCAACTAGAGGGCAGGCCATCCTAGACTGGGTATTGTGTAATGAAGAAGGATTAGTTTGCAATCTTGTTGTGCAAAGCCCCTTGAGCAACAGTGACCATAATATGGTGGAATTCTGCATTGAGATGGAGAGTGACATGGTTAATTCAGAGACTAGAGTCCTGAACTTGAATAAAGGAGACTTTGATGGTATGAGACGGGAATTGTCTGGGATAGACGGGCAAATCATACTTAAAGGGTTGACGGTGGAGGTGCAATAGCAAAGGTTTAAAGATCGAATGGATGAACTGCAAAAATTGTTCATCCCTATCTGGCGAAAAAATATAATGGGGAGGGCGGCTCAACTGTGGCTAACGAGGGAAATTAAGGATAGTGTTAAAGCCATGGAAGAGGCATATAAATTGGCCAGAGGAAGCAGCAAACCGGAGGACTGGGAGAAATTTAGACTTCAACAGAGGACAAAGGGGTTAATTAAGAGGGGGTAAAAAGAGCATGAAAGAAAGCTTGTGGAGAATAAAAAAACTGACTAAAAGCTTCTTTGGATATTTATTTTTTTATTTATTTTATTTATTCCGAACAAGTAAAGACATTAAAGACATTAATAGTAACAAAATCGAAATTATCAAACAATTGGACATTACAATCAATATTTACAAGCAATGAAAAGAACAAAAAGCAAATTTCCAATGTCCAACTCTGTGTCTGTACAAGCTCGAAAAGGAGTGAGAAGAAGAATAACTTATTAAATCTCACCCCTTTTCCCCAACACTTCTACCATATTTAAAAATCAATTAATTAATAATAATAATACTACCCCAGGCAATTTCCCGTAATACCTACAGACGTATATATACATACAACTATTATACACATACAAACTTCATATATGAAGTAACCAAGCATAAGTAAACAATTGTAAAGCAATAGACAAACATTAACCCCCACTTGATATTGAAGAGGAAAAGATTAGTGAAGCCAAATGTAGATCCCTTAGAGTCAGAGACAGGTGAATTTATAATGGAAAACAAGGAAATGGCAGGCCAGTACAAAGTACAAGTATTTTGGTTCTGTCTTCACTAAGGAAGACACAAAAAATCTCCCAGAAATACTAGAGGACCGAGGATCTAATGGGAGGGAGGAACTGAAGGGAATCCACATTTGTCAGGAAATGATGTCGGGTAAACAGTTGGGACTGAAGGCAGATAAATCCCAAAGGCCTGATGGTCTGCATCCCAGAGTACTCAAGGAGGTGGCCCTAGATAGTGTGGATGCATTGGTGATCATTTTCCAATGTTTAATAGACTCTGGATCAGTTACTGTGGGCTGGAGGCTAGCTAATGTAACCCCGCTTTTTATGAAAGTAGGGAGATAGAAAACAGGGAATTATGGACCTTATAGCCTTACATCGGTAGTGGGGAAGATGTTTGAGTTGATTATTAAAGAAGTAATAGCAGCGCATTTGGAATGCAGTGATAGGATCGGGCACTGTCAACATGGATTTATGAAGGGTAAATCATGCTTCACTAATCTTCTGGAATGTTTTGAGGATGTAACAAATAGAATGGAAAAGGGAGAACCAGTAGATGTGGTGTGTCTGGACTTTCAAAAAACATTTGACAAGGTCTCACACAAGAGATTAGCGTGCAAAACTAGAGCACGTGGTATTGGGGATAGGGTATTGACATGGATAGGGAACTGGTTGGCAGACAAGATGCAAAGGATTGGAATTAACGGGTCCTTTTCAGAATGACACTATTGGGGTGCCGCAAGGCTCGATGCTGGGACGATTTGTACAAGGGAATTAAATGTACCATCTCCAAGTTTGCGGATGACACATAGCTGGGTGGCAGTGTGAGCTGCGAGGAGGGTGCTATGAGGCTGCAGGATGATTTGGATAGGTTGGGCACCCTGCAGGGACTCCCTGAGACTCGCCACCCCGGGAAACCGCTTAAATTCGCCCGAAAAACCCCTGCAGAGCCTCCCGACAAGGAGACCTCGCCACACGACCAGAAGTGAGCAGATGCATGGCAAATGCAGTATAATGTGGATAAATGTGAGGTTATCCACTTTGATGGCAAGAACAAGAAGGCAGATGATTATCTGAATGGTGTCCGATTAAGAAAAGGGGAAGTACAATGTGGCCTGGGTGTCCTTGAACATCAGTCACTGAAAGTGAACATGCAGGTACAGCTGGCAGTGAAGAAAGCTGTTGGCCTTCATAACGCAAGGATTTGAGCATAGGAGTGAAGAGGTCCTACTGCCATTGTACAGGGCCCTGTTGAGAGCACATCTGGAGTATGGTGTGCAGTTTTGGTCTCCTGATTTGAGGAAGGACATTCTTGCTATTGAGGGAGTGCAGCTTCGGTTCATCAGATTAATTCCCTGGATGGCGGGACTGACATATGATGAAAGAATGGGCCGACTGGGCTTGTATTCACTGGAATTTAGATGTATGAGTAGTTCTTATCGAAACATATAAAATTATTAAAAGATTGGACAGGCTAGATGCAGGAAAATGTTCCCGATGTTGGGGGAGTCCAGAACCAGGGTCACAGTTTAAGAATAAGGGGTAGGCCATTTAGGACTGAGATGAGGAAAATCTTTTTCACCCAGAGAGTTGTAAATCTGTGGAATTCCCTGACAATTCACTGGTTGTTTTCAAGGGGAAATTAGATTTAGCTCTTAAGGCTAAAGGAATCGAGGGATATGTGGAAAAGGCAGGAACGGGGGTACTGATTTTGGATGATCACCCATGATCATATTGAATGGTGGTGCTGGTTCGAAGGGCTGAATGGCCTACTCCTGCAACTATTTTCTATATTTCTATGCTGCCTGTATGGAGTCTGTGCGTTCTGCCTGTGACCACGTGGGTTTTATCTGGGTGCACCTGTTCCCTCTCGGATTCCAAAAACTTGCAGGTTTGTAAGTTAATTGGTTTCAGTAAATAGTCCCTAGTGTGTACGATAGAACTATTGTCTGGGTGTAGTATGATAACTAGTATGAATGAGTGATCAAAAGTTGGTATGGACTGGATGAGCCGAAGGGCCTGGTTCCACATTGCATCTCTAACCTCCAGACGTGTCTAGACGCCTCCTGGAGGGAGCATGGTATGAGCTGCTGGAAGGGGTAGTTGAGGCAGGTACCATCGCAAGGTTGTAGAAATATTTAGACAGCTACATGGATACAATAGGTCTCGAAGGATCTGGGCCAAATGCAGGCAGGTGGGGCTAGTGTAGATTGTACATGTTGGTCGCTGTATGCAAGTGTTTGCATGATGTATGACTCTATGACTCTAAATATGTTGAGATAATGAGCATTTTCGTTTAAACATAGAACATGGAACAGCACAGCCCAGGAATAGGCCCTTCGGCCCAACTGTTTGTGCCAAACATCTTGCCAAATTAAACTGATCTCATCTGCCTGTACATGGTCCATATCTGTCTATTCCCTGCCTTTCCATGTGCCTGCCTAATAGCTTCTTAAACACCACCATTGTATCTGCCTCGACCACCATTCCTGGCAATGCGTTCCAGGCCCCCACCACTCTCTGTGTAAAAACACTTGCCCTGCACATGTCCATTAAACTTTCCCCCTCTCATCTTATACCTCTGCCCTTTAGTGTTGAACATTTCCAGCCTAGGAAAAAAAAGTTCTGACTGTCTTCCCTATCTATGCCTCTCATAATTATATATACTTCTATCAAGTCTCCCCTCAACCTCTGATGTTCCAGAGAAAACAATCCAAGTCCATCCAACCTCTCCCCGGAGTTAATGCTCTCTAATCCAGGCAGCATTCTGGTAAATCTCCACAGCACCCTCTCCAAATGCCTCCACGTCTTTCCTGCAAATGTGACCAGAAAAATAATAGACTTTTCTTAAGTAAGTTGTTAGTATGTGAAACAAACAAGCTACTGTAAAAGGGCAGAGAAAAGCAAATTCAAAACTAGCTTTCAGAAAGGAAATGGAAAGGAAAAAAAGATGCAGGGCTCTGGGGAAAGAGCAGAGGTGTGGGGCTAATGGCATCATCCTCTCAGAGCAACACAGATCTGATGGGCCAAATGGCCTATTTCTGTGGCATAAAATATCACAACTCATTTTAATCTTTTGAAATTATTACAACTCACTTCATACAAAGGATTTGAGTATAGGAGCAGGGAGGTTCTACTGCAGTTGTACAGGGTCTTGGTGAGACCACACCTGGAGTATTCCGTACAGTTTTGGTCTCCAAATCTGAGGAAGGACATTATTGCCATAGAGGGAGTGCAGAGACGGTTCACCAGACTGATTCCTGGGATGTCAGGACTGTCTTATGAAGAAAGACTGGATAGACTTGGTTTATACTCTCTAGAAATTAGAAGATTGAGAGGGGATCTTATAGAAACTTACAAAATTCTTAAGGGGTTGGACAGGCTAGATGCAGGAAGATTGTTCCCGATGTTAGGGAAGTCCAGGACAAGGGGTCACAGCTTGAGGATAAAAGGGGAAATCCTTTAAAACCGAGATGAGAAGAACTCCAGCTATGCTCTCTAATCCAGGCCCTGGTAATCTCCCACAGCACCCTCTCCAAATGCCTCACGTTCCTACAAATTCACGCTAAGTGCAGAGTGGTGAATCTCTGGAACTCTCTGCCACAGAGGGTAGTTGAGGCCAGTTCATTGGCTAGGCTATATTTAAGAGGGAGTTAGATGTGGCCCTTGTGGGGAAGGTGATCAGGGGGTATGGAGAGAAGGCAGGTACGGGATACTGAGTTGGATGATCAGCCATGATCATATTGAATGGCGGTGCAGGCTCGAAGGGCCGAATGGCCTACTCCTGCACCTAATTTCTATGTTTCTATACTGTGTTTAGTTTTGATCACCCTGCTATCGGAAAGATGGCATTAAGTTGAAAAGAGTGCAGAGAAGATTTACGAGGATGTTGTCAGACCTGAGTGCCTGAGCTGAAGAGAAGGATTAGGCAGGGTAGGACTTCATTCCTTGGAGAGCAGGCGACTAAGTGGTGATATTATAGAGGTGTACTAAATCGTGCGGGGAACAGATAGGGTGAATGCAGGATCTATTATCCAGGGTAGGTGAATCGAGAACTCGAGGGCATAGATTTAAGATGAGAGGGGGACAGATTTAATAGGAAACTCGAGGGTATTTTTCTCACCCAGATGGTGGTGGGCATATGGAATGAGCTGCAAGAGGAGGTAGTTGAGGTTGGTACAATAACACCATTCAATAGATGGATATGGGCCAAATGCATGTAACTGGGACTGACTTAGTGGGAGCATCTTGGTCTGCGATAGATAAGTTGAACCAATGGCCCTGTTTCCATGATGTATGATTCTATGACACATTGAGGATGAGCAAGGGTCTAGATTCATAAAATTACACAGCACGGAAACAGGCTCTTCGGCCAAACGCCCATGCTGACCAAGATGCCCCTTCTACACCAGTCCCACCTGCCCACGTTTGGCCCTTATCTCTCTAAACATTTCCTATCCATGTACCTGTCCAAATGTCTTTTAAATGTTGTTATAATTTCTGCCTCAATTCCCTCCTCTGACATGTCATTCCATATGTCCACCACCCTCTGTGTGAAAAATGTGCCCCTCAGATTCCCATTCAATCTTTCCCCTCTCGCCTTTAACCTATGTCCTCTGGTTCTTGATTCCCTGACTCTGGGTAAAATACTCTGTACCTCTACCCTTTCTATTCCCTTCATGATCTTATCTACTTCTGTAAGATCACCTCTCAGCTTCCTATGCTTCAAGGAATACAGTTTCTTTGGACTCTTTCCCATTCCAACTACAATTTTCCTTCTTGCCTTATGAAGCCCCGTCGATGTTAGTCCCACCTGCCCGCATTTGGCCCATATCCCTTTCCTATCCATCATTAATCCTACTTCCTAAGGGCGACACAGTGATGCAGCAGTAGAGATACAGCTCTTGCAGCGTTTGCAGCGCCAGAGACCCAGGTTCGATCCAGACTATGTGTGCTGTCTGTACGGAGTTTGTTAATTCTTCCCATGACCACGTGGATTTTCTTCATGGTCTTCGGTTCCCCCCACCCCCCCCACACTTCAGAGACGTACAGGTTTGTAGGTTAATTGGCTTGGTATGAATGTAATGTGTCCCGTGTGTGTAGGATAGTGTTAATGAGAGGCGATTGCTGGTCGGTGTAGACTCAGTGGGCCGAAGGGCCACGCTGTATCTCTAAATTAAACAAAAACAATTTCTTTGGGTGAAAAACTAAAGCCATTCAATTCACCTTTAACATATTCTACAAATTGCAAATACTTTTACAGAGCAGACCATTAGGGAGGCAAAGCAAGTGTCCAGAACCAGGGGCCACAGTCTCAGAATAAAGGGGAGGTCATTTAAGACTGAGGTGAGAAAAAAAAAATTTCACCCAGAGAGTTGTGAATTTGTGGAATTCCCTGCCACATAGGGCAGTGGAGGCCAAATCACTGGATGAATTTAAGAGAGAGTTAGATAGAGCTCTAGGGGCTAGTGGAGTCGAGGGATATGGGGAGAAGGCAGGCACGGGTTATTGATAGGGGACGATCAGCCATGATCACACTGAATGGCGGTGCTGGCTCGAAGGGCCGAATGGCCTCCTCCTGCACCTATTTTCTATGTTTCTATGTTTCTAAGTGGACCTTAAAGATTCAGTCAATGGCCAACTGAGAAAACCTTCTCAGTTTTATTTCTTCATTCGATAGATTTTATTTCTTAGAATTAAAATAAGAGCTAGAAAGGAGTGCTGATGGACTTGATTTAATCCACATGTACTGAGGGTACATTGCCTTTGACAGGGAATCTATCCCAAGTGCAGTGTGAAATTAATCTGCTGGTTTTTGAGGGGGTGGGGGGAGTTTTTCTATATAAACTACAGTACAGGAAGTTTTTCGCATTACGTCACATCCCTTTGTAATGAATATTGAGCACAAGACACAACAGTGAAATATTTTCTTCTCTACCAAATTTGCCAGCAACATCTTGTTCTACTACTAAGAAGAGACTTTTGCTTGCTATCATTTATCAAAGACTCCATAAAAGCAAGATTCCACTTAGGTTTGCCAAACAAAAAGGGCCAGAAGGAAATCCGTCCCCTCCTCTCTCCCCTCCAAGTTGCACTCTATCCTGTCTCATAAACACTCTGCCATTGCTTCATCTTAAGCCAATTCTCTATCATAGAAACATAGAAACATAGACAATAGGTGCAGGTGTAGGCCATTCGGCCCTTCGAGCCTGCACCGCCATTCAATATGATCATGGCTGATCATCCAACTCAGTATCCCGTACCTGCCTTCTCTCCATACCCCCTAATCCCCTTAGCCACAAGGGCCACATCTAACTCCGTCTTAAATATAGCCAATGAACTGGCCTCAACTACCCTCTGTGGCAGAGAGTTCCAGAGATTCACCACTCTCTGTGTGAAAAAAGTTCTTCTCATCTCGGTTTTAAAGGATTTCCCCCTTATCCTTAAGCTGTGACCCCTGGTCCTGGACTTCCCTAACATCGGGAACAATCTTCCTGCATCTAGCCTGTCCAACCCCTTAAGAATTTTGTAAGTTTCTATAAGATCCCCTCTCAATCTCCTAAATTCTAGAGAGTATAAACCAAGTCTATCCAGTCTTTCTTCATAAGACAGTCCTGACATCCCAGGAATCAGTCTGGTGAACCGTCTCTGCACTCCCTCTATGGCAATAATGTCCTTCCTCAGATTTGGAGACCAAAACTGTACGCAATACTCCAGGTGTGGTCTCACCAAGACCCTGTACAACTGCAGTAGAACCTCCCTGCTCCTATACTCAAATCCTTTTGCAATGAAAGCTAACATACCATTCGCTTTCTTTACTGCCTGCTGCACCTGCATGCCTACCTTCAATGACTGGTGTACCATGACACCCAGGTCTCGCTGCATCTCCCCCTTTCCCAATCGGCCATCCAGTTAGCTAACTCTGGATGTCATGCGATCTAACCTTCCAGAGCAGCCTATCATGTGGAACCTTATCAAAGGCCTTCATGAAGTCCATCTTGACAATGTCTACAGTTTTGCCCTTAACCTTTTTGGTTACTTCTTCACAAAACAGATTCGTAAGGCACGGTCTCCAACATACAAAACAAGTTCACAAGGTATCGGAGTAGAATTAGGCCATTCGGCCCATCGATTCTCCTCCGCCATTCAATCACGGCTGATCTCTGCCTCCTAATCCCATTTTCCTGCATTCTCCCCATAACCCATGACACCCGTTCTAATCAAGAATTTGTCTATCTCTGCCTCTGACTTGGCCTCCACAGCCCTCTGTGGCAATGAGTTCCACAGATTCACCACCCTCTGACTAAAGGAGTTCCTCCTCACCTCTTTTCTAAAAGAGCGTCCCTTAATTCTGAGGCTATGACCTCCGGTCCGAGACTCTCCCAACAGTGGAAACATCCTTTCCACATCCACTCTATCTATGCCTTGCTTACTACCCCCAATCAGCACTTTCCTATCTAAATGCATATATACCTTATCCCTCGGAATCCTCTATAGCAGCTTGCCTACCAATGGGTTAGGCTCACTGGTCTATAGTTCCCTGACTTTTTCATGCAGCCCTTCTTAAATAGAGGCACAACATAAAGAGGAGAAACATGGTCTCCTCCAACCACGTCCTGGAATAGGAGCCTTTCACATATGAAGATAGACACACAGTGCTGGAGAAACTCAGCGGGTCAGGCAGCATCTGTGGAGAAAAAAGGATGGGTGACGTTTTGGGTTCAGGAAAGTAGAGGGTGGGGGTTGGGGGGAGGTGAAGATGTGAGAAAAGAGCAGGATCAATCGAGGCCAGCCACAAATGACCTGGCAGGCCCATTGTGGGCTAGGGAAGGTGTGATCCCCTGCATCTATACCTGATACCTCTGAAGCCGAGCTTACAATTAAAAAGGAGCAAAATAGGGATTCCCTTTTGTTACTGGGAGTCGGTTTGACGTACGGTAAGGCAGATGAAGCAGAGAGATTGGGGAAATTCTCTTCAGAACAGGGCGTGCTGATAAGGTTAGCTTATCCCCCTATCATATAACCATATAACAATTACAGCACGGAAACAGGCCATCTCGGCCCTACAAGTCCGTGCCGAACAAATTTTTTTTCCCCTTAGTCCCACCTGCCTGCACTCATACCATAACCTAGCAATGTTACAAAATTTTGAGATTTTAAAAATCAAGTCTGCAATTTATCCCATCAGATAAAGCATAACAATAAGTTTAATTTGACACCAAATTCACTTTCATATCTCAAGTATTAAAAAAGTTATGGCCATTTTCATACTCGGAAATTAGCATCTTGTTCCCTATTGATTTTCAATGGACATTACAAAAAAGCTGTGATCTTGGATAGTCAAAAGGCCATTTCTTAAGGAAAGTTTAACATTTTTAAATAGCCTAAGTGTCCAAAGATAATTAAAAAATAATTCACAATATAACATGATTTTTATATCTAATTTACATTAATTTATAGGCCAAATGGAAGGCATTTAGTGTTCAATTGCTGTAAATAAATGCCCATTTAAATCGGCTTTCTAGTGGGTTTCTGTGAACGCGCTGGTTTAGAACGTTGACCGCGCGCTGGATTAGTGCCCTCAAATGCCGAGAAAAATACTGCGGGATATAAAAAGCCCAAAATGAACTACTCGCTATAGATAACTTGATATATAGGGTTATATATAAGCCCCATTTAATGTAAAAATAAGGTACATACCTTTAATTGTTTGCTTTATAAAACCCTGGGGCTGCGAGAGGTTACGGAATCAGATAGTAATTTAAAAAATTATTATAACTATATAGGGAGGCCTATAAAACTAATAATACCTTTTGCGACGGTAAGGGTCTTGCAGCGATTTTTGGGTTAATTCTTTACTAGCTGAACAGGGCGCGCTTAGTAAGCCTAGTAAAAATCCCCCTATTTTAAACCATATAACAATTCCAACAGCGCCAAAATCGCCATCTCGGCTGTGGGCAGATTCCGATGCCGAACAAAGGTTTTTTTCCCCTTGTACCTGCCTGCACTCATACCATAACCCTCCATTCCCTTCTCATCCATATGCCTATCCAATTTATTTTTAAATGATACCAATGAACCTGCCCTCCACCACTTCCACTGGAAGCTCATTCCACACCGCTACCACTCTCTGAGTAAAGAGTAAATCATGGGAAGACATTGTGGGCCGAAGGGCCTATTTACTATGCTGTTCCTATGTTCATAGGTTCAGAAGTGATAGGAGAAGAATTAGGCCATTCGGCCCATCAAGTCTACTCCACCATTCAATCATGGCTGAACCATCTTCCCCTTTTAACACCATCCTCCTGCCTTCTCCCCAACACCCCTGAAAGCTGTACTCAACAAGAATCTATCTATCTATCTCTGCCTTAAAATATATATCCATTGACTTGGCGTCCACAGCCTTCTGTGGCAATGAATTCCACAGATTCACCACCCTCTGGCCCCATGTAACTGGTGGTGTCTTGCAGCAAAATGGCAAACTGCACTGAGAAGGTATTCACACCATGGGTTGCCAGCAGTTCCAGAAAGTCTCTCGCCACCACTTTCTGGAGGACAATTAACAATGGTGATCTTGCTAGCAATGCCTCTGTCTATTTTAGTTTCAGTTTTTTAGTTTTGGAGATATAGCATGGAAACAGATCCTTCGGCCCAGCGATCAACCATACATTGTGAATGGCTCAATTGTAATCATGTATAGTCTTTCCACTGACTGGCTAGCATGCCACACAAGCTTTTCACAGTACCTTGGTACACATGACAATAAGTTCCGAAACGTTACCTATTTCCTTCGCTCCATAGATGCTGCTGTACCTGCTGAGTTTCTCCAGCATTTTTGCCTGCCTTCGATTTTCCAGCATCTGCAGTTCCTTCTTAAATTAAACTACTTCTGTCCTACACACTAGGGGCAATTTATAGAAGGCGATTAACTTGCACTCCTTTGGAATGTGGAAGGAAATCAGAGTTTCCGGAGTAAACCCACGCAGTCACAGGGAGAACGTACAAACTCCGTACAGACAGCACGCGTGGTCAGGATTGAACCTGGGTCTCTGGCGCTGTACGGCAGCAACACTACCACTGCGCCACTGTGCCACCTCAAAGGAGATTGGTGAAGGAACACATTTTTTTGAGTTGGTCACGTTTACCCATTTGCTTTTTGTTTGACCTGCTGAGTTTTCAGATTTCTTTGCTGCAAGGAATATTATCCTTTCATGCAATAAGTCTATTACAGGAATATTATGTGTAGGAAGGAGAGTTGGAAGATGGACGTAGCATTCAGATCAAAGGTGCCCACTGCTGGGAGTTCTCATACTGATATAATTGATAATAAAAAATGAAAATCAATGAAATAGCAAAATATTGACAAATTAAATTCATCTGACTGACACTGAATGGTGCACAGTGTAGGCATCCTAACAGATACACATTAAATATAATCTAATTGATATGCTGTATGAAAACATGAAATTTGTAAGTTACCTGGCAATTATTAAAAAAAACAAGGCAAGCAAACAACACGAGTGCAATGTGTCTTGATATGTGAACTTAAATTGAAACCCAATTGAATTTGTGTTATTTATTTTTAAGAGCCAAGGCTTGAATCTTGGAGTAATAAAGAGAATGGTTTCTGAGCTAAATTAATAGTCAGAGTTGACAAGGTTTCAGGAATAAACTGAATGTGTTTTTTTTTCTGCAACAGGCAAGATCAATGAGGAGCCGTCTGCACCTGTTTGGCAAGAGATCCAATGCATAACTGTTAATGAATGACCGCAAAGAACATTATAACCTGGAAAATGAGAGCAGCTAAAATCACTTCAGTAAAAAAAAAAAAACATTGGGTCCGCATCGAACAGCGATCTCCACACATTAACATTATCCTCCACCCTAGGGGCAATTTACAATGTTTACAGAAGCCAATTAACCTACAAACCTGTACGTCTTTGGAGTGTGGGAGGAAACTGGAGCACCCAGAGAAAACCCACGCAGGTCACAGGGAGAACGTACAAACTCCGTACCGAAAGGACCCGTAGTCAGGATTGAACCTGGGTCTCTGGCGTTGTCAGGCAGCAACTCTGCCGCTGCATGGCCCATCATAGGCCTCCCCATCGTTTATGATTGGAAAATGTGTGATTTTACCTGCTTTGCATCATTTGGTCTCCAAATCTGAGGAAGGACATTATTGCCATAGAGGGAGGGCAGAGAAGGTTCACCAGACTGATTCCTGGGATGTCAGGACTGTCTTATGAAGAAAGACTGGATAGACTTTTTATACTCTCTAGAATTTAGGAGATTGAGAGGGGATCTTATAGAAACTTACAAAATTCTCAAGGGGTTGGACAGGCTAGATGCAGGAAGATTGCTCCCGATGTTGGGGAAGTCCAGGACAAGGAGTCACAGCTCAAGGATAAGGGGGAAATCCTTTAAAACCGAGATAAGAAGAACTTTTTTCACACAGAGAGTGGCCAATCTCTGGAACTCTCTGCCACAGAGGGTAGTTGAGGCCAGTTCATTGGCTATATTTAAGAGGGAGTTAGATGTGGCCCTTGTGGCTAAGGGGATCAGAGGGTATGGAGAGAAGGCAGGTACGGGATACTGAGTTGGATGATCAGCCATGATCATATTGAATGGTGGTGCAGGCTCGAAGGGCCGAATGGCCTACTCCTGCACTTAATTTCTATGTTTCCATACACAGTGGGGTTCACTGGCCAGCCTGGGCTTTATCACCCATCGCTAATCACTTTTGAGAAAATCACTTCTTCTTTCGACAAAATTATCTCACAATGTTACAAGATGTTGCCTCATTTGAAACACTTCCATTACCCATTCAGACAGCAATGGTGTTGAATCCCATTCAGCTCATGAACATAGGTAGTAACAGCTGTTGATAGACACAAAAAGCTGGAGTAACTCAGCGGGTCAGACAGCATGTCTGGTGAAAAGGAACAGGTGACCTTTCAGTTCGAGGACCTACTCCAGACTGAGAGTCGGGGGAAAGGGAAACAAGAGATACAGACGGTGATATAGAACAAATGAATGAAAGATATGCAAAAAAGTAACGATGCTACAGGAAACAGGCCATTGTTATCTGATGGCAAAAGCAGAGGATTGCAAAACAATTCTATCTTCTGAAAACTGAATGAAAACTTATTTCTTCTGAAACTTTGGAAACTATTGCAGCAAGGAATGAGTTTTTAAATAAGCTTGTTATTTTAGAGTGTTTCCATCTGCGTAAGCATGGAAACCCAAGGAAAGTACACAAATGATTAACATTCAACAGATCGCTAATTGACAGATTCAGACATCAATGGCATTGCAAACATATATATGTGTTGAACTTGTAAAGTGACCAATAACAGCAATACATAAAAACAGTTTCCTCCACACTATGAGACTATTGAAAGAACCTCTCATAGCTGAGGCTGAAGACTCGATCTCCCAACCTACCTCATTGCAGCCCTTGCACTTTTTTTAAAATCTGCACTTTCTCTATAACTGTAATGCTAAAAAGCTGAGGTCTACATTCTGCACTCTATCATTTTACCCTTTACCATACCTATTGTACTTGTGTATGCTTGGCTATACTCATGAAAGGTATGATTTGACCAGATAGCATGCAAAACAAAGATTTTCACTAAGTACACGTGACAATAATAGACCAATACTAAGACCAACCAGCAACATTATGCTGAAAACCAAATGGAAGCACTGACCTCATGTAGGAAAAGTGTAACAATTTCAACAAGAAAAGTGCAGTCTCACATCGTATAGAGGCAAACTATGTGGCAGTAGATGGTCAGAACCTTTTACTAGGGCGGAAATGTCAAAAACTAGAGGGCATAGAGAGAACACAGAAACATAGAAAATAGGTGCAGGAGTAGGCCATTCGGCCCGTCGAGCCTGCACCACCATTCAATATGATCATGGCTGATCATCCAACTCAGTATCCTGTACCTGCCTTCTCTCCATACCCCCTGATCTCTTTAGCCACAAGGGCCACATCTAACTCCCTCTTAAATATAGCCAATGAATTGGCCTCAACTACCCACACCATCCTGACCACACACTCATCTCCCCGCCACCTTCAGGTAGAAGGTACAGGACCCTGAAGACTGCAACGACCAGGTTCAGGAATAGCAACTTCCCCACAGCCATCAGGCTATTAAACCTGGCTCGGACAAAACTTTGAACATTAATAACCAATCATCTGTTATTTGCACGTCATCATTTTATTTATTCATGTGTGTGTATATTTATATTATGGTATATGGACACACTGATCTGTTTTGTAGTAAATGCCTACTATGTTATGTGTGCTGAAACAAAGCAAGAATTTCATTGTCCTATCAGGGACACATGACAATAAACTCACTTGAACTTGAACTTGAACTTGAACCCAAGCCATTATTTCAAAGAAGAGATGGCCATTTATTCCCTGAATACCGGCTCAGTTTTAATCCCTTGCTCAACATTATGAAAATAGATCATATATCAATATTACTGTGATATTTGAAAGAGATCAGTTTAGTTTAGTTTAGAGATACAGCATGAAAGCAGGCCATTCACCCAACCAAGTCCATGCCGGCCAGCATTCACCCATACGCAGTCCTAGCCTACAAACTAGGGACAATTTACCGAAGCCAATTAACCTACAAACCTGCACGTCTCTGGAACGTGAGAGAAAACTGAAGCACCTGGAGAAAACCCATGCGGTCACAAGGAGAACATACAAACTCCGCAGAGGCAGCACCATTAGTCAGGATTGAACCTGGATATCTGGCGCTGTAAGGCAGCAACTCTACCGCTGCACCACTGTGCCACCTACAGAGTTTTCTGTGTGTTTCCTACCTTACAACAGTGATACTTTCCACTGGCACCAAAGCACTGGAATATTTTGAAAGGTGCATTATAAATCCAGTAACATCACTAAAGGCACGGCAGATAATTAAATGGAGGCCAGCTCCTGAAAGAAAAATCTCATCAATCCACTTTCCTGCTCTTTCCCCATAAACCCTGCAAATTATTTTCGACCAAGTGCCCATTCAATTGCTTTCAGAAAGCCTTGAATGATTCTACTTCTAATACCCTTACAGTCCAGTTCCAGATTGGAAGCAAACACAGCATTAAAATGTTTTTTCTACATGTGTTTTAACCGGTTAATTGCCAAAATCCACTGCGTCTTAATCCACACACATGAGACCGAGAAATATCTCAGATTTAAGTATATTACACTTTTATTTCATTTCCAAAACAGATTTTAAGCCAGATAAAACATTTAGTGCAAACCTCATTTTAACCAAATTCCTCAGTTTGACCCTGTGGCATGGAACAGGTTGACAAAAGTGCTGGAGAAACTCAGCGGGTGCAGCAGCATCTATGGAGCGAAGGACATAGGCAACATTTCGGGCCAAAACCCTTCTTCAGGTTCAGCTGCCGCACCCGCTGAGTTTCTCCAGCACTTTTGTCTACCTTCGATTTTCCAGCATCTGCAGTTCCTTCTTGAGCATGGAACAGGTAGACTGTCACATCATCTCAGAAGATTATTTTGTTGTATGATGAAGGGTCTCGGCCCCAAACATCGCCCATTCCTTCTCTCCAGAGATGCTGCCTGTCCCGCGGAGTTACTCCAGCATTTTGTGCCTACCTTAGTTAGTTTAGTTTGGTTTAGTTTAGAGATACAGCGCATAAACAGGCCCACCGGCTCCGCGCCGACCAGCGATCCCCACACTTTAACACTATCCTATACCCAACTAGGGACAATTTTTACATTTGCAAAGACAGTTAAATTACAAGCTTGTACGTCTTTGGAGTGTGGGAGGAAACTGAAAATCTCGGAGAAAACCCACGCAGGTCACGGGGAGAAAGTACAAACTCCGTACAGACAGCACCCGCAGTCGGGATTGAACCCGGGTCTCCGGCGTTGCATTCGCTGTAAGGCAGCAACTCTACCGCTGCACCTCCGTGACCACAAACTATACACCGTTGACTTCATAAGATAAGTTCTTTCTTACACATTCTTTTGTTGTCGGTACATATAACCTTTGACGACTTTTGTCTCTTGAAGTGGCTTCAATGCCTGGGTGTCATGGAGTCATAGAGTGATAGTGTGGAAACAGGCCCTATGGTCCAACTTGCCCACATCAGCCCACATGTCCCAGCTATACTAGTTCCACCTGCCTGCATTGGGCCCATATCCCTCTAAACCTGTGCTATCCATGTACCTGCCTCAATGTTTCTTAAACGTTGCAAAAAGTACCTGCCTCAATTATCTATTCCAGCAGCTCGTTCCATACGCAAAAGTGTGAGCAAAACACGTTATGATGGCATTGTGTGGCCCAATACTAAAACCTGCTTGACATACAAGCAATATGATAAACAATAAAAAACTTGCATAACAAGGACGAATCTTCGGCACAAACTTCCTGTTGTCTGGTGCTGTTATGAAATCTGACATTGACAGGAAATATGATAACCACAGCTAATGTCTCATCAGACAAACAGACTGGAGTGTCTGGCAGCACCGTCACAGTGGCGCAGCGGCAAAGTTGCTGCCTTACAGCACCAGTGACCCGGGTGCGATCCAGACCATGGGTGCTGTCTGTACGGAGTTTGTACACACTGCTCCCCGTGAAATACGTGGGCTTTCTCTCGGAGCTCCGGTCTCCTCCCACACTCCAAAGACATACAGGTTTGGCGGTAAACTGTTTTGGTAAAATTTTGGTAAAATTCGAAATTGTCCCTAGTGTGTATAGGGGCAGTGTTAATGTGCGGGGATCACTAGTCGGTGCGGATTTGATGGGCCAAAGAGACTGTTTCCACGCTGCATCTCTAAACTAAGCTAACCTGAAATTAAATTAAACCTGCGTGCGTTTACTCCGGGAAATACGGGTTTGTAGGCTAATTGGTTTCGGTAAAATTGTAAATTGTCCCTAGCGTGTGTGGGACAGTGACAGTGTGCGGGGATCATTGGTTGGCGCGGACTCGGTGGGCCGAAGGGCCTGTTTCCTCTCTGTATCTCTAAAATAAAATAAACAAAACTACACGTCATCCCTGGTAACTCTGCCATCCCATCAAACACACTTATAGCCCCAACAAAACCCACCTAGTCAGTTGACTTCATAAGATCATAAGTGATAGGACTAGGATTAGGCCATTTGGCCCATTAAGTCTACTCCGCCATTCAATCAAGGCTGTAAAATTCCCCCCCCCCCCCCCCCCCCCCGGACACTTATTATTGTTTTTTTTTTTATTCAAATCGTTTGCTATGTCGCTCTTCAAGGGAGATGCTAAATGCATTTCGTTGTCTCTGTACTGTACACTGACAATGACAATTAAAATTGAATCTGAATCTGATCCATCTCTCCCTCCTAACCCCACTCTCCTGCCTCCGTCCCATAACCTCTGACACCCGTACTGATCAAGAATCTATCCTCCACCTTAAATATATCACTGACGGCCTCCACAGCCTTCTGTGGCAAGGAATTCCACAGATTCTAACACCTTCTGACTAAATAAATTTCTCCTCATCTCCTTCCTAAAAGAACGTCCTTTAATTCAGAGGCTATGACTCTCCCACAAGTGGAAGCATCCTCTCCACATCCTCTCTATCCAAGCCTTTAGACCAAGACTTATACCATATGTATAATGCTGAACAATATGTATAAATGTATAATATGTACCTATACAAATTTACATCACAGGTGGACCACATAAAATATTGTGTGCAAGCGATACAGCTGGCGAAGGGAGTGTGACTTCCACCGCACAACCACAACTTGACAACGACATCTTTGGAAACAGTCACTTTCAATTCTTCCAACTCTTTTACTTCTCTACTCAAATACACAGTTACCAGAAATCTGTTTCCATGAAGCCAGCACCCCATATAATTAAGGGAATATCTTTAAGTATTCGACAACGTCAGGGAACAGCTTCCCCCGGGGGAGCTTCTATTACAAATAATTACATTTGATTTACAGCACAATAACAAGCTTCACATGTGTTTACAATGCTGCACAGAAACGTTCATTTCTCACCCTATCAGTATTTACATCTAACCCTTTCGTATTCATTGACACATCTATGCAGCAGAGCACATCAGTCGGTATCAGTCAGGCACATGTTTATCTTTCACTCTTGCAATGCATTTAGGCATGGGTGGTTATCCTGCCCCAGTTACATAACAAACAGATTTCGAAATGACCGCCAAGGCTGAGGCATTAGACTTTAGAGAAACAGCATGGAAACAGGCCCATTGGCCGACCGAGTCAACGCCGACCAGCGATCACCCCGTACACTTGCACTATCCTACACACTGGGGACAATTTACAATTTACAGAGCCAACTAACCTGCAAACCTCAAAGCCAACCTCAAAAAGGCTGGCTGTATCATCAAAGACCCACACCATCTTGGCCACACACTCATCTCCCTGCTACCTTCAGGTAGAAGGTACAGGAGCCTGAAGACTGCAACAACCAGGTTCAGGAATAGCTACTTCCCCACAGCCATCAGGCTATTAAACCTGGCTCGGACAAAACTCTGATTACTAATATCTGTTATTTGCACTTTATCAGTTTATTTATTCATGTGTGCATATATTTATATTATGGTAGGTACACAAAAAAGCTGGAGAAACTCAGCGGGTGCAGCAGCATCTATGGAGGGAAGGAAATAGGCAACGTTTCGGGCCGAAACCCTTCTTCAGACTTATATTATGGTTATATTATGGTATATGGACACACTTATCTGTTTTGTAGTAAATGCCTACTATGTTCTGTGTGCTGAAGCAAAGCAAGAATTCCATTGTCCTATACAGGGACACATGACAATAAATTCACTTGAACTTGAAACCTGTACGTCTTTGGAGCGTGGGAGGAAACCAGTGCACCCAGAGAAAACCCACGTGATCATGGGGAGAACGTACAAGCTCCGTACAGGAACTCACCAAAGTCAGGTTCACACCCGGGTGTCTGGTGCTGTGAGGCAGCAACTCTACCGCTGGCACCATGGTGCCGCTACAAGAACTGTGACTTACATTGAACACTCCTGAAGGAAAATGTAACAGCATTTTCCACCATGATTTGTAATGCTCCCTAGAAGACCAAATGCATAAGGTCACTAGATTTGACCCCCCTTCTCTTCTGCTGGTAAATCTCGGAAAAAACTCCAAAGGATTTATTTCACAGTGGGGGAGTAAGGCAGGAAAAGAGTTGCGTAGCCTGGCCAGTGATAGGTAGATAAAGGTGAGTGGGGTGGGGGGGGGTTGCCTGGCAAATGGGTGGACAGAGGCTAGAGATGAAAAGAAGATAGAAGGGTGACAGAAGAAGACCAAAAAGAGACACACAAATGTCAAATAAGGAGAGAAGAGGGTACTGCTCACCCCACGTGGAGCTAATGACTGTGAAATGCCGACCCTTCTACTTACCCAGAGAACTAACAGCTGTCTTCATAACGGCTGTCTATGTACCACCGAGCGCGGACATGAAGGATGCTATGACAGTGCTCTACAACAACATCAGTGAGCAGCAGAGGGAACATCCAGATGCTTTCTTCATGGCAGCTGGGGATTTCAACCAGGCAAGTCTTAAATCTGTTCTGCCTAAATTCTACCAGCATGTGAACATTGCAACCAGGGGGAAGAACACACTAGACCTGGTGTACACCAACATTAAAGATGCATATAAAGCAGCCCCCCTCCCCCATATCGGCAACTCTGACCACTTAGCGGTCATGCTCACACCTGCATACAGACCCAGGGTGAAACAGGACAGGCCAACGGTCAAAGAAGTCAGAACATGGTCACAGGGAGCTACGGCAGCACTACAAGACTGTTTTGAAACCACACAGTGGGCCATTTTCAGAGAGGCAGCAACAGATGACAGTGGCATCAACCTCCAAGAATATACAGAATCCGTCATCGCATACATCAATAAATGTATTGAGGATGTAACGGTGGTAAAAACCATCAGGAGGCGTGCCAATCAGAAACCTTGGCTAACTGGGGAAGTGTGTTCCCTACTGAGAATCCGGAATGCGGCATTCAAATCTGGGGACAACGCAGCATACAAACTGGCAAGGGGTAACCTATCCCGGGGGATCAGGGAAGCGAAGAGGCTGTACGGACAAAAACTCAATAGCCACTTCGCAAATGACAAAGACACACGTCGCTTGTGGCAGGGATTTCAGACCATCACTGACTACAAGCCCCCCCCGCTGCGGATATGCCAAAACAACCCCTCCCTACCAGATGAACTGAACGAGTTCTACGCACGGTTTGAGGTTAAAAACAGCACCCAGACACGTGCACTACTGCCATCTCCCAGTGACCAGTCACTCAGGCTGTCCGCAGCCAGAGTTAAAAAGGCCTTTGCCAGCGTCAATCCACGCAAAGCTGCAGGGCCGGACAACATTCCTGGATGCGTTTTAAGAGACTGTGCCGAGCAACTGAAAGATGTCTTCACAGACATTTTTAACATCTCACTCAGCCAGGCAGTAGTGCCCAACTGTCTTAAGAGTGCCACCATCGTCCCCGTCCCGAAGAAACCAAACCCAGCCTGCCATAATGACTTTCGACCAGTGGCCCTAACACCCATTGTAATGAAGTGTTTTGAGCGACTAGTTATGCAGCACATCAAAAATAGTCTACCTGCCGACCTAGACCCACTGCAGTTCGCCTACAGAGCCAACCGATCCACAGAGGACGCAGTCTCAACAACACTGAACCTCGTATTGTCACATCTCAATCGGAAAAATACCTATGCCAGGATCCTCTTCATAGACTTCAGCTCTGCTTTCAATACAATCATTCCGCAGTAGCTGGTGGAGAAGTTGGAGCTATTGGGGGTTGATGCTGGCACATGCAACTGGGTCCTGAACTTTCTGTCGCAACGGCAGCAGACAGTCAGGGTGGGCAGTAGGACATCAAAAACCATAGCCGTGAGCACTGGCTCACCCCAAGGCTGTGTCCTAAGCCCCCTTCTGTTTAGTCTGCTGACACACGACTGTACTGCCAGACTCAATAACAACTTCATCAACAAGTTCGCTGATGACACAACAGTGGTGGGTCTCATCAGTGACAATGATGAATCGGCGTACAGGATGGAGGTGGAGCTGCTCACAGGTTGGTGCAAATCCCACAACCTCATTCTTAACGTGGGAAAAACTAAGGAGATGGTGGTTGACTTCAGGAGGGCGGGGAAACAACACCATACACCTCTGCACATCGACGGAGCTGATGTGGAAAGGGTCTGCAGCATGAAGTTCTTACGACTACATCTGTCTGATGACCTGACGTCCACGGCCAACACCACAGCTCTGGTCAAGAGAGCCCAGCAGCGACTTCACCCTCTCCGAAGACTACGTAAAGCAGGCCTCCCCACCACACACCTACGGACTTTTTATAGGGGGACTGTCGAGAGCACACTGACATACGGCATCACTTCCTGGTTCGGGAGCTGCAAGGCGTACGAACGGCACCAACTGGACAGGATAGTGAAGACCGCAAGCAGGATTATTGGTGCTCCACTCCCCTTCCTGCTGAACATATACAGGAAGAGATGTATCAACAGAGCCATCTCCATCATCAAAGACCCTTACCACCCATCGCATGACATTTTCTCCATCCTCCCATCTGGGAAGAGGTACAGGAGCATTAGCTGCAAAACCAGCAGGATGCTCCTCAGCTTCTTCCCACAGGCTATAAGACTGTTAAATGGACTTTGCCCCCCTGCCAAGTATCGCGCACAAACCCCCACACTGCAGCAGAGCCACTGTTGTGCCGCTGCCGGTCGGAACGGCTGTTGAATGTTTAGTAGAGTGTTAAATTTGTTCATGACATGTATTTTTTATTTTTATTTCTATTTATTTTTTCATGTACACTGAATGGACACTGGTTGAGCAACGTTTTTTTGTTTCCTCTGGGTATGTGAGTACTCAGGAAATGACAATAAAGATATACAATACAATACAATACAAAATATACGAAATGTAAAGCCTGAGGGAGGGGTATAGGTGGAAGGGGACAGGGGTGTGGAGGGAATGGGTTGTAGGAATGAGTGTGCACTGGAGTGGAGGGGACACAGGAAAGGGGGCAGGGGTGGACGGACGGAGAGTGTTCGCTAAGGTTGGAGAATGCTATCCAATCCAAGAAAGACTATATATCAATACAATGTAACCATCAACAGTGCACAAATAAAAGTGCCACATTTAGTGCAAGATAGCATATTGAAATCTCTAGAACTTTAAAACTCTCATCTTGTATGTGTGTGCGTATATGTGTATATGTGTGTGTGCCTTTATATTTTGTCAAAATGCTATGCGGTAATGATAAAATGTTTACATATTCTGACACGTTTTTCCCCTCAGTGATCAGCTTCACTTAAGATTTGATGCAATATTTCATGATTTATTGGTGATTAAAGTTAAAAAAAAAGACAAAACTGCCTTTTAAGCTTCGACTGATGACGTCACAATGGGGTGGGCGGCCATGGTGGCTCGGGTCGGCACCCGTTCCACACACAGAATATTCCACCAGCTTCGAGTGACGTCAGGGGGAGGGCCGCATTTAAATTAGCGTTCCGCTTTTTCTCACCCGGCGATCTACCCGCGACGCCCCGGCTGGGGTTGTACGCAACCGTCAAGGATACATCGAGGCCACGGCGGTGAGGCCTCGCGACGGTGGGGCCTCGCGGCGGCGGCGGTGGAGTCCGGGCCTGTCGGTTGGCCCAGCGGGAGTTGAGCTGGGATTGCCGCTTCTTCTCCGCACTAGCTGTGGCCCCAGGCTCGAAAAGGCAGCCAACATCACCCCGGGTTATTCATAACCCCCGACCCCCCAGATTATTCATACCCCCCCCCCCCCCCCCCCCCTCCCCCCACCCCGGGTTAGCCAACATCATCCCCCCCACCCCCCCCCCATTTTTCACACAGAGTGGTGAATCTCTGGAACTCTCTGCCACAGAGGGTAGTCGAGGCCAGTTCATTGGCTATATTTAAGAGGGAGTTAGATGTGGCCCTTGTGGCTAAGGGGATCAGGGGGTATGGAGAGAAGGCAGGTACGGGATACTGAGTTGGATGATCAGCCATGATCATATTGAATGGCGGTGCAGGCTCGAAGGCCCGAATGGCCTACTCCTGAACCTAATTTCTATGTTTCTATGTTTCTATGTTTCACCACTGCCATCGGAAAGAAGGTACAGGAGCCTGAGAACTGTAACGTCAAGGTGAAGGAACAGCTTCTTCCCTAGAATAATTTTGGCCAGGAATAAGATCTTACTGTTCAAAGCCATCAGAATCTGCAGTAAATGAAACACATTCAACGGTCCTTCACTTGCACAACTGTGGCTCACCCCAGCTACTGCAAAGATATGCTGTTGTCACCAAACTGAATGCACTCAGCACATTTGCCTTTCTTCCTTTGCAAGTGGGAGTCACCATGGACACATCCTGCACAGCTTACCGATGCTTCAAACTCAATCATGAGCTCTGGGGCTGTACTCGCTGGTATTTAGAAGGACAAGGGAGTTGGGGGGGGGGGGGAGGAACCACATTGAAACTTACTGAATGATGAAAGGCCTGGATAGAGTGGATGTGGAGAGGATGTTTCCACTAGTGGGAGGGTCTAGGATCAGACGTCATAGCCTCAGAATAAGAGAACCTTTACAATGGAGAAGTGGAGACATTTCTTTAGTCAGAGGGTGGTGAATCTGTTGAATTTATTGCCAGATATGGCAGTGAAGATCGTCAATGGATATTTTAAGGCAATTGATAAGGTCTTGATTAGTATGGGTGTCAGGGGTTATGGGGAGAATGCAGGAGAATGGGGTTGAGAGGAAAAAATAGATCAGCCATGATTGAATGGTGGAGTAGACTTGAAGGGCCAAATAGACAATAGACAATAGACAATAGGTGCAGGAGTAGGCCATTCGGCCCTTCGAGCCAGAGAAAAAACCAAAGAAAAAGAATACCTAACAGAGGGACAGAAAGTACAATTCTATTTTATATTGGTCTTGTTCGTAATAGTTAAAATTATACACGATTGCATCAGTCATAAACAGATGTGATCATGGCTGATTATTCCCAATCAGTACCCCGTTCCTGCCTTCTCCCCATATCCCCTGACTCCGCTATTTTTAAGAGCCATATCTAGCTCTCTCTTGAAAGCATCCAGAGAACCTGCCTCGACCGCCCTCTGAGGCAGAGAATTCCACAGACTCACCGCTCTCTGTGAGAAAAAGTGTTTCCTCATCTCCGTTCCAAATGGCTTACTCCTTATTCTTAAACTGTGGCCCCTGGTTCTCGACTCCCCCAACATCGGGAACATGTTTCCTGCCTCTAGCGAGTCCAAGCCCTTAACAATCTTATATGTTTCAATGAGATAACCTCTCATCCTTCTAAATTCTAGAGTGCACAAGCCCAGCTGCTCCATTCTCTCAGCGTATGTCAGTCCCGCCATCCCAGGAATTAACCTTGTAAACCTACGCTGCACTCCCTCAATAGCAAGAATGTCCTTCCTCAAATTAGGGGACCAAAACTGCACATAATACTCCAGGTGTGGTCTCACTAGGGCTCTGTACAACTGCAGAAGGACCTCTTTGCTCCTATATTCAATTCCTCTTGTGAAAAAGGCCAACATGCCATTCACTTTCTTCACTGCCTGCTGTACCTGCATGCTTAATTTCATTGATTGATGTACAAGGACCCCCAGATCCCGTTGTACTTCCCCTTTTCCCAACTTGACGCCATTTAGATAGCAATCTGCTTTCTTGTTTTTGCTACCAAAGTGGATAACCTCACATTTATCCACATTAAACTTCATTTTGCCATGCATCTGCCCACTCCCCCAACCTGTCCAAGTCACCCTGCATTCTCATAGCAACCTCCAGTTCACACTGCCACCCAGCTTCGTGACATCTGTAAATTTGCTAATGTTACTTTGAATCCCTTCATCCAAATCATTGATGTATATTGTAAATAGCTGTGGTCCCAGCACCGAGCCTTGCGGTACCCCACTAGTCACTGCCTGCCATTCTGAAAGGGACCCGTTAATCCCTACTCTTTGTTTCCTGTCTGCAAACCACTTCTCTATCCATGTCAGCACTCTACCCCCAATACCAATGCCATGTGCCCTAATTTTGCCCACTAATCTTCTATGTGGGACCTTATCAAATGCTTTCTGAAAGTCCAGGTACACTACATCCACTGGCTCTCCCTTGTCCATTTTTCTAGTTACATCTTCAAAAAATTCCAGAAGATTAGTCAAGCATGATTTCCCCTTCGTAAATCCATGCTGACTCGGACCAATCCTGTTACTGCTATCCAAATGTTCGGCTATCTCATCTTTTATAATTGACGCCAGCATCTTCCCCACCACCGATGTCAGGCTAACTGGTCTATAATTCCCTGTTTTCTCTCTCCCGCCTTTCATAAAAAGTGGGATAACATTAGCTCCCCTCCAATCCACAGGAACTGATCCTGAGTCTATAGAACATTGGAAAATTATCACCAATGCATCCACGATTTCTAGAGCCACTTCCTTAAGTACCCTGGGATGTAGACCATCAGACCCTGGGGATTTATCAGCCTTCAGTTCCATCAGTCTATCCAACACCATTTCCTGCCAAATTACCTAATTCTCATAGAACTTATGAACTCATGAACTCAAGACACCTCGGTGCATGTGGTTTAACAATTAAAGCCACTGCTGCTGTCCTTCCTGTTCTAAACAACTGAGCTGAACACAGTGGCACATGGGGCAGCACAGTGCCACAGCTGGTAGAGCTGCTGCCTCACAGCGCCAGAGAACCAGGTCCGATCCTGACCGCGGATGCTGTCTGTGTGGAGTTTGCATGTTCTTCCTGTCACTGCATGGGGATTCCTCTGGGTCCTCCCACATCCCAAAGACATGAAGGTTACTTGTAGGTTACTTGGTCTCTGTAAAATTTTCCCAAGTGTGCAGGGAATGGAAACAAAAAACAGAATGAGTGTGAACTCAGAATGAGTGTGAGCTTGATGGGCAACTTGGTGGGGCTGTTTCCATGCTGTATCTCTAAAGTAATCTCAACTAAACCAACACAGGAACCCATGTAAACCACATAGCCTCTCAAGCCTGTTCTTCCATTCAATGTTCGATGCTTCATTCAATAGACAGTAGACAATAGGTGCAGGAGTAGGCCATTCGGCCCTTCGAGCCAGCACTGCCATTCAATGTGATCATGGCTGATCATCCCCAATCAGTACTCCGTTCCTGCCTTCTCCCCATATCCCCTGACTCCGCTATTTTTAAGAGCCCTATCTAGCTCTCTCTTGAAAGCATCCAGAAAACCTGCCTCTGAGGCAGAGAATTCCACAGACTCACCACTCTCCGTGAGAAAAAGTGTTTCCTCGTCTCCGTTCTAAATAGCTTACTCCTTATTCTTAAACTGTGGGCCCTGGTTCTGGACTCCCCCAACATCGGGAACATGTTTCCTGCCTCTAGTGTGTCCAAGCCCTTAGAAATCTTGCATGTTTCAATGAGATACCCTCTCATCCTTCTAAACTCCAGAGTGTACAAGCCCAGCTGCTCCATTCTCTCAGCATTCATTGCACCTTTGAACACCAGGAGCGTATAAAATATGGCCCATTAAAAAGGAACACATCCAACAAGCTGCTGAATAGTTTCTTCACTCGAAGCAGTAAACAAAACAGTTTTGCGGAAGTAATTTCAAAAGATCTTTACGATTTGAGTGGTATTTTTCATAATCGGCAAGGGCTCAATGGAAATGTTTTGCAGCAATGTTGCAGTCAGCACAAATTTCCACAAAGTGAAGTGGACTCTAGCAATAACCACAGTCCACAGACTAAAGAATTGTGAGGCAATAATGTGATCTTAACATATCACCATCAATTCAAGAAATCTCCAGGACAGCTCCTCACAGATTCAAAACAAAACTTGAGCAATATTAGAAATGCTCAAATTAAATTTCCATTGCGAGCTTCCTCAACATTTTAAACCTCTCCGCAGAACAGGGGCGGGTCAGATCATCACTGACGTCCGTGCCTGCGTGTTGCAAAATGGAAACCTGAGAGTCACGTTCCAGCTCACCAGACTACCTGTTCTGTTGCTGGGCTCTCTGTTGTCAAGCTGGGCTGGGTGCAGAAAGGATTTACGAGAGTAGACACAAAATGCTGGAGTAACTCAGCGGGATAGGCAGCATGTCTGGAGAGAAGGAATGGGTGACATTTCGGGTCGAGACCCTGCAGACTGTTTAGGGATAAGGGAAACGAGAGATAAAGGACAAAGGACATTTATTGTCACAGACACCAATTGGTGGAGTGAAATTTGAGTTACCATGCAGCACACAAATAACATGAATGAAACACTTTAGAGTGTTTAGAGTCATAGCAAAAGGATTTGAGTATAGGAGCAGTAGGGTTCTACTGCAGTTGTACAGGGCCTTGGTGAGACCACACCTGGAGTATTGCGTACAGTTTTGGTCTCCTAATCTGAGGAAAGACATTCTTGCCATAGAGGAAGCACAGAGAAGGTTCACCAGACTGATTCCTGGGATGTCAGGACTTTCATACGAAGAAAGACAGGATAGACTCGGTTTGTACTCGCTAGAATTTAGAAGATTGAGGGGGGATCTTATAGAAACTTACAAAATTCTTAAGGGGTTGGACAGGCTAGATGCAGGAAGATTGTTCCCGATGTTGGGGAAGTCCAGAACAAGGGGTCACAGTTTAAGGATAAGGGGGAAATCTTTTAGGACCGAGATGAGGAAAACTTTTTTCACACAGAGAGTGGTGAATCTCAGGAATTCTCTGCCGCAGAAGGTAGTTGAGGCCACAGTTCATTGGCTATATTTAAGAGGGAGTTAGATGTGGCCCTTGTGGCTAAAGGGATCAGGGGGTATGGAGAGAAGGCAGGTACAGGATACTGAGTTGGATGATCAACCATGATCATATTGAATGACGGTGCAGGCTCGGAGGGCCGAATGGCCTACTCCTACATCTATTTTCCATGTTTCTATGTTTCTATGTAACATAACACATAAAAACATCCCCCCACAGCGGAATCAATGTTTCCCACTGTGAGGGAAGGCACCAAAGTTCTGCCCTCTGCCTCTGTTCACCCGAGGTCGAGGCCTATTGAGGGCTATGTTTCAGGGCTGATGATGTGGAAATATATGCCAAACAGTAACGATGATAAAGGAAACAGGCCATTGTTAGCTGTTTGTTGGGGGACAATGTGAAGCTAATGTGACTTTGGTGGGGGAGGGATAGAGAGAAAGGGAATGCCATGGCTACCTGAAGTTAGAGAAATCAATATTCATACCACTGGTATGAATATTACAGGGTTGTTGCCTGGACTCGAGGGTCTGAGCTATAGGGAGAGGTTGACCAGGCTGGGACTGTATTGCTTGGAGCGCAGGAGGATGAGGGGCGATCTTATAGAGGTGCATAAAATCATGAGAGAAATAGATTGGGTAGATGCACAGAGCCTCTTGACCAGAGTAGGGACATCAAGGACTAGAGGACATTGGTTTAAGGTGAGGGAAAAGATTAAATATGAATCTGAGGGGTAGCTTTCACACAAAGGGTAGTGGGTGTCTGCAATGAGCTATCAGAGGGAGAAGTCTTGACATGGATTATCACAATGTTTATTGAAACAATTAGACAGGTACATGGATAGGACAGGTTTCGATGGATATGGGCAGGTGGGACTAGTGTGAATGGGACACGTTGGTCGGCCTGGGCAAGTTGGGCCGAAAGGCCTATTTCCACACTCTATGACTCCTAGCCTCTATAACCATTCTTTAATTTAATAGTTAATGTAACTTTGTTCATTATTGTACTCACCTCTTTATTTATCAGTCAGGATTTATTTATTGAGCTCAAGTAGAGACAATCATGGCCTGAAGGCCAATATCGTAATAAGTTCCAGATTTATTTCTTAAAAACGAGTTTTCTTCTACTTGTCTGTTGCATTCAGTAATTGGTGCATATGAATATTGAGGTCTTTCTACACCCCTTTGTGATATTAATATGGTCAAAAGTCACGGAAAGAAATTGTACAATTACTTTAATGAGCATGTGGCAAAGAGGGTGAGCAACTTCCAACTGATCCATCACAACATTACAGCCTCATTTTATATCCTAAAGGCTCATATCAAATGAAAGGGAAATACAATGTGTCATTACAAAGTCTGACATTTGATTTCTTTTATGGCCATTATTTTGCTTATGTTCCCTTTTGAACATTTTATCCTTGTGTTCATCAAAGTGTAAAATATCCATGATCAGAGTAAACTTCTAATCCTCTTTTCAATATCCAGCCTCAGAATCAAGAGCAATTAGACCAAACACCATCAGGATGTAAAAAGTGTAGAGGAGGTAAAAAAAAAAATCAAGGGTGGCTTCTAATGAACTTGGCCTTTCCATCAATATTGGGAAATTATGTCTTGCAAATTATATGATACACCAATCTTTCATCATCATTCCAATGTCCCTTATGTACATCCAAAGCAGTTTTCCGTGCTTTAGAGTTAATGCCCCTGTCGCACTTAGGAAACCTGAACGGAAACCTCTGGAGACTTTGCGCCCAACCCAAGGTTTCCGTGCGTTTCCCGGAGGTTGCGGGTGGTTGCCGGAGGTTGCAGGTAGTGGAAGCAGGTAGGGAGACTGACAAAAACCTCCGGGAACCGCACGGAAACCTTGGGTGGGGCGCAAAGTCTCCAGAGGTTTCCGTTCAGGTTTCCTAAGTGGGACAGGGGCATTAGAGTGGGTAAGAAGGAACTGCAGATGCTGGTTTAAACTGAAGATGGACACAAAAAGCTGGAGTGACTCAGCGGGACAGGCAGCATCTCTGGAGGGAATGAATGGGTGACGTTTCGGGTCGAGACCCTTCTTCAGACTGTTAGGGATAAGGGAAGCAAGAGATATAGACATTGGTGTGGAGAGATAAAGAACAGTGTATGAAAGATATGTAAAAAAGTAGCAATGACAAAGGAAACAGGACATTGTTAGCTGTTTGTTGGATGAAAATGAGAAGCTGGTGCGACTTGGGTGCAGGAGAACATAGAAACATAGAAACATAGAAAATAGGTGCAGGAGTAGGCCATTCGGCCCTTCGAGCCTGCACCGCCATTCAATATGATCATGGCTGATCATCCAACTCAGTATCTCCTGTACCTGCCTCTCTCCATACCTCCTTATCCCTTTAGCCACAAGGGCCACATCTAACTCCCTCTTAAATATAGCCAATGAACTGGCCTCAACTACGTTCCGTGGCAGAGAATTCAAGAGATTCACCACTCTCTGTGTGAAAAATGTTTTTCTCATCTCGGTCCTAAAAGATTTCCCCCTTATCCTTAAACTGTGACCCCTTGTTCTGGACTTCCCCAACATCGGGAACAATCTTCCTGCATCTAGCCTGTCCAACCCCTTAAGAATTTTGTAAGTTTCTATAAGATCCCCTCTCAATCTCCTAAATTCTAGCGAGTACAAGCCGAGTCTATCCAGTCTTTCTTCATATGAAAGTCCTGACATCCCAGGAATCAGCCTGGTGAACCTCCCTCTATGGCAAGAGATAGATAGAGGAAATGCCGGGGCTACCTGAATTGAGAGGAATCAATAATCATACCACTGGGCTGTAAGCTACCCAAGATGCTGTTCCTCCAATTTGCATTTAGCCTCACTCTGACAATGGAGGAGACTGAGGACAGAGAGGTCTGTGTGGGAATGGGAAGGAAAATTAAAGTGTCCAGCAACCGGGAGCTCAGGTAGGTTCAGGGGTTAGAGTTGTGGGATTGTCTATGGAGGAGATTGAGGCTAAACTCGGTGTGATGTGTGGTTGAAAGCAGAAGATGGTTGCACTATGCTCGTGGGATGACTCCCACAGTGGGCACAACTCTTGTACACTCATATCTGGATTAACCAGCAGTCACTAATTAAAGCTGACCTGACTCATTCACTAGAGATAACCTGGATGTTGGGATGACCATTTGCCAACTGTCTTGATAAGAGTGCGTTCTGTGACCCCAGCTCTTCTCACTTTACACCAACAACCTCACATCCCAATGCAGCTCAGTTAAAATGTTTAAATATGCAGACGACACAACAATAATTGGCCTCATCTCAGACAACAACGAATCACAATACCATCTAACAGTCGATAGCGCAGTCAAATGGTGCGCAGACAACAACCTCCAGCTTAATACTTCAAAAACCTTAGAAACTATCATAGATTTCAGACGCAATCAAAACCACAGACCCCCGGTCCATGTCAAATCTCACCCCAAAACCTCCACAAACTCATTTAAGTTTCTAGGCACCTATATCTCCAATAATCTAAAATGGCACATCAATGCAGACCACGTCATCAAGAAAGGTCAACCACGCCTATATTTCCTCAGACAGCTCAAAAAGTTCAGAGTCCATAAACACCTCCTGGTCCGTTTCTATCAATCAATCATTGAAAGCATCATCACCTCCTCAATCACAGTCTGGTACGGTAACACCGATAGTCACTCACTACACAGAATACAGCGCATTGTCTCCAAGGCCTCCAGGATCATCAACTCCCCCCCTCCCCTCAATCCATTCCATTTATCTCCAACGTACCTCAAAATGGGCAAAAAAGATCATCTCGGACCACTCCCATCCAGCAAATCACCTTTTTCAGTCTCTCCCTTCAGGGAGGCGCCTCAGGTCACTTGCTACTAAAACCACCCGCTTTAAAAACAGTTTCTTCCCCTCAGCAATAAGAACTCTTAATTCCGTCCAATAATCAGACAATAATATGACTTTTGATGTATACAGTGTCTTGTCTATGGTCTTTGTTTGTTCTTTTGCACTATGTATTGTTGGTGAGATTTGTGATTTGTGATGTGGTATGGATGCACTTTATTACGGTGATCTGTGTTATTAGTGGTAAGTAACTAAAGCAGTGTACCATCATGTACCGAACCCAAATACCACCAACCCTGGTTGCGTGGCAAATAAAGATTCTGTTCTATTCTAAGAGACAAAATGCTGGAGTAACTCAACGGGTCAGGCAGCGTCTCTGAAGAAAATGAATATGTGACGTTTTGGTTCGAGAGCTTTCTTCAGAAGGGTCTCGATCTGAAACTTCACGTATTCATTTTCTCCAGAGATGCTGCCTGACCCGTTGAATTATTCCAGCATTTTGTGTCTATCTTTTGGTCAGTAAACTGCAACTGCAGTTCCCTTCCTACACACGCATTGATAGAAGGAAGTGGGTTCAAAGATCAAAAATTCCACTGTAATCCATCAGCACAACATATAATATAACTCTTTTCAGTGATATTCTTAAACATTTCCTTCTAATTAGGTGCAGGAGTAGGCCAATCGGCCCTTCGAGCCTGCACCGCCATTCAATATGATCATGGCTGATCATCCAACTCAGTATCCCATCCCTCCCTTCTCTCCATACCCTCTGATCCCCTCAACCACAAGGGCCACATCCAACTACCTGTTAAATATAGCCATTGAACTGGCCTCGACTACCCTCTGTGGCAGAGAGTTCCAGAGATTCACCACTCTCTGTGTGAAAAAAGTTCTTCTCATCTCGGTTTTAAAGGATTTCCCCCTTATCCTTAAGCTGTAACCCCTTGTCCTGGACTTCCCCAACATCGGGAGCAATCTTCCTGCATCTAGCCTGTCCAACCCCTTAAGAATTTTGTAAGTTTCTATAAGATCCCCTCTCAAACTCCTAAATTCTAGAGAGTATAAACCAAGTCTATCCAGTCTTTCTTCATAAGACAGTCCTGACATCCCAGGAATCAGTCTGGTGAACCGTCTCTGCACTCCCTCTATGGCAATAATGTCCTTCCTCAGATTTGGAGACCAAAACTGTACGCAATACTCCAGGTGTGGTCTCACCAAGACCCTGTACAACTGCAGTAGAAGCTCCCTGCTCCTATACTCAAATCCTTTTGCAATGAAAGCTAACATACCATTTGCTTTCTTCACTGCCTGCTGCACCTGCATGCCTACTTTCAACGACTGGTGTACCATGACACCCAGGTCTCGCTGCATCTCCCCTTTTCCTAGTCGGCCACCATTTAGATAATAGTCTGCTTTCCTGTTTTTGCCACCAAAATGGATAAATGTGGGCAAAGTCAGCTGATGAAAATAAACAACTATTATATTTAGAACACAAAGTGCTGTAGTAACTGGATGGATCAGGCAGCATCTTTGGAGAACATGGACAGGTGACGTTTCAGGTCGGGACCCTTCTTCACATGAAACATCACCTATCCATGCACTCCACTGCTGCCTGGCCCACTGAGTTACTCCAGCACGTGTACTACACAAGATTGCAGCATCTGCAGTTCCTTGTGCCACCATTCCACGCTGACTTGAACAGTCCGCCCAACAAGCGCCTGAAGTCGCGCAAACCCTTCCGGTCTTCCGTTAAATCCCTGGAAGACTTTGACTCCAAGACTGAGTGGCGCAGAGCCTGGAAAGATGCCAACACCAACAACGGAGGGGACATCACGGACCCCACAGTGTAATCACCGGGTTTTGACCTCCGTCGCAAGCAATGGCTAACCCTGAACAGAATCCGCACACTCCATGCAAGGACAGCCCAACGCCTGCATAAGTGGAGGATGACAGACAGCCCTGCTGGCGACTGCGGACATCCAGACCAGACCATCCCACACATCGTGAATGACTGCTCACTGAGGCTTTTCCCTGGGGCCATCAAAGCCATCCACCCAGTTACTGATGCTGTCCTGGCCTGGATGTCTACCCTTGATCTACAACTTTAGGCTGTGCACGCCATAAGCAAGAGGAAGAAGATGTTCCACCATGATATATAAGCAGGTTCATGTTATCTATAGACAAACGTGTATGGATCTCACCTTCGTTGTGGTTTTGGATTTTAGATGTTGTATATTCCACTGGATGCAGCAAAGTTACCACTAAGCCTTGGTCTGGTTTCTCATACGCCAGCAGGAGCTGTTCTATGCTGCTGAAATAACGTGGTGGAACTCCTTTCAATGTCTGTTACATGAAAGAACAAAATGAAAAGAAGTTAGACTCAGACATCTGATTATTCAAGATGAGACAGTCAGAGTGGTTATGTTCATCACGTGGGCTGCTAACCACAAAAAGCATGATACGCCCTTTCTTGCCATAGAGGGAGTACAGAGAAGGTTCACCAGACTGATTCCTGGGATGGCAAGACTTTCATATGAAGAAAGACTGGATAGACTTGGTTTGTACTCGCTAGAATTTAGAAGATTGAGGGGGGATCTTATAGAAACTTACAAAATTCTTAAGGGGTTGGACAGGCTAGATGCAAGAAGATTGTTCCCGATGTTGGGGAAGTCCAGAACAAGGGGTTACAGTTTAAGGATAAGGGGGAAATCTTTTAGGACCGAGATGAAGAAAACTTTTTTTCACACAGAGAGTGGCGAATCTCTGGAATTCTCTCCCGCAGAAGGTAGTTGAGGCCAGTTCATTGGCTATATTTAAGAGGGAGTTAGATGTGGCCCTTGTGGCTAAAGGGATCATGGGGTATGGAGAGAAGGCAGGTACAGGAGATATTGAGTTGGATGATCAGCCATGATCATATTGAATGGCGGTGCAGGCTCGAAGGGCCGAATGGCCTACTCCTGCACCTATTTTCTATGTTTCTAAATCAACCATCAATGACATATTCTCTCTCTCCTACTTACTCACTTCACCCCCCCCCCCCACCCCCCCCCCCCCCCCCCCCCCCCCCACCTCCTCCCCCTCTCCTCCCCCTCTCCCCCCACACCCCATCGTCTTTGTGTATCATGTTATTTGGATTCTACCTTTATGAATCACAGAGTTACACAGGAAAGAGGCTCTTCGGCCCCCGTGTTCCAAACTGACCATCAAACACCCACTTACACAGGTCCTATTTTTATTCTCCTCTGATTCCCATCAACTCCCCCAAATGTTACCACTCACCCACACACAAAGGAACATTGACAGTGGCTAATTATCTAGTCTACCCACCAGTTGAAGGGATTTACAAGAGTCGCTGGCTCAGAAAGGCAGCCAGCATCATCTGAGGCCAACACCACCCTGCCCACATTCTCATTTCACTCCTGCCATCGAGAAGAAAGCATAGGAGCCTGAAATCTGTAACGTCCAGGTTCAGGAACAGCTTCTTCCCTGCAGCCATCAGGCCATTGAACACTACGACCTCAAATAAGCTCTAAACTACATAGACTTGCGGACATTATTTTTGAATTTGCACTACGATTGTGTATTTAGTTGTCCATTAATTTTCTCTATACTGATTTTTTTTTGTGTTTATTATGAGTTTTACAGAGTAATATGTTGTGCTGCTGCAAGTAAGAATTTCATTGTTCCGTTTCGGGACCTGTGACAATAAAACACTCTAGATCTTTGGATATGGGAGGAAACCGGAGCGTCAAGTCACGTGACATGTTCTTGTCACATGTAACAAGGTACAGTGAAAAGCTTTTTTGTTACACGTGAACCAGTCAACAAAAAGACAATACACGATTTCAATCAAGCCGTCCACAGTGTTCAGATACAGGATAAAGGGAATGAGGTTTAGTGCAAGATAAAGTCCAATAAAGGTCTGAAGAAGGGTTTTGGCCCGAAACATAGAAACATAGAAAATAGGTGCAGGAGTAGGCCATTCGGCCCTTCGAGCCTGCACCGCCATTTAATATGATCATGGCTGATCATCCAACTCAGTATCCTGTACCTGCCTTCTCTCCATACCCCCTGATCCCTTTAGCCACAAGGGCCACATCTAACTCCCTCTTAAATATAGCCCATCTCCTTCGCTCCATAGATGCTGCTGAACCCGCTGAGTTTCTCCAGCATTTTTGTGTAACTTCAAAGTCCGATAAAAAAAAGTCCGAGGGCCTCCAATGAGCTAGATAGTTTAAAGTAGAGCTGGAGTAACTCAGCGGGACAGCCAGCATCTCCGGAGAGAAGAAACGGGTGACGTTTTGGGTCGAGACCTACACAGGTTCAGGTTGAGACCCTTCTTTCCTACACAGGGAGATAGTTTAGCTTAGTTTAGAGATGCAAAATGCAAAAGGGCCCTTCGGCCCACCAAGTCTGCACCAATCATTGATCACGTTTTATGTATCCCAGCATTTTCATCCACTCCCTACACACTAAGGGTAATTTTACAGAAGCCAATGAAGGTATGGAATAGTACTTTATTTGTCACATGTACTGAGGTACAGTGAAATTATTTTTAGTATACTGTTCAGTACAAGTATTTAAATGATACATAAGCATTTAGATACATATTTGATAAGCATCTCAGATACAGTACAAGTGTATGGCAGTAGTATAATGAGACAGTATACAGAGTCACCATATTGACTCGTTGTAATGCATTTCGTTGTCTCTGTACTGTACACTGACAATGACAATTAAAATTGAATCTGAATCTGAATCTGAATCTGACACCATGTTCAAGTACCCAGTGGATGTAAATGCTGGGATCGTGATCTGACCATGAAGCTCCGTTGTCCTGGCAGCCTTGCAGAGTCGGCCTGGCCAAGCGTAGCCGTGGTGAAGACAACCTCGAAACCTGTTCAAGAAGGAACTGCAGATGCTGGAAAATCGAAGGTAGACAAAAATGCTGGAGAAACTCAGTGGGTGAGACAGCATCTATGGAGCGAAGGAAATAGGCAACGTTTCGGGGCCGAAACCCTTCTTCAGACTGGAACCTGGAAACCTGAACGTCTTTAGGATATGGGAGGAAACCGGAGCACCCGAAGGAAGCTCAGGTGGTCACAGGGAGAACGTGCAAACTCCACACAAACAGCGTCCGAGGTCAGGATGGAACCCGAGTCTCTGGCGTGTGATGCAGCAGCTCTACCAGCTGCGTCACTGTTCGTTCAGTTACACCATTACACTGCTGCAGGTTATAAGAATGAACATGGGAAGATCAGGTTTGCTGCACCAACAGCTGTTACTCAAATCAATCAGTGCAGTTCCCTCGGCGAATTTCTTCCTACGCGCATTTGGATTGTCAGATTGTCCAAACACTCAGCACTCTTGTGAACTTCACCCAATCATTTGACTGACACCCCATCCGATCAGATAAGTCCTTGACACATAACCGGAGCAACTTCATTAAAGCAATGCGAATGGCAGCAGGAATTCACATTTCACCAGACCCGTCAGAACTCCCTCCTTCTATGTTGCATCAGATTCCAAGTCTGTCAGAAGGAGACTGAAAGACAGATCAGTGTGCCTGGTGTGAGCTGTGGGATTCAAGCAACTATTTTCATCCCAATGCTCAATGAGAAAGACCATTCCTGCTGTTGAACAAACACCTTGTCTCATTGTGTTCTCCAAACGTGAACTGAAGTACCCAGCTTAAAGTACCTCAGTCGCTTATGGGGTTGTGCATAGAGATATTTTATTTTATAGTGAAGAGGATATTTCCACTCCATATAAACCATATAACCATATAACAATTACAGCATGGAAACAGGCCATCTCGGCCCTACAAGTCCGTGCCGAACAACTTTTTTTCCCCTTAGTCCCACCTGCCTGCACTCATACCATAACCCTCCATTCCCTTCTCATCCATATGCCTATCTAATTTATTTTTAAATGATACCAATGAACCTGCCTCCACCACTTCCACTGGAAGCTCATTCCACACCGCTATCACTCTCTGAGTAAAGAAGTTCCCCCTCATATTACCCCTAAAATTCTGTCCCTTAATTCTGAAGTCATGTCCTCTTGTTTGTATCTTCCCTATTCTCAAAGGGAAAAGCTTGTCCACATCAACTCTGTCTATCCCTCTCATCATTTTAAAGACCTCTATCAAGTCCCCCCTTAACCTTCTGCGCTCCAGAGAATAAAGACCTAACTTATTCAACCTATCTCTGTAACTTAGTTGTTGAAACCCAGGCAACATTCTAGTAAATCTCCTCTGTACTCTCTCTATTTTGTTGACATCCTTCCTATAATTGGGCGACCAAAATTGTACACCATACTCCAGATTTGGTCTCACCAATGCCTTGTACAATTTTAACATTACATCCCAGCTTCTATACTCAATGCTCTGATTTATAAAGGCTAGCATACCAAAAGCTTTCTTTACCACCCTATCTATATGAGATTCCACCTTCAAGGAACTATGCACGGTTATACCCTCGTGGGAGAGTCTAGGACTAGAGGCCACAGCTTCAGAATAAAAGGACGCACCTTAAGAAGGGTGATGAGGAAGAAGTTTAGTTCAGTTTAGTTTAGTTTAGATTTGATTAGTATAATTTAGTTTAGTTCAGTTTAGTTTAGTTTAGAGATACAGCCCGGAAACAGGCACTTCAGCCCACTGAGACCGCATTGACCAGCGATTCCTGTCCACTGAGATGAGGAAAAACTTCTTCACCCAGGGAGTTGTGAATCTGTGGCATTCTCTGCCACAGAGGGCAGTGGAGGCCAATTCACTGGATGTTTTGAAGAGAGAGTTAGATTTAGCTCTTAGCGCTAAAGGAATCAAGTAATATGGGGGGAAAAGCAGGAATGGGACACTGATATTAGATGATCAGCCATGATCATATTGAATGGTGTTGCTGGCTTGAAGGGCCGAATGGCCTACTCCTGCACCTATTTCTATGTTTCTACTAGCAATTTTTGTTAGGGCACCCGAAGCCAAATTAACCTACAAACCTGTAAATCTTTGGAGTGTGAAAGGATGCAGTCACGGGGAGAACGTGGTACGTACAGACAGCACCTGGTGTTAGGATCGAACCCAGGTCTCTAGCACTGTAAGGCAGTAACTCTACCGCTGCGCCACTGTGCCGCGCCTGCTTGGGTCGTGCATGGAAGCTTTTATTTTATTTTATAGTGGAGGAGATGTTTCCACTAATGGGAGAATCTAGGACCGGAGACCATAGCCTCAGAATAAAAGAACGTAGCTTTAGAAAGGAGATGAAGAAGAAGTTGAAATTAATCAGAAGGTGGTGAATTTGTGGAATTCATTGCCACAGACGGCTGTGGAGGCCAAGTCAATAGAAATGTTTAAGGTGTACATTTACACATTCTTGATTAGTACAGGTGTCAGGGGCTATGGGCAAAGGCAGGAGAATGGGGTTGATAGATCAGCCTTGATTGAATGGCAGAGTAGACTGGATGGCCTAATTCTGCTCTTATAAATTATGAACTCATGAACTTATGAATTCAACTGCAGGATGCAAGCATTGATGGCCAGGCCAGCTTTTTATCGCCCATGCCTAAATCCCTAAGTTTGCTTGTCCATTTCAGAGGCAGTTAACAGCCAACCACACTTTTGGAAAATAGGTCAGACTAGAGAAAGTTTAGCCCAAATTGGGCGGCACAATGGCACAACTGGTAGAGCTGCAACCTCACAGCACCAGAGATCCTGACCATTCAGATGCTGTCTGTGCGGTGTTTGCATGTTCTACCGGTGACCGCACGGGTTTCCTTTGCGTGGTCCAGTTCCTCCCACATCCCAAAAACGTGCAGGTTTTGTAGGTGAATTGGCCTCTGTACATTTCCTCTACTGTCTCGGGAGAGGATGAGAAAGTGGGATTACATAGAACTGGTGTGAATGGGTGGACAGCTGACAGAAGGTTAGCATGGACTCAGTGGGCAGAAGGGCCTGTTTCCATGCTGTATCTTTCAGTCAATCAAATGAGCCAGATAGGTTTTATAACAATAATCATCGCACTAGCTTTTCTTGGCTGAAGAAGGGTTTTGGCCCGAAACGTTGCCTATTTCCTTCGCTCCATAGATGCTGCTGCACCTGCTGAGTTTCTCCAGCATTTTTGCGTACCTTCGATTTTCCAGCATCTGCAGTTCCTTCTTAAACAATTTCTTTTAAGCTCCACTTTAGTTAATGAACTGAATTTAAATTTCCCACTTGTCAGTGGTGGGATTCTTGCTGATGTCTGTAGGTCGACAAAACAGACTTCTTCTTGGTTCTTGGTTCTTGGTTTCTTGGTCCTCCAAAATATTCCAAATGGAATTTAAACTGGAGGTGGTGAAGGGAGAGCTTAAGCCAGAAAGGGTTATTGGGAAGAAAGAGGCCAGTTCATTGGCTATATTTAAGAGGGAGTTAGATGTGGCCCTTGTGGCTAGGGGGATCAGGGGGCATGGAGAGAAGGCAGGTACGGGATACTGAGTTGGATGATCAGCCATGATCATATTGAATGGCGGTGCAGGCTCGAAGGGCCGAATGGCCTACTCCTGCACCTAATTTCTATGTTTCTATGTTTCTATGTTTCTATGTTTCTAAAGAGCTACTTTAAATTTAGTTGCATCTGGTTGGGTAACTATAGTATGGTGGAGATTATCCCATGCTTTAATTGTGCGTGGGAAGAACGAATTGCTGTACACATCTGTCTTTGTAGCTGGGATCACAAATTGGATCGAATGCCCTCGTCTGCTCCTAATTGGTTTGGGTTTGGTGTAGGTCTTGTAGTCTATGTCGAGCTGACCATTTAACATTTTGTAAAAACAGGTCAAACGGTGAGCTTCACGTGTGTCTGTCTTGGAGAGGGTTCCACCCCAGAGAATTCAGAAGTTTGGTGACACTCGCTTCTCTCTCATAGGTGTTAGTAACAAATCGAGCTGCCTGTCTTTGGACACGTTCGATGGATGAAATGTTTTTATTTGTGTATGGGTCCCATGCTGCAACTGCGTAGTCCAAATGAGGTCTAACTCGTGAGCACTGTCACACTAGATACCAAAATCGGGAATTTGATTTAATGTGATTAAAGCTTTCATTTCCTTTTCACTTGTAGATAGCTTGTGGTTTTGTACTGAATCTACAAACAATGAAGTAATTAAAATTGGTTTATTCCCGGGCTGCATTAGTCGTTGATTCATCAGGGAGGGCGCCATTTAGCTGACATCGTGTAACTGTTCTCCGAGGCTAGAAGATGTTTTAAGATTAGCTACATTCTCAAACAAGCCAAGCCAGTCTTCTGAATAGAGCTGAGACAATAGAGGTAACACCAAAAAAACATGAACGAATTAAATTCCTTATGGGCTCATGTTCACAAAACACTCGTGCTACAGTGAATTAACTCTGACAGTGTTCTTGAGAAGTGGCCAATAAAGAACTTTGCCTGGAAATTCATCCGAGCACAGAATATGAAATATCGTCCCATCCGCTTGTATTCTGAAACACATTTGTTTTTGACAAGGGAGTACTTTCCCATCAATTCAAGGGAGCAGACCGGCTGCAAGGCCAATCGATAGTTATTAGTTGAGATTTTTCAATATCTGTTACCTAAAGACTATTAGCGCAACATTCAAAAACTGTTTAGGACAGGTTTAGATGCATATGGGCCAAACTCAGGCAGGTGGGACTAGTGGAGATGGGACATGTTGGTCAGCATGGGCAAGTTGGGCTACAGGGCCTGTTTCCGCTGTATGACTCTTTGACTAGATGAGACATGTTGGTCAGCGTGGGCAATTAGGGCTGAAGGGCCTGTTTCCATTCTGTATGACTCTTTGACTCGATCTTTCAGGTTTCTGAATTGTAAATGGAAACATAAGGAACTGCAGATTCTGGAATCTTAAGGAAAACACCAAGTGGCCGGTCATGCAGCATCTTTGCAAGCACCTCTCTTTTACAGATTTCTTTCCTCCACTATAATTAGTCTGATGAAGGGTCCTGACCCGAATTGTCACTTGTCCAGTCCTTCCACAGAGTTGCCTGACCCGCTGAGTTCCACCGGCACTTTGTGTTTTGTTTTAAATGTTAGAGATATCTTAAAACAGTTTAGAAGTCTTCAATTACTCTTAATTTTGAATGGGCTAAATCATATTTCAAACTTCATACTTTCAAAGAAGGAGGCCATTCAGCCCATCAAGCCCATACTGGCCCTCACAGAAACAATATCAATCCCATTGCCACATTTATTTGCCTATAGCCTATTCCACCCCCACCCCTGTCTTGCCCTTCAACTACCCACCTCCCCCCAACCCTCTACCAATTATCTAACCACTCAGTTTACAGTGTAAAGGGTACAGGGTAGTTTACAGTGGCTACAGCTCACAATCACCTACCATCTTAACCTTTGATAGCCACAGGGTTCCCAACATCTCCGAGGTCTTGCACTGTGACCATCCAGCAGTACAGAGTGGTCCACATGTTGCAACTAGCCCTCTGGCTGTTAGAAACACAGAACATAGAAACATAGAAAAATATGTCCCTTCGAGCCAGCACCGCCATTCAATATGATCATGGCTGATCATCCAAAATCAATAACCCGTTCCTGCTTTTTCTCCAATATCCTTTGATTCCTTTAGCCCTAAGAGCTATATCTAACTCTCTCGTGAAAATATCCAGTGAATTGGCCTCCACTGCCTTCTGCGGCAGGGAATTCCACAGATTCACGACTCTCTGGGTGAAAAAAGTTTTCCTCATCTCAGTCCTAAATGGCCTACCCCTTATTCTTAAACTGTGACTCCTGGTGCTGGTCTCCCCCAACATCGGGAACCTTTTTCCTGCATCAAGCCTGCCCATTCTCTTAAGAATTTTATAGGTTTCTATGAGATCCCCTCCCATACTTCCAGTGAGTATAAGCCCAGTCGATCCATTCTTTCATCATGTCAGTCCCGCCATCCTGGGAATTAACCTGGTGAACCTATGCTGCAAGAATGTCCTTCCTCAAATGAGGACACCAAAACTGCACATAATACTCCCGATGTGGGCTCAACATGTACAACTGCAGTAGGACCTCCTTGCTCAAATCCTCTCACTATGAACACCAATATGCTATTTGCTTTCTTCACTGTCTGCTGTACCTACATGCTTACTTTCAGTGACTCAAATACAAAGGCACCCAGGTCTCGTTGCACCTCCCCTTTTCCTAATCTGTCACTATTCAGATGGTAATCTGTCTTCTTGTTCTTGCTACCAAAGTGGATAACCTCACATTTACCCACATTATACTGTGCCTGCCATGCATCTGCCCACTCACCCAACCTATTCAAGTCACCCTGCAGCCTCATAGCATCCTCTTTGCAGATCACACCGCGGCCCAGCTTTGTGTCTACCGCAAACTTGGAGATGTTTTGTGTCATTCGCAAACTTGGAGATGTTGAATTAAACATAGAAACATAGAAACATAGATCATCTGACAGCTTGTGCTGCTAAAGGACTTTGCGCTTTCTCTGAACCACCCATTCCAGCCTCAGACAATGGGTTTAGGTTTAGCTTTAGGTTTGTTGCATGCCACGCAATCAAATGAGAAAATCTATCTATATACTATTACTAAAATTCTCATCTTGTCCGCTTCCAGTTTCCGTTGTTTTTAAATTTGCGCAAAAACGGTACCCCATTTATCTAGGATATTATTACCACTTTACTCACGGTTCTCCTCTGCTCCAAGCAAGCCTAGTTTTTTTTCCGATCTTTGGAATATTATAAAAGTTATGAAGGTTTAAAAATCATGAGATCAGCAGATGGGTCTTCTCGCTTGTCAGTCACCATGAAGGTAACGCCCCTTCCGGCACACACTGTCAATCACCGGGGCGAGGAGAATAAAGCCCGGAAACCCAGAAGCCATGAGTAAGAGTCGAGTCCAGAAGCCGCGAGTGAGTGAACTGTGAGTCCAGAAGCAGTGAGTGAGTGAACTGTGAGTCCAGAGGCCATGAGTGAGTGAACTACGAGTACAAAAGCCGTGAGTGAGTGAACTGTGAGTCCTCCAGAAGCCATGAGTCAGTGAACTGTGAGTCCAGAAGCCATTAGTCAGTGAACTGTGAGTCCAGAAACCATGAGTGTCTGAACTGTGAGTCCAGAAGCCTTGAGTGACTGAACTGTGAATCCAGAAGCTGTGAGTGGCTGAACTGTGAGTCCAGAAGCCGTGAGTGAACTGTGTCTGGAAGCCGTCAGTGAATGAACTGTGAGTCCAGAAGCTGTGACTGAGTGAACTGCGTGTCCTCCAGAAGCCGTGAGTGCCTGAATGAATTGTGAGTCCAGATGCCGTGTGTGTGAGTGAACTATGAGTCCAGAAGCCATGACTGAGTGAACTGCAAGTCCAGAAGCTGTGAGTGAGTGAACTGCGAGTAGGGAAGCCGTGAGTGAGTGAACTACGACTCCAGAAGCCGTGACTGAGTGAACTGCAAGTCCTGAAGCCGTGAGTGACTGATCTGCCAGTCCAGAATCCGTGGATGACTGAACTGTGAGTCCAGAAACCACGAGTGACTGAACTGTGAGTCCAGAAGCCGTAAGTGAGTGAACTGTGAGTCCAGAAACCACGAGTGACTGAACTGTGAGTCCAGAAGCTGTGAGTCAGTGAACCGCGGGTCCAGGAGCAATGAGTGAGTGAACTGCGGTCCTGAATCCGTGAGTGACTGATCTGCCAGTCCAGAATCCGTGGATGACTCAACTGTGAGTCCAGAAGCAGTGAGTGGATGAACTGTGAGTCCAGAAGCCGCGAGTGAGTGAACTGTGAGTCCAGAAGCCGTGAGTGTGTGTGAACTGTGAGTCCAGAAGCCGTGAGTGAGTGAACTGTGAGCCCAGAGGCCGTGAGTGAGTGAACTGTGAGTCCAGAAGCCGTGAGTGACTCCAGAAGTCGCCCAGAGCACGGAGGCAGCCCGGAGAGCGGGGCCTGCCCGATTGCTGCAAACTCGAGATCCTGGGGAAGTGATGAGTGAGAGGTTGAGGTAGCCGGGCGCTTGCTGGGCCGGGCGTTTTGGCGGGGGCTCACCACCCCTGCCCCACACACTCCCACCCCCCCTCCCCTCACACAACTCCTCCCCCCAGCAGCAAGGGACGGCAGCGGCTCGCCACGGCAGTGCTCACCCCTCTCAGCCCCCCCTCCCCCCCCCCCCCCCCCCCCCCCCCCCCCCCCTCCCCACCTGGCCCTGCCTGGAGTCGTACCCCTCCCCCAGCTACAGAACACTCTCTCTGGCCCCCATCTGAAGCCTCCCCATCCCCAACTGCAGGATTAGCCCAAGAAACAGGTGAGTTGATCATGGGGAACAAGGATATGGCGGACCAATTGAATAACTACTTTGGTTCCGTCTTCACTAAGGAAGACATAAATAATTTGCCGGAAATAGCAGGGGCCCGCGGGTCAAAGGAGTTGGAGGACTTGAGTGAAATCCAGGTTAGTCGGGAAGTGGTGTTGGGTAAATTGAATGGATTAAAGGCCGATAAATCCCCAGGGCCAGATAGGCTGCATCCCAGAGTACTTAAGGAAGTAGCTCCAGAAATAGTGGATGCATTAGTAATAATCTTTCAAAACTCTTTAGATTCTGGAGTATTTCCTGAGGATTGGCGGGTAGCAAATGTAACCCCACTTTTTAAGAAGGGAGGGAGAGAGAAAACGGGGAATTACGGACCAGTTAGTCTAACATCGGTAGTGGGGAAACTGCTAGAGTCAGTTATTAAAGATGGGATAGCAGCACATTTGGAAAGTGGTGAAATCATTGGACAAAGTCAGCATGGATTTACAAAAGGTAAATCATGTCTGACGAATCTTATAGAATTTTTCGAGGATGTAACTAGTAGCGTGGATAGGGGAGAACCAGTGGATGTGGTGTATCTAGACTTCCAGAAGGCTTTCGACAAGGTCCCACATAAGAGATTAGTATACAAACTTAAAGCACATGGCATTGGGGGTTCAGTATTGAAGTGGACAGAGAACTGGCTGGCAAACAGGAAGTAAAGAGTAGGAGTAAACGGGTCCTTTTCACAATGGCAGGCAGTGACTAGTGGGGTACCGCAAGGCTCAGTGCTGGGACCCCAGTTATTTACAATATATATTAATGATCTGGATGAGGGAATTGAAGGCAATATCTCCAAGTTTGCGGATAACACTAAGCTGGGGGGCAGTGTTAGCTGTGAGGAGGATGCTAGGAGACTGCAAGGTGACTTGGATAGGCTGGGTGAGTGGGCAAATGTTTGGCAGATGCAGTATAATGTGGATAAATGTGAGGTTATCCATTTTGGTGGCAAAAACAGGAAAGCAGATTATTATCTAAATGGTGGCCGGTTAGGAAAAGGGGAGATGCAGCGAGACCTGGGTGTCATGGTACACCAGTCATTGAAAGTAGGCAAAGTGTTCAAGAAGGAACTGCGGATGCTGGAAGATCGAAGGTACACAAAATGGCTGGAGGAACTCAGCGGGTGCAGCAGCATCTATGTATCTCTACAAAGCTGAGGCCACGCGCCAACTCTCGGACACCTCGTCCTACTTACCCTTGGACCATGACCCCACTGACGATCACCAGGCCACCATATCTAGCACCATCACCGACTTCATCAATTCCCACGCCCTGCCCGACCAAGCTTCCAACCTCATCGTTCCCCAGCCCCGCACGGCCCGTTTTTACCTTCTCCCCAAAATCCACAAACCCGGCTCTCCCGGCAGACCCATTGTCTCTGCCTGTTCGTGCCCCACCGAACTCATCTCCACATACCTTGACTCCATACTACCCCCCTTGGTCAAATCCCTTCCCACCTATGTTCTAGACACCTCAGACACTCTCCGCCGCCTCCACGCATTCCACTCTCTAGGCCCCCACTCCCTCATCTTCACCATCGATGTCCAGTCACTCTACACCTCCATCCCCCACCAGGATGGCCTCAATGCCTTCCGTTCTTCCTCGACCAGAGGAGCAACCTATACCCAGCCACTGATATTCTCCTCCGCTTAGCGGAGCTGGTCTTCACCCTCAACAACTTTATATTTGAATCCTCCCATTTCCTCCAAACACAAGGCGTAGCTATGGGCACACGCATGGGCCCCAGCTATGCCTGCCTCATTGTCGGGTACATTGAACAATCCTTGTTCAATACGTACCAGGGCCCCATCCCCGACCTCTACCTCCATTACATTGACGACTGCTTTGGGACCACCTCCTGCACCTACACACAACTGACTGACTTCATCCACTTCACCACCAACTTCCATCCGGCACTCCAATACACCTGGACCATTTCCGACACTTCCCTACCATTCCTTGACCTCATCATCTCCATCGCAGGGGACAGACCTCTGACCGACATACACTACAAACCAACTGACTCACATGGCTATCTGGACTACACTTCTTCCCACCCTGCCCCCTGTAAAGACTCAATCCCCTACTCCCAATTCCTCCGCCTACGCCGCATCTGCTCCCAGGATGAGACATTCCATACCAGGGCATCGGAAATGTCCTCATTCTTCAGGGAACGGGGATTCCCCTCCGCAACCATAGATGAGGCTCGCACCAGGGTCTCATCCATACCCTGCAACACTGCTCTCTCTCCCCATCCCCGCACTCGCAACAAGGGCAGAGTCCCCCTGGTCCTCACCTTTCACCCCACCAGCCGGCAAATACAACACATAAACCCCCCGCCATTTCCGCCACCTCCAACGTGACCCCACCACTCACCACATCTTCCCATCTCCCCCTATGTCTGCCTTCCGCAAAGACCGCTCGCTCCGCAACTCCCTTGTCAATTCTTCCCTTCCCTCCCGTACCACCCCCTCCCCGGGCATTTTCCGTTGCAACAAGAAATGCAACACCTGTCCCTTCACCTCCCCCCTCGACTCCACTCAAGGTCCCAAGCAGTCATTCCAGGTGCGACAAAGGTTCACCTGTATCTCCTCCAACCTCATCTACTGCATCCGCTGCTCTAGATGTCAGCTGATTTACATCGGGGAGACTAAGCGGCAGTTGGGCGATCGTATCGCCGAACACCTCCGCTCAGTTCGCAATAACCTACCTGAACTCCCGGTGGCTCAGCACTTCAACTCCCCCTCCCATTCCCAATCCGACCTCTCTGTCCTGGGTCTCCTCCATTGCCAGAGTGAGCAACACCGGAAATTGGAGGAACAGCACCTCATATTCTGCCTGGGCAGCTTGCATCCTGATGGCATGAATGTTGAATTCTCCCAATTTTGCTAGCCCTTGCTGTCTCCTCCCCTTCCTTAACCCCCGAACTGTCTCCTCCCATCCCCCCGCCCTTGGGCTCCTCCTCCTCCCCTTTTCCTTCCTTCTCCCCTCCCACCCCCCATCAGTCTGAAGAAGGGTTTCGGCCCGAAACGTCGCCTATTTTCTTCGCTCCATAGATGCTGCTGCACCCGCTGAGTTTCTCCAGCAATTTTGTGTACCTATTGAAAGTAGGCATGCAGGTGCAGCAGGCAGTGAGGAAAGCAAATGGTATGTTGGCTTTCATAGCAAAAGGATTTGAGTATAGGAGCAGGGAGGTTCTACTGCAGTTGTACAGGGTCTTGGTTAGACCACACCTGGAGTATTGCGTACAGTTTTGGTCTCCAAATCTGAGGAAGGACATTATTGCCATAGAGGGAGTGAAGAGAAGGTTCACCAGACTGATTCCTGGGATGTCAGGACTGTCTTATGAAGAAAGACTGGATAGACTTGGTTTATACTCTCTAGAATTTAGGAGATTGAGAGGAGATCTTATAGAAACTTACAAAATTCTTAAGGGGTTGGACAGGCTAGATGCAGGGAGATTGTTCCCGATGTTGGGGAAGTCTAGGACAAGGGGTCACAGCTTAAGGATAAGGGGGAAATCCTTTAAAACCGAGATGAGAAAAACCTTTTTTCACACAGAGAGTCGTGAATCTCTGGAACTCTCTGCCACAGAGGGTAGTTGAGGCCAGTTCATTGGCTATATTTAAGAGGGAGTTAGATGTGGCCCTTGTGGCTAAAGGGATCAGAGGGTATGGAGAGAAGGCAGGTACGGGATACTGAGTTGGATGATCAGCCATGATCATATTGAATGGCGGTGCAGGCTCAAAGGGCCGAATGGCCTACTCCTGCACCTAATTTCTATGTTTCTAAGAATCCATTCGGCCCACAATGTCCATGCTAGCCCTCTGTTCACCAGTCCCTGTGGCCCACAACCCCCATACTCGCCCTCCAGAAAGCCTCCCTCCCCCTCCCTCACTGGCCACTGCCTGAAGCAGTCCCACTACCCCTGTTGCAGGACACACCCCCGTCCCCCTCCGACCCCCGACAGCCCCACCTAAAGCCGACCCCCTCCCCCAGCTGCAGAATGCAACAAGAGACGCAAGAACAAGAGCAAGGACAAGAGACTGCCTACCCCCCACACTGGATCCCTATCAGTTTGTCTACCGCAAGAACAGGAGTACGGAGGATGCCATCTCAACGGCACTTCACTCCGCCCTCTCCCACCTCGACAACAGAGACACTTACGTAAGAATGCTGTTCATCGATTACAGCTCAGCATTCAACACCATTATTCCATCAAAACTGATCACCAAACTCGGTAACCTGGGCATCGACCCCTCCCTCTGCAACTGGATACTGGACTTTCTAACCAACAGACCCCAGTCTGTGAGGTTAGACAAGCACACCTCTTCAACCCTCACCCTGAACACCGGTGTTCCACAGGGCTGTGTGCTGAGCCCCCTCCTCTACTCCCTCTTCACCTATGACTGCACACCTGTACATGGTACTAACACCATCATCAAGTATGCAGATGATACAACGGTGATTGGCCTCATCAGCAACAACGATGAGCTGGCCTACAGGGAGGAGGTCCAGCACTTAGCAGCATGGTGCGCTGACAACAACCTGGCCCTTAACTCCAAGAAGACCAAGGAGCTCATTGTAGACTTCAGGAAGTCCAGAGGCGGCACGCACACCCCCATCCACATTAACGGGACGGAGGTGGAACGTGTTTCTAGCTTCAGGTTCCTGGGAGTCAACATCTCCGATGACCTCTCTTGGACCCACAATACCTCTACTCTGATCAAGAAGGCTCATCAGCGACTCTTCTTCCTGAGGAGACTGAAGAAGGTCCATCTGTCTCCTCAGATCCTGGTGAACTTCTACCGCTGCACCATCGAGAGCATCCTTACCAACTGCATCACAGTATGGTATGGCAACTGCTCTGTCTCCGACCGGAAGGCATTGCAGAGGGTGGTGAAAATTGCCCAACGCATCACCGGTTCCACGCTCCCCTCCATTGAGTCTGTCCAAAGCAAGCGCTGTCTGCGGAGGGCGCTCAGCATCGCCAAGGACTGCTCTCACCCCAACCATGGACTGTTTACCCTCCTACCATCCGGGAGGCGCTACAGGTCTCTCCGTTGCCGAACCAGCAGGTCGAGGAACAGCTTCTTTCCGGCGGCTGTCACTCTACCCAACAGCGTACCCTCCCACACAACCCCCCCCCCCCCCCCCCCCCCCCCCCCCCCCGACACTTTTTTTTTTTTTTTAATTCAAATCGTTTGCTATGTCGCTCTTCAAGGGAGATGCTAAATGCATTTCGTTGTCTCTGTATTGTACACTGACAATGACAATTAAAATTGAATCTGAATCTGAAGAAGAAAGAATTGACTGTATAAATCTCCTCTAACATTTAAATTGTTGTTATATTTTAAGAGTTATTCACATTTTAAGCTTTAATAAAACCCTTTTCCACTTGCCGTGCCTGTCAGCTGCACCTGCGCAGTAATACCTGTGTGTTCTACGTCACAATGGGAAACCGATGGGAGGGAATGGCTGCGCTGCCAGAGAGCCGATAAGGAGTGGATGGAGGGGCGGGGGGGGGGGGGGGGGGGGGGGGGGGGGGGCGTTTTGAGGGGGGGGATGGAATAAGTGCATGGGGTGGAAGGGCAAGGAGTGGAGTGGGGGGTGAGGAGAGGAGGGGGGATCAGGGGCGTCACAACGAGAACCCGTCAGCCGCACCTGCGTAGTTGGGGGCTATGCGTGAGTGGTGGAATATTGGAATTAGTGGAGAGGTGGAATATTGCGTTGGGGGACCAGGCCTCCCGTGTGAGAATGGGACCCAACGGGTCCCACTTAATCTAGTACTACATATAACTACACTTGTCAAATTCAAGTATAATTGGTAGAGCACAGGGAAAGATAAAAAGTGCAGAATATAGCTCTCAGCATTATTGTGGGGTTGGAGATTGCAACCTTCACGTGGTCCACCCTGTTTCGACTAATGCAATCAACCCGACGTGCACAAACAAATAGATCAAATAGAACAAGTTGACCTAGGGACAGGTGAATAGGACAGTCGCTTAGCTCATGCAAAGACTATTGAGAAGCCTGATAACAGATGAGAAGAAGCTGTTCCTGAGTCTGGTGGTGCACGCTTTCAAACTTCTGTATCTTCTGCCCGATGGGCACGGGGAAAATAAGGAATGGCTGGGGTGAGACATCTTTGATGACTGCTTTTCCGGGACAGCATGACGTGTAGGCAGAATCAATGGTGGGGAGTCTGGTGTGTGTGTGATGGACTGGGCTACGTCCAATAGCTGCCTCATCATCAGCACAGTCTGGCCCATTGCTTTCGAAACGTCCGATGCATTCAAATCATAATAAAAGCTCTTTGTCGCGTCGCCTTTAGTTCTTCTGCAAATTAGCTGAAAACTGTTCCCTGACAGGAGCTGTGGTGAAGGGGCAGAGAGGGTTGCTCAATCCAATGGAAATGTTTCAGCATTGAGAGGATTTGTTTGTTACACTTAATGCAAGAAGCAGATGCAGGAGCTCATGTACTGCTTTGTATGGCATTAATCACACAGCTTGCGTGCCTTAAAAGTAAATGCAACCGGCAAAAGAAAAATGCAAAGCCATTGAGTACTGACAAAGAAAAACAGAATGCCCTCAGTGATCAATTTCTCCTGACCTTTAAAGGCAAGAAGGGTTAAGGAAGGATGTCTGAAGTGGCACAAACTGAGAAAACGCACTACGGTTGGATATTGTTTCATTCTGTTTCGCTTTTTATTGCCATGTGTACCAAGCTGGAGTGATAAGCTTTTATTGTGGCGTGCAAATCAAATTACAATCGAGCCATCCACAGTCTAGTTATACAGCATAAGGGGAATACGTTTGATGCTGCAAGATGAAGTGCAGTAAAGTCTGATTAAAGATAGTCCGAGGGTCTACAATGAGGTAGTTGGTACGTCAGCACTACTCTCTAGTTGGTGATGGGATGGATCAGTTGCCTGACAACAGCTGGGACAAACTGTCCCTGAATCTGGAACTGTGAGTTTACACAATTCTGTAATTCTTGCCTGATGGGAGAGGGGGGGGACATTGGGGACGGGACTGCATCATGCACATGAAAGTAGCCCCGTGATATTAATAAATCTTTGTAAATAAACCATTACTCGCCCCGTGTCACAACTGGGGTATAAACTTGTGTTGTGATTGGAGAAAGCATCGGCTCTTTCTCATGGATGGTAATGAGTGCTGTCATCTGCGCAATATTGCAAGTGCATAGTTGATGAAAAACAGGTGCAATCCGCTTATTATGTGCCTCAAAGAGTGATAGCTCAGTCATCTGGGTCAAAGACTCTTGATTCTCGGAAGCAGCTGCTTGGAATGTGCGCTCAGTGTGCGGGAGCAGTGCGCCCCCTCTCCTGACCTCGCCTGCATTGATGTACAGATGCTCCACTGCCATCCCGTGCTCCCAAAGGCAAAGCCATTGGACATCCGCCAACTCAACATCTCTTGGACAGAGGTTGGGAGAGACGGCTGGAGGGATTTCAGCCTGGAGCCCTAATCCATCAACAAACTACTGCTAGATATTGGGAAGACTGATTCAAATGGAAGCACAGCGTTGTAGCCGGTAGAGTTGCTGCCTCTCAGCGCCATAGACCCGGGCTCGATCCTGACCTCGGGTGCTGTCTTGTGGAACGTGTTTCTAGCTTCAGGTTCCTGGGAGTCAACATCTCCGATGACCTCTCTTGGACCCACAATACCTCTACTCTGATCAAGAAGGCTCATCAGCGTCTCTTCTTCCTGAGGAGACTGAAGAAGGTCCATCTGTCTCCTCAGATCCTGGTGAACTTCTGCCGCTGCACCATCGAGAGCATCCTTACCAACTGCATCACAGTATGGTATGGCAACTGCATCACAGTATGGTATGGCAACTGCTCTGTCTCCGACCGGAAGGCATTGCAGAGGGTGGTGAAAATTGCCCAACGCTTCACCGGTTCTTCACTCCCCTCCATTGAGTCTGTCCAAAGCAAGCGCTGTCTGCGGAGGGCGCTCAGCATCGCCAAGGACTGCCCTCACCCCAACCATGGACTGTTTACCCTCCTACCATCCGGGAGGCGCTACAGGTCTCTCTGTTGCCGAACCAGCAGGTCGAGGAACAGCTTCTTTCGGGCGGCTGTCACTCTACTCAACAACGTACCTCGGTGACTGCCAATCACCACCCCCCCCCCCCCCGGACACTTATTATTTTTTTATTCAAATCGTTTGCTATGTTGCTCTTCAAGGGAGATGCTAAATGCATTTCGTTGTTTCTGTACTGTACACTGACAATGACAATTAAAAGTGAATCTGAATCTGAATCTGAATCCGGTCTGTGTGGAGTTTTCACGTTCTCCCTGTGACCGCATGGGTTTCCTCCGGGTGCTCCGGTTTCCTCCAACATCCCAAAGCCATGTAGCTCTGTACGTTAATCAGCCTCTATAAAATTGTCATTTGCATATAGGAAGTGGATGAGAATGTGGGATAACATAGACCTAGTGTGGGTGGGTGATCGATGGTCAGTGCGGACTCGGTGGGCTGAAGGATCTGTTTCCATGATGGTGTCTCTAAAATCAATTCCGTTTCAAAAGTCTCTGCGTCGTCAAGATTCAACCTCCACACTGATTGATTGATTGAAAGATACAGCATGGAAGCAGGCCCTTCAGCCGAGCAAGTCCCTGCCGACCGTCAATCTCCTATTCACGAGTTCTACGCTATACCACTTTCACATCCACGCGCTACAAACTTGTGGTAACTCACAGTGCAAAGAGGAAAGTCAAACATAGCCCGGGTACTTCACAACCAGCTTGCATACACGACCAGCACGTGTACGATAAAGACCATCTCCGCTCTTTACCCCCCGGAGACAGAGCAGGTGGCTTCACAGGTGAGGGAGACTGAACCAGCATTCCCAGAGACGAAGCAAGAAACTAGGGCGCAGGCAAAGTCGTCACTCGCAGACGGGTTGTTGCAGACGTGGGTTGTTGGTATAGGCGGAGGAGTGTCGCTAGACACAGACGGAAGTATACTTGTATGGTCTGGATAATACGGAGGTAGAACTGGCTCGTTCAAAGGCAGGATATGTTGCCTGTTACGCCTGTAGGTGCCGCCATCGGCACTGACCATATACGAGCGTGGCTCAGAAGCAACACCAGAATCACACCAATACGATCATGGCCTTTGTCAGTCTGTAAACAAACCACCTGCTGCTTGGTCAATGGTGGCAGTGGCCTACTTGTTTTGTCAAACCATTCTTTTTGAATGTCACGCTTTTGTTGTAGCCTGGACTGAACCTCCTCAGGTGGAACCACCTGTGGGACCAATGCCTGATGCGCCCCAGGCACCGTGGCATGGGTCTGTCTCGACAATAAACGTGGAGAAGGTGAACCCAAAATGGGGTCACGGAAGATGTTGCGTAAGTTGAGCAGATCCTGGAACGTCGGAATTAGCTCTGTGTGAATGTTCCATGAGGTGTTTGGCACTCTTGACAGCCCGCTCAGCCAGTCCATTTGACTGTGGATATTCGAGGCTACTGGTAATGTGACAAGAATTCCAGCGTGTAGCGAACTCCCTGTAGTGTTGGCTGGTAAATCAACTGCCGTTGTCAGTTAACAGTCTATCCGGAGATACGTGGACTGAAAAATGGCGACGTAACTTTGAAACTACCCCGTGAGAAATGAGGATCCTGAGAAAATCAGTGTCAAACCATCCTGAATATGAATCGACGAGTGCCAGGTACTGCTTGCCATGCCACTCAAATATGTCAGCTGCCACTGTAGACCATGGGAGTGCAGGAAACAGGTGTAAAAGAAGTGGTTGCTTTTGTTGGTGAGGTGCCAAGCTGCTGCACACTGCACAGGATGCCACATTCTCTGTGATGTAGTCAGCTATGCCACGCTAGTAAAACATGCTTCTTCCCCGTAAGACAATAGCTTCAGCGCCCGGGTGCCCTGCATGGACAGCGTTAAAATACTTGTTGTGCAGCGAAGCAGGGACCACAGCCTTGTGTCCTTTTAAGACAATGCCATCCTGCAGCACTAGATCATCACGGACGGCAAAGAAAGGCCGGACTGGCAGCGGAATATTGTAGTGTTTGTCTGGCCAGCCGCGCTTAATGACGGAGGTAAGTGACCGTAAGGTACAGTCAGCAGCAGTGTGGGCAACCAAGTCCTCCATACAGGACGAGGGGATAAAAGACACGGCCATTAAGATAAAGTCATCATCCGGCGAGGGTGGATTCTCGCCAGTCTTCCGGGGTGCAGGCGACAGAGTGTCAGCCAGGTGCATATCCTTCCCGCGTTTGCAGATCAGAACATTGTTATATTTTTGAAGTTGCAGCAACATCCGCTGTAGGTGCGTTGGAGTGGCGGTGGATCGGTTTGTTAAAAATGCTGATCAGAGGTTGGTGGTTAGTTTCAATCGTGACCGTGTGTCCAAAGATAACATTTCTGAATTTCTGAATTGAATTTCTTGCAGGTGAAAACAACCGCCAACAGCTCTTTCTCTATTTGGGCATACCGTTGTTCTGTGTCAGTCATGGTGCACGAGGCATAGGCAACAGGCTTATTGCCATTACCATTACTTTGAAGACATGTTGTGGAATGAGCTTCCAGTGAAGGTGGTGGAGGCAGGTTCGTTTTTATCATTTAAAAATAAATTGGATAGTTATATGGATGGGAAGGGAATGGAGGGTTATGGTCTGAGCGCAGGTATATGGGACTAGGGGAGATTATGTGTTCGGCACGGACTAGAAGGGTCGAGATGGCCTGTTTCCGTGCTGTAATTGTTATATGGTTTATATGGTTATATGTTGCGCCTAGTCCATGTTGTGAGACGTCACAAGTCAGTGTGACCGGTCGTTTAGGATCAAAGTAAGCAAGAATAGGAGCTGCTTAAGAATGTCGAACGCCTTCTGTTGTTGCTCGAGACTGGTCCAAGCAGTGTCTTTGTGTGTAAGCAGGCACAATGGGGCTGATATTTTGCTGAAACCCGGAATTAATTTGCTCAAGTAGTTAACCATGCCAAGGAATCTCTGTAAACCTAGCACGTTTGTGGGTACTGAGAGCTTGTTGATAGCACTGGTTTTCGCTTGATCAGTTTTTAAGGTCGTCTTTGGTAAATACATGGCCAATGCATTTCACCTCATTCCCCTTGAATTTACACATTTGAGGGTTCAGCTTGAGATTGATGGCCTTGGCACGATTTGGTTTTGGCATTGTATTCTTTGACCATTCGTCCTGTAATCAGGATGTCATCCACTACAATGGAGTATGGGTAGCCTGCAAACAACTGCTCCATAACTTGTTGAAATACTTCACTAGCAGAACTTATTCCAAAGGGCATGCAAAGAAATCTGTAATGCCCAAACGGAGTGCTCAAAGTAGTTAACTTGGAGGTGTTCCAGCGAAATCTGCCAGAATTAACTCTTGGCACCTAGCACCGTGAATACCGTTGCCTCAGCCATCTGCGCAGCAATCTCATCCACAGTGTACATGAGATAGTGGGGTCGTTTAATTCCTGTGTTTAATTCCTTGGGGTTGATGCTAATCCGTATCTCGTCTTTATTCCTCTTGGTAGCCACGACCATGGTGGAGACCCAATCCGAGTGGTCAGCAATGGGAGTAATCACACCTAGAGACACCATTCTGTTAAGTTCACCTTGAACACAGTCACGCTTAGCGTGGGGAATCTTATGAGCTGGACGAACAACTGGAATTGCCTCAGGGTCAATGGTAATCGTATACCTGACAGTCAACCTGCCCAGCTTATCATCAAACAAAACCTTGTATTGTGTCAGGATTTGATTGTTAAAGTCCCAGTCTATAGTCAGATGACATACAGAAGGGCCGAAAGCAATCAGACCCAGGTCTTGACATGCGCTGACACCCAGCACAGACGTCACATTTTCACGAACCACATAGAAATCCAGGTTGTGGACATGTGAGTTAAGACAGCAGCGTAACTCAACTTGACCGAAAGGGTGCACTCGACCTTCTATAAATGGAACAAGGGAGACAGCTGTTGGAGAAACAACCTCTGTTTTTCGTAACTTTTGCAACACAGCCAGGCAAATGACATTGCAGCGGGCCCCTGAATCTACTTTCAGATGAAGAGTTTTGCCATTAATGAGCAAAGCGACCTTGGGGTCTAATTGTTTACGCATTAAATCAGACAAAGCATGTACATCAACATCAACACACTCGCCAGCTGCCTGTAAATCTATGGGTGCTGGTTGTGAGAATTCTGAGAAAGAGTTTTCATGGCCAAGCGAATTAACAGATTGTCTTGTTTGAACTCTGCTGTTACGTGAATGACAGCACTTAAGGAAATGGTTTATTTTGTCGCAAAATTGACATAATTTTCCATACGCAGGGCAACGGTCACGAACAGCAGCATGTGAACCCCCACAGTTAAAGCAATTGTCAATCAGTCTCAACTTTGCATCAGGCACTTGAGGAAAACAAAGAGAGATTTGATAAGACATACCGGCAGCAATAATTTCACGAGCAGTAGAGTGTCCCAAAACTTTGATGTGAGCATCAGCCATTTCAGCAATGCGACAAAGTTTATCAGCAGTCTCTAGAGTAAGATCAGCATCCCGCAGTAGCTCGCCGCGTAATTTATCATTGCGGATGCCATGATCCAAACGGTCACGGATAAGGCTACCACATATATCTTTGAAAATGCACTGACTTGCGATGTGCTTCAGTGCACTGACGTACAACTCCACAGGTTCTCCGTGTCTCTGCCGCTCAATCACTAAATTGGTACGTAACACACATAATTGTCGGAATTTGCGCAGTAGGCAGTCACGGTCTCGAATGGATTCAGCAGGAGCAATCTGGACACCAGCCTGGTCAAGTCTAGCCAGTTCATAGTGAAATCTTCTGGCACGACGAGCAGCTTCTGTGCCTGCCAAATTAAGAAGGATTGACGCTCCAACACCAGGATCAGGAGTAGGGTGAGCCGCCTCAATGTAAATTGAGAAATCTTCTTCAGATACACGCCATCGTTCTGCGAGATCCTCGTCAAATACCAGGACCTCTGGTTTTCTGAGAGCAGAAGCCATTGCAATACAGTTGAAAAAAATAAATTAAATAAAAGCAATACAATTAAACAAGGAGTGAGTTTGTATACTCTGACACCATGTTGTGATGTTGCTGTTCAAATAACTGAAGCCTTACACCGTGATAAAGGTCCAAAAACGTTATTAACGTTACAGCATCAGTAACTTCATGATAGCACGTTTCTCTAATAAAGTGGGAACCAGGCAGGGAGGGTTACTGTAAAGCTAGTGGGCGGAACCACAAAGTATGACGCATAACATGTGTGACACTGATCTACAGTGTGTGCTACCAAAATACTCCTGTTCCACCAGGGTCCCTAACACGCTTGTCCAATGCTAGGCAACCATCAAATACATCTTATACATGCATTGCATTGTGCAAGATGTGACTATTCAGCTGATCATCATGCTTACAAGCAAACACTGAAGTGTGAGGTTCCTGTACAGAAAGTCGTAAGGTGTTGATCTGAGTGGGCGGCGCGACTCTCGTCAGCAGCGGCCTCTGCAGTCTGTCCGCGTTTTATTATTTTCTGTCTATGTTTTTATGTAGTTTTTGTTATTTTTTTGTTGGGGTGGGTGTGGGTGTGTGGGGGGGGAGGGGGGGGGGGGGGGGACTTTTAAATCTCTCCCTGCACGCGAGAACCGACCTTTTCTTTGTCGGGTCTCCGTTGTCGTTGGGGCTGCAACGAGGAGCAGCCTCCAACAGGAGAAGACCGGGGACTCTGGTGCTACGACTCACCGTCGCCATCGTGGGGCTGGCTGAGTGGGGAGCGGGTGGAGCGGTGGAGGAGCGCTGCTGCTGCTGCTGCTGCTGCTGCGGCCCGACCGGAGAGTCGGAGGCTTCAACGGCAGGTCTGTGGACGGCGGCACCGGGAGCCCGCGGGTCCCTGGAGGGAGACCGCTTTTCAGGGCTCTCGCAATGGCGACTTCCCCCGCCCGAGTTGCGGGGTTGAAGAGCTCCTGGAGCGGGGCCTACATCACTGCCCCGCGCGGCTTGGAATGGCCGCGGGACTCTGCGAGCGCACGCCGGGGGCTCTAACATCAAGAACCCGGTGTGCGACCTCGCACCACCCGGCGTGGCTTTAATGGCCGCGGGACAATCGCCATCGCCAGCCGGGGGCTTTGACTTTGACTCTGACATCGGTGGGGGGGAGAGTGCAGTGGAGAGATAAGTTTTTTTGGCCTTCCATCACAGCAATGTGATGGATGTTTATGTAAATTATGTTGTGTCTTGGGTCTATTTGTTTGTAATGTATGGCTGCAGAAACGGCATTTCGTTTGGACCTCAAGGGGTCCAAATGACAATTAAATGTATCTTGTATCTTGTATCTTGAGAAAACACACGAACTAAGGGACTGCTTTCAGTGGGCCAGTCCATATTCAAGGACTCTGTGCCAAACTTAGATGATGCCACTGCCATCACAGTTTAGTTTAATTTAGAGATACAGCGCGGAAACAGACCCGCCAAGTCAGCGATCCCCATACACTAACACTATCCTACACAACAGGGACAATTAAAAACAATTTTCAACAAAGCCAATTAACCTACAAACCTGCACGTCTTTGGAATGTGGGAGAAAATTGGAACACCCAGAGAAAACCCTCGCAGGTCACAGGGGAAAAGTACGATCTCCTTACATGGTCAGGATCAAACCCGGGTCTCTGGCGCTGTAAGGCAACAACTCTACTGCTGCGCCACCGTGCTGCCCTTGACTGTCACAAACTTCATCAAAAATTCGTTGCCGTAGACCCGGTGGGCCAATGGGCCTGTTTCTATGCTGTATCTCTAAAGTCTAAGGTCTATAAACGTGCAGAGGAATACATGCCAAAGAAGGCAAAATTAGTATTCCCTAACTGGAAACCATCAGGTCCATTCTCAAGAGAAATCCAAGCCTGTAGCGTTCATGTCAAACAATCCCAAGAAGTACAAGAAATCTATTTGCAACCATCTTAATGAGATCAAGGATGCTAAGAGGGAACTTTGGACCAAGCTAGAGACCCAGGATAACCACGTGGACATTGGTTGATTATGGCAAGTCTTGCATGCTATAACGAGCTACTTTGTGAAGTAGTGCTGTATCTCTGCATCAACATGTCCCTGATGAGCTCAATGCACTCCATGCTTTCCTTGAGCAGAAGGTCAGTGGAGGAACAGCACCCATCCCAACACCTTCAGGTGCACTCGAACCCAAAGTCACTGTTCGGTTGTCAGGTGGACAAAAAATGCTGGAGTAACTCAGCGGGACAGGCAGCATCTCTGGAGAGAAGGAATATGGTGACATTTTGTGTCGCGACCATTCTGTCGCAGTTGTCAGATCAGCCTTCCTTAGAGTGGATCCATGGGAATGAGGAACCATTGTCCCGAATGTCAGTGGCAAGCATAGAGACGGTGTTTCAGGACGGCTGCCGCAGCAACTACTGGCGGCCGGCCCCGGTGTTTCCCGGATACGAGCAGGGCGGGCGGCACTGATGGGCCGCAGAACCCCAGCACTGATGATAGTAGCACCACTTCCCTTTACAGGCATGGCCCGGGAGCCCGGCTGCACAGCTGACCCCTGGTGGATACAGGGCATGGTCGCTGGGCCTTCCAAGGCACTGCCGACACCCGATCGATCGAAGCGCCGCCCTGCTGCTTGTGCTGCCACAGCTCGTCCGCACGCTTTGCTAGCTGCAGGGGGTCAGCAAAATTCTCACCCGTGAGGAGCAGGCGGATGTTGCTGAGAACGACCATGTGCATGAGCCTCACCGCTCGGTCACGTCGGCTGAGCCCAAAGGTACACATGAGGAGCGCTTTGAGGCCCTCGTAATTGTCCTCATCTGACGGCGCGCGTAGATAATGGACCAGGCGACCAGCCGACTCCTGAGATTGAGAGGGGATCTTATAGAAACTTACAAAATTCTTAAGGGTTGGACAGGCTAGATGCAGAAAGATTGTTCCCGATGTTGGGGAAGTCCAGGACAAGGGGTCACAGCTTAAGGATAAGGGGGAAATCCTTTAAAACCGAGATGAGGAGAACTTTTTTCACACAGAGAGTGGTGAATCTCTGGAACTCTCTGCCACAGAGGGTAGTTGAGGCCAGTTCATTGGCTATATTTAAGAGGGAGTTAGATGTGGCCCTTGTGGCCAAGGGGATCAGAGGGTATGGAGAGAAGGCAGGTACGGGATACTGAGTTGGATGATCAGCCATGATCATATTGAATGGCGGTGCAGGCTCGAAGGGCCGAATGGCCTACTCCTGCACCTACACCTAATTTCTATGTTTCTATGTTTCTATGATCCAGCGCGCCAACCACACGTACTTAGTGTCATCAGCCGTGATGCATCTAATGTGGAACTGGGCCTCGGCCTGCTGAAACCACACTTGGGGTTGCGATGTCCAGAACACGGGCAGCTTACGAGAGAAGACATTCTGCTGGGCTGGATTGATGGCAATTTTGTGTTGCTGGGGCTATATCGTTGGCTGCGTCCATTTAACAAATCCAAAATAACCGTTTTGGATCACCACTATAGCGAGCCACGCGTTGTGAATCAGTAAGTGATTAAGTAATACAGAGAACAGCACACACACGCATCTGGTGAAGATTCTCCCAGAGTTCTGACTAACTACCAGTGCACACCCCTTAACCCCATGATGACTTGTTCCCGCCAAACACAGTCACATGACCCTGCCAGTCCTAGTGCAGAGGGTTCACTCAGTAAGTGGCCTAACCACCAGGTGGCGCCACAAAAGCTTCATAGAAACTAAGACATTGATGTATTAATATGAAAAAGGTTTATAATTTTGTTATTCTCTCTTCACCTCGCTAATTCTACGATTTTACAGGGTCTTTAGATTTAGTAGGAGTGGTTTCTACTTATTAAAAGATGTATATAGACAGCACTCAAAGAATGTTGCCTGGGTTTCAACAACTAAGTTACAGAGATAGGTTGAATAAGTTAGGTCTTTATTCTCTGGAGCGCAGAAGGTTAAGGGGGGACCTGATAGAGGTTTTTTAAATGATGAGAGGGATAGACAGAGTTGATGTGGACAAGCTTTTCCCTTTGAGAATAGGGAAGATTCAAACAAGAGGACATGACTTCAGAATTAAGGGACAGAAGTTTAAGGGTAATATGAGGGGGAACTTCTTTACTCAGAGAGTGGTAGCGGTGTGGAATGAGCTTCCAGTGGAAGTGGTGGAGGCAGGTTCATTGGTATCATTTAAAAATAAATTGGATAGGCATATGGATGAGAAGGGAATGGAGGGTTATGGTATGAGTGCAGGCAGGTGGGACTAAGGGGGAAAAAAAATTTGTTCGGCACGGACTTGTAGGGCCGAGATGGCCTGTTTCCGTGCTGTAAATTGTTATATGGTTATATGGTTATATACTGGAAGGGAGTTGTGTCTGCGCATATATAAATTGAAACAAAAAGAAATACAATGTATGCACACTGAAGTAGGGTCCCGATCCGAAACGTCACCGGTCCAAGTTCTCCAAAGATGCTGCCGAACCAACTGAGTTACTCCAGCACTTTATGTCTTTTTTATGTCAACCTGCCGTGTCTCTAAATTGAAACAATATGCATTACTGAAATGCGTCGTCAATCTATAAAACTCACAGTTATTACTGAAACATCCGAGGGCATATTGTCAAAACAAATCAAGGAGAATGCAAATTTACAGAAGAAATGAATGAGTGAATGTGTCGGTTTCCCACCAGAAGCGATGACTGATAACTCAGAGTTTAGATTTCTGATGTTTGGTGATTTATGATATGAATCAGTGTGACTTTATGAGGTTGCAGGGTAGGGAGTTCTCTGTACATATAATTTGCAGTAATTAGCTATTTAATCCCTTGCACCAAACTACTGCAAACCAGTGATTCAATATTATATTGAGTGTCAATCATTGAACTAATCCAATTAAATGTGGTCTTGGTCATTTTTATTTCTGTTTATTTCCAGAATTCATTTAGAAGTGCATGTTTTTCCCTGCTTTGGATGAAGCTGAAGGAAAGAGTTGAGTGGTTTTTGATGTTTATTCGTTTTTATCTGTGATAAAATTGATGAGTTCCCGTCGCTGAGCAAAGATATGTTGAGAGATTTATATAGGCTGGGTTTCGATGGAATAAATAAGCGGAGACTACCCAGCAGACAGATGAAAGGATTCAAGGAAGATGTGCCATCTTATTCATTGATTCCAAGGAATCTCTGGCCCATGACCACCAAATGACCTCAGTGTTGTCTATGCGGAGTTTACACATTCCTCCCTGTGACCATGTCGGTTTCCATTGGGTGGTCGCGCTGGGTTCCTCCCCCATGCCAAAGACGTTTCTACGATAATTCACTGTTGTAAATTGCCCCTGGTGTGTGGGGAGTGGATGAAGAAAGTGGGATAACACAGGAAAAATGTGAACGGGTGATCGATGGTCGATGTGGACTCAGTGGGTAGAAGGGCCTGCTTCCAATAGACAACAGACAATAGACAATAGGTGCAGGAGTAGGCCATTCGGTCCTTCGAGCCAGCACCGCCATTCATTGTGATCATGGTTGATCATCCACGTACAGTACCCACTTCCTGCCTTCTCCCCATATCCCCTGACTTTGCTATCTTTAAGAGTTCTATCTAACTCTCTCTTGAAAGCAAACAGACAATTGGCCTCCACTGCTTTCTGAGGCAGTGAATTCCACTGATTCACAACTCTCTGTGTGAAACATTCTTTCCTCATCTCTGTTTTAAATGGCCTACCCCTTATTCTTAAACTGTGACCCCTGGTTCTGGACTCCCCCAACATATGGAACATATTTCCAGCCTCTAGTGTGTCCAATCCCTTAGTAATCTTATATGTTTCAATAAGATCCCTTCTCATCCATCTAAATTCCAGAGCATACAAGCCCAGCCGCTCCATTCTATCCACATATGGCAGTCCTGCGATCCCAGGAATTAACCTCGTTGCACTCCCTCAATAGCAAGAATGTCCTTCCTCAAATTTGGTGACAAAAACTGCACACCATACTCCAGGTGTGGTCACACTAGGGCCCTGTACAACTGGAGAAAGACCTCTTTGCTCCTATACTCAACTCCTCTTGCTGTGAAGGTCAACATGCCATTTACTTTCTTCACTGCCTGCTGTACCTGCATGCTTACTTTCAGTGACTAATGGACGAGGGACCCCCAGATCCCATTGTACTTCCCATTTTCCCAACTTGACACCATTTAGATAATAATCTGCCTTCCTGGCTTTTGCCCCCTCAGTGGATAACCTCACATTTATCCATATTAAACTGCATCTGCCATGCATCCGCCCACCACCCAACCTGTCCAAGCTACCTTGCATCCTCATAGCATCCTTCTCACAAATCACGTTGCCACCCAGCTTTGTGTTGTCTGCAAATTTGCTAATGTTACTTTGAATCCCTTCATCTAAATTATTGATGTATATTATAAATAGCTGCGGTCCCAGCACCAAGCCTTGTGGTACCCCACTAGTCACTGCCTGCCATTCTGACTTTGTTTCCTGTCTGCCAACCACTTCTCTATCCATGTCAGTACCCTACCCTCAATAACAATGTGCTCTAATTTTGCCCATTAATCTTCTATGTGGGACCTTATCAAATGCTTTCTGAAAGTCCAGGTACACTACATCCACTGGCTCCCCTTTGTCCATTTTCCTAGTTATGTCCTCAAAAAATTCCAGAAGATTAGACAAGCATAATTTTCCCTTTGTAAACTGACTCAGACCGATCCTGTTACTGCTATCCAAATGTGCGCTATTTCATCTTTTATAATTGACTCCAGCATCTTCCCCACCACCGATGTCAAGCCAACTGGTCTATAATTCCCTGTTTTCTCTCTCCCACCTTTCTTAAAAAGTGGGATAACATTAGCTAGCCTCCAAGCCACAGGAACTGATCCTGAATCTATAGAACATTGGAAAATGATCACCGATGCGTCCATGATTTCTAGAGCCACTTCCTTAAGTACCCTGGGATGCAGACCATCAGGCCCTGGGGATTTATCAGCCTTCAGTCCCATCAGTCTAACCAACACCATATCCTGCCGAATGTGGATTTCCTTCAGTTCCTCCGTCACCCCAGATCCTCTGGCCACTAGTATACCAGGTTAATAGTGTCCTCCTTAGTGAAGACAGATCCAAAGTACCTGTTCAACTCGTCTGCCATATCCGTGTTCCCCATAATAAATTCACCTGTTTCAGTCTTCAAGGGTCCAACTTTGGTCTTTAAGCTTTTGCTAATCTCCTTTATATTCTTGGCTGGCTTACATTCGTACCTCATCTTTTTTCCCCGTATTGCCTTTTTAGTTATCTTCTGTTGCTCTTTAAACGTTACCCAATCCTCTGGCTTCCCGCTCATCTTTGCTACGTTGTACTTCTCCTCTTTCATTTTTATACTATCCCTGACTTCCCTTGTCAGCCACGGTCGCCCCTTACTCCCCTTGGAATCTTTCTTCCTCTTGGAAATGAACTGATCCTGCACCTTCTGTATTATCCCAGAAACACCTGCCATTGTTGTTCCGCTGTCATCCCTGCTAGGGTATTTTTCCAGTCAACTTTGGCCAGCTCCTCCCTCATGGCTCCATAGTCCCCTTTGTTCAACTGTAATACCGACACTTCCAATTTACCCTTCTCCCTCTCCAACTGTAGATCAAACTTGCCATATTATGGTCACTACCTCCTAATGGCTCCTTCACCTCGAGTTCCCTTATCAAATCTGGTTCATTCCATAACACTAAATCCAGAATTGCCTTCTCCCTGGTAGGCTCCAGTACAAGCTGCTCTAAGAATCCATCACAGAGGCACTCTACAAACTCCCTTTCTTGGGGTCCAGTACCAACCTGATTTTCCCAGTCTACCTGCATGTTGAAATCTCCCATAACAACCGTAGCATTACCTTTGCGACATGCCAATTTTAACTCTTGATTCAACTTGCACCCTATATCCAGGCCACTGTTTGGGGGCCTGTGGATAACTCCCATTAGGGTATTTTTACCCTTCCAATTCCTCAGTTCTATCCAAAGTGACTCTACATCTCCTGATTCTATGTCACCACTCGCAAGGGACTGAATTTCATTCCTCACCAACAGAGCTACCCCACCCCCACCTTTTTGATAGGACGTATACCCTTGAATATTCAGTTCCCATCCCTGGTCCTCTTGCAGCCATGTGTCTGTAATTCCCACAACATCATACTTGCCAATTTCTAACCGAGCCTCAAGCTCGTCCACTTTATTTCTTATATGTCGTGCATTCATATATAATACTTTTAATCCATTACTCCACTCACCCTTCACATCGATCCCTATTTCACTTGGCCATGCTCTCCTATCTCTTCCTGAGCTTTCTGTCCTGTTAATTCTGGTGTCTTTCTTAACTTTTCCTATATTCTCTTTCCCTTTAACTCCATCCTTATATCTCCAGTTTGTCTCCGTAATGCTGTATCTTGGATTCCATGTGGTGCTAGAGGTTATGGGGAGAAGGCAGGAGAATGTGGTTAGAAGGGAGGGATAGACCAGCCATGCTTGAATGGCGGAGTAGACTTGATGAGCCGAATAGCCTAATTCTGCTCCTATCACATAATCTTATGATGTTATGATCTATAAAACTAAACTAAACTGCAGAAGGAGCATTCATTTGAAGTACTGAGAACCTTCAAATCCATGCATCAGCAACATAGGGAGGGAGGCCTTGCATAAGCTATGAAAGGGCTCACCTCCGCACAAGCAATCCACCGTGTCTGTGGAACAGTCCAATGTTCCATTAGCATCATACGGCATGTAGAACCAATAAAATCAGTGTGGAAACAAGTTGTTCTCCATTCTGAGGGACAGCCTAAGAAGCAGATGAAGGAAGGTGCAGTCTGAAGCACTTGGAAGGGAAGCGTCGAATAGCTCAGCCAGTCCCTCATTGCAGCTAGGTCCAAATCCTTCATGTCCCTACCCAAGAGAGTAATGGAATACCTTCCCCAGAAGGACTGCAACAATTCAGGAAGGTTTTAGTTTTTACTTTTAGAGATACAGCGTGGCGACATGAAAACATGCTGGAGGAATGGAATCAAGGGATATGGGGAAAAAGCAGGAACGGGGTACTGATTTTGGTACTGAGTCCGGAAGTGGAGGCGCTGTTGAATGGCTGCGGCTCGCCTGCAGTCCGTCTGTCTTTACTTTTTTTTGGTGGTTTTTTTTGTCTTGTTTTAGTTATTAGGTTGTGTTATGTGTGGGAGGGGGGGGGCTGAAACATGGTTTTCTGTCTCTCCCTTCGGGGGAATGCGACTCTTTCTGTCGTATCCCCCCTTCTCTGCCTCCGACTGCGCTGAGACCTAATGGCGGAGCTGCCGGCCTCCAACTGCGACCGACCTCGAGGCTCCGGAAGCAGAGCCAGCCAGGACTTACAACGCGAGGCTGGCCGAATTTGAGCTGCGGCGACGTTCCATCGTTCCGGTGGCAGCGGCACGACTTGAGGCTGAGGCGTTGCTCCAGTGAGGGCAGCCCGACTCGGGGCTGAGACGTTGCTCCGGTGGCTGAGGCGCCGTTCTGACGGCGGAGAACTGAATCCTAGGGGCTCGGCCGCGGGCCAGTGGACGACACCGTCGGGAGCTCGCAGGTCACAGGTTGGTGCCTGTTTTCCGGAGCTCCCGCGGCAACAGCAGCGTCCGCTGGACTGGAGGGCGGCAGCTTTGACCACCCCGGGCCGCGGAGCTTGAACCGGCCCGTTCGCGGAGCTCGGTTGAGCCGCGGGACTGACTACCATCGCCCGGTGGGGTAACAACATATCGCCTCAGCGCAGAGGGAGAATGAGGAGGGAAGAGACAGTAACTTTAAGACTTTTGCCTCCATCACAGTGAGGAGGTGCCTGGTGAACTCACTGTGGTGGATGTTAATTTGTGTTTATTGTGTGTTTTGTTGTTTATTATTATATGTATGGCTGCAGGCAACGACATTTCGTTCAGACCAAAAGGTCTGAATGACAAATAAAGGATCTAATCTAATCTAATCTAATCTAATTTTGGATGATCAGCCATGATCATATTGAATGGTGGTGCTGGCTCGAAGGGCCGAATGACCCACTCCTGCACCTATTTAGTATATTTCTATGTTTCTAACTCAGCAGGTCAGGCCGCATCTCAAAGCCCCTTCATCGGGAACAGAACCTGCTGAGGTGATTCCAGCATTTTCTGTTTTTACTTCAGGTTTCCAGCATCTGCAAGTATTGTTTTTCATTTTTTATTTCCAGTTGGATGGTAATTGTTTGCGTTTTTCACAGGTCTGGTTGTGGCAAATATTATTCTTTTATTAGAAGAAAATTGGATTCATATTTGGAGAAATGAAAACTGCAGTCACAGGAATAGAACAAAGAAGAATTAGCTTTAGGATTTTAATTTAGTTTAGTTCAGTTTATTATTGCCACGTGTACCGAGGTACGGTGAATAGCTTTGGTTCTGTGCTAACCAGTCAGCAGAACGACAATACATGATTACAATCGATCCATTACAGTGTATCGGTACATGATAAGGGAATAACGTTTAGTGCAAGGTTAAGCCAACAAAGTCCGATAGAGGGTCTCGACCCGAAACGTCACCCATTCCTTCTCTCCAGTGATGCCGCCTGTCCTGCTGAGTTACTCCAGCATTTTGTGTCTAAAGTCCAATCAAGGATGGTCTGAGGATCACCAAAGAGGTAGATAGTAGTTCAGGACTGTTGGCTGGTTGTGGTTGGATGGTTCAGTTGCCTGATAACAGCTGGGAAGAAACTGTCCCTGAATCTGGTGGTGTGCGTTTTCACACCTCTGTACCTTTTGCCTGAATGGAGAGGGGAGAAGAGGAAGTGGCCAGAGTGTGACTCTTCCTTTACTGTGCTACTGGTCTTGCCGAGGCAGCATGAGATATAAATGGAGTCAATAGAAGGGAGGTTGGTTTGTGTGATGATCTGGGCTGCGTCCACAATTCGCTGCAATTTCTTACAGTCCTGGATGGGGCTGTTTACTAACAAAGAGACAGTACAGACATGAGAAGCATAAATGCCCCCTTCAGCAATAAATGTTGATGGTTTCACCCCCTTGATACCCATATAATCAAGAATCTATCTCTGCTTCAAAAATGACAATTGACTTGGCCTCCACAGTCTTCTGCGGCAATAAGTTCCACAGATTCACCACCCTCTGACTAAAGAAATTCCCCCTCATCTTCCGTCCACTCCTTCCCCTTCTCTGATTATTAAACATGCTTGATTTCCAACGTTTCCTAGTTCTAATGAACCTAGGTCATCAGCCTAAAGCATTAACTTTGGTTTCTCTTGAAGATGCTGTCTGGCCTGCTCAGTATTTTCTGTTTTAATTACTTGCAATCCAGTGCCGCTGGACTGGAGGGCGGCAGCTTCGACCACCCCGAGCCGCGGAGCTTGAACCGGCCCGTTCGCGGAGCTCGGTTGAGCCGCGGGACTGACTACCATCGCCCAGTGGGGTAACAACATATCGCCTCAGCGCAGAGGGAGAATGAGGAGGGAAGAGACAGTAACCTTTAGACTTTTGCCTCTATCACAGTGAGGAGGTGCCTGGTGAACTCATTGTGGTTATTGTGTGTTTTGTTGTTTATTATTACATGTATGCTGCAGGCAACGACATTTTGTTCAGACCGAAAGGTCTGAATGACAAATAAAGGATCTAATCCAATCGAATCTAATAATATTAAAGGTAGTTGTGAGTTCAGTCTGTGTGCATAACAAACTCCCAGGAAAAATGTACTTACGATAAATATAGACAGGAAAATTCTTTCCAGAAGTACTTTGATCTGGACAATCTCACAACAGAAATTTGTCATCCACAATTAGGCAGAAAAGAAACACACACTCAGCCTGGTGTTGAATACATGGCCCAATTGTTGGTACGCACATTTTCCCGTGTATTCTTATTTAGACCACTTGCTGTGAAACACTTACAGCTTTTATGAAATACAGCGTTGCAAGAAGTCAGCACTATAAAGAGTTGCTGAACATAAGAAGCATATGCTTTGTGCCTTTGCTCATATATTTTAACATCGCACCAAATGTGAACAACATATTAAGTCTGAACTGACTGCCAGACTCAATTTATCATTTGTGTAAATCAATGGACCAAAAGTAGTTGGCGTGGCCCCAGCAGTTCTGTGGCGAACTATGGGCGATACCTTCTCCTTGGGCCGTTAGTCTCCAATGTGCATGACTGCACCTTGCAGGGTGGAAACCAGAGATGAGTTGGTCATCAGATGCCAATGGTAGAGTGCGGATCTACATCAGTGCCTGTATTTTAAGATGCCATTACTGTTGTGAGTAGCTTGACCTCCTTCATCGGAATGGGCTCACCAACCTCCAGTAAAATTTGTCTAGTTAAATATGTCCCCATTCTTATTTATTTGATTTACGTTTTTAATTAATTTCTAGTTTAGTTATTTTAAATATGTGTATTGGTTTTTTTTATTGTTAAATATATTTTTTAAATCATTTAAATAATTTGTAAGGGTGTCAGGGGCTATGGGGAGAAGACAGGAGAATGCGGTTGAGAGGGAAAGATATATCAGCCATGATTGAATGATTGAGTAGACTTGATGGGCCGAATGGCCTAATTCCGCCCCTAGAACTTATGGACACGAGCTTACATCAATTTCTAACAGTATTAATGTAATATCTCTGAGACATATTACAGATATGTTATATTAATCATGTAACAGATCACTCGTACATATAACAAATGAATCATATCAATGAATGTAACATATCAAAACATATAACAGATTCATCATACATATAATGTATTAATCATATCAACCTGTCATATGATTAATATAGCATATCTGTAATACATCTCAGAGATATTACGTTAATACTTTAAATCAATTAAAATAATTTTGATGAATCTGTTGTTACAGATTAATATGATTAATCCATAACAACAGGAAGAAAAAACAATTATATGAATCTGTTATATGATAAATATAACATAATTTAATATGACTAATTATGGAAAGACACAAAATGCTGGATTAGCTCAACGGGTAGGCAGCAGCCTTGGAGAACATGGATAGGCGACGTATCTAGATTCTCGAGGGATATTGTCTGACATATAACAACCATATAACAATTACAGCACAGAAACAGGCCGTCTCGGCCCTACAAGTCCGTGCCGAACAACTTTTTTTCCCTTAGTCCCACCTGCCTGCACTCATACCATAACCCTCCATTCCCTTCTCATCCATATGCCTATCCAATTTATTTTTAAATGATATCAACGAACATGCCGCCACCACTTCACTGAAAGCACCAGGAGCAGAGACCTACCACTCTCTCAGTATAGTTCATACGTTTATACCTTATAGGCTATTCGGCCCTCAAGTCTACTCTGTCCTTCAATCCTGAAGTCATCCCTCTTTCTTCACAACCCATTCTCCTGCCTCAAAGGGAAAACCCCTGTCCCCATACTAATCAGGAATCTGTCAATCTCCGCTTTCAAAATATCCATTGACTTGGCCTCCACAGCCGTCTGTGTCAATGAATTCCACAGATTCACCATCCTCTGACTAAAGAAATTCATCCTCATCGTATGGCATGACCTGCTGAGTTACAAACAGCCATTGGGTTCACTTTCCATGTAAACCAAGATGCCATCTCAGCTAGTCCCATATAGGACTACTGGTAAATGGTATATTGAAGAATGCAGCGTCAGAGGGATTGGGAATAACTGTGCACATTTCCCTGAAAGTGATAATTACATTAGATAGGGTGGTAAAAAAGCTTTTGGTGTCCAAGGGTGATCTGGGCTTTCTGTATAGCAGTTGGGTCCCATGGAAATTATACAAGGCATTGGTGAGGCCAATACCTGGAGTATGGGGTACAATTTTGGTCGCCTAATTATAGGAAGGATGTCAACAAAATAGAGAGAATACAGAGGAGGTTTACTAGAATGTTGCCCGGGTTTCAACAACTAAGTTACAGAGAAAGGTTGAACAAGTTAGGTCTTTATTCTCTGGAGCGCAGAAGGTTAAGGGGGGACCTGATAGAGGCCTTTAAAATGATGAGAGGGATAGACAGAGTTGACGTGGATAAGCTTTTCCCACTGAGAGGAGGGAAGATGCAAACCCCTGACTTGAGAACCCGGACTAAGTTCAGGGGAAACATGAGGGGGAACTCTCCGCTTTCAGAATATCCATGTGGAATGAGCTCCAGGTGGTGGAGGCCGTCTGTTTCAATGATTTTCCATAGATTGGATATCCTATGGACTAAAGGAATTCATCCTCATCTTATGGCATAGATATGCAGCATACAAACAGGCCCTTGGGTTCACTTGTCCATGCCAACCAAGATACCGTCTCAGCTAGTCCCATTTGTTTGTGCTTGGCCCATATTTCTAAACCTTTCCTATCCAAGTACCTGTAAATTGTAAATGTTAAATTGTACCTTCCTCAACCACTTCATCTGGCAGCTCGTTTTATATACAGTACGTACCACCCTCTGTGTGCTCCTTGGGTTCCTGTTTTCCCTCTCTATAAACCATGGAAGGTTTTCAAGGAGTTGAGGGGAGGAATGCATGGGAAGGGGATGGGGGGTGGAGAGGGGGGTGTTGTTGTGAGCAGGCAATGTGCCAGATTGTAATCTAGCCCATATTTTAATGCTTTGTTTTCCTTCAGCTTTTCAACAAGAAACTTTATTCCCTTTTATTGAAAGGCACTTCCACTCTCCTTTCCTTTAATGTTTAATTTAGTCATGTTTTTTCTTGTAGCATAGAGTGGTGTTACCTCTTGTTGTTACTATAAGCCTCTACAGGTAGCACAATTGTGCAGTGCTATTCAATTCTGACTCTGGGTTCAATTCTGACTGTGGGTGCTGTCTATATGGATGTTTGTATGATCACCCAGTGACCGAGTGGGTTTTCTCCGGGTGCTCAGGTTTTCTCCCACACTCCAAAGATGTTCAGGTTTGCAGGATAATTAGCTTCTGTAAATTGCAAATTGTCCCTAGCGTGTAGAATAAAACGAGTGTATACTAGTTCTGTCATGTGGTCGCTGGTCGGCGTAGACTCAGTGGGGCGAAGGACCTGTATCTCTACAACCTAAAGTCTCCTGTGGTTTTGAGGTGTTAGTATTTAGATAGTTTAATCAGCACATACTTTTCTGTGCTGGGAACTCAAAGCTGTCCTATTTGACAGACCACTCTTTACGTGCTTACCTTTCCATGTCACTATCGCCCAATTTTACTGTATGTTGGGCTGCAGAATTATGAAATGCCCTGGAAATAGGGTTCAGTGCGTTGTAAATGGATTAAGTACGTTTTGTTTTTCTTACCTGAACAGACCATTTCCCAGAAGTTTCGGAAACCCGATAAGTATGAACAAAGGGTTGATTCCTAGAGAGTGAGAGAGAAAGAGAGAGGGGGGGGGAGTGAGAGAACACATTTTTAAAGAACTATCTGGTCAGATTTAAAAAAGAATTTGGGATCTGTGCATTGTGTTGGAACTGGGGACAGTATCTTGAGATTGCAGGAGTCAAGTACACATGTACAACTCATTGTGTGTTAATGAAATATCTGATCGTTGAAAACCATTGATGTAATAAAGCCAATACAAACAAAAGTTTTTTTTTGTGTCAGTATTCGTGCAAAGTTAAATGGCTTTACATGCTGCCAATCCTCCAAGGAATGAAAAAGAAACCTGTCAAATGGCTTATTTCCCCTCTTTTTCAGCTGCTCGTGATTAGAGGGACTGGCTTGCATTTCTATGGCACCATTCACTACTCTCAGAATGTTCCACCAGGCTTTGCAGCCTATCAAGCACATTTGAATGGAGCCACTGTTGTGGTCTCCCCATTAATTGCTGTGAATCTTTAACTCTTCTCACTCAAAGTGGAAAGAAACATTCAGGATGGGATTGAGAAGTTTGAGTCCATTCACCGAGAGCTTTCAGGGGCTGTATTAGTGTGTAGGAAGGAACTGCAGAAGCTGGTTAGCACCAAAGACAGACACGAATAGCTGTAGTAACTCAGCAGGTCAGGCAGCATCTCTGGAGAAAGGGAACTGGTCAAGAAGGTGTTCTCAACCCAAAACACCACCTTTTCCTTTTCTCCAGAGATGCTGCCTGACCCGCTGAGTTACTCCAACATTTTGTGTCTTTCTTCAAAGGCTGTATTAGTACTAGAAAGAATACTCCATGTCACAAACTTCTCTCCCACCCAGACTGTCAGACATCACTTGCCCCAACTGTGGTGGAGATGCAGCTCATTTATTAGCCTCACCTCAGAATCCTTAAAGCCCAAGTAGAAATAAGTCATCATTGATCCTGAGGTGCTGCACAGGCAGAAGAAAGTTTTAGGTTTACGTTTAGATTTATTATTGTCACTTGCACCAAGATACACTGAAAAACTTTGTTCTGCAGGCTATAGAAACATAGAAACATAGAAACTAGGTGCAGGAGTAGGCCATTCGGCCCTTCGAGCCTGCACCGCCATTGAATATAATCATGGCTGATCATCCAACTCAGTATCCTGTACCTGCCTTCTCTCCATACCCCCTGATCCCTTTAGCCACAAGGGCCACATCTAACTCCCTCTTAAATATAGTACTATTAAATGTAAACTATCTGATCAAATCAGATAATCCTGTACAGAAATAGTTTCAAGCTAGACACAAATACTATATGTAGAACAAAGGGAAAGATAGCGAGTGCATGATATAGTGCTCAGCACTGTGGCTCACCACCTTCAGAGACAAAATCCAATGTCCGCAATGGTGTAGAAATGAATTGGACAGTGTCCAAGCTATTGGAAGGACGGTTCAGAAACCTGATAGCAGCGGGGAAGAAGCTGTTCCTGAGAATGGTGGAGTACACTTTCAAGCTTATGTATCTTCTGCTCGACAGGTGCCAGGAGAAGGAATGACCAGAGTGGGGCAAGTCTTTGATAATGTTGCCTGCTTTCCCAAGGCAATGTGAAATGTAAATAGAGTTAATGGTCCAAAGTCCAATGAAAATGAATCATGTCATCCTCTTATACTCAATCCCATGTCAAGCATTTTAACCATATAATAACCATATAACAATTACAGCACGGAAACAGGTCATCTCGACCCTTCTAGTCCATGCCGAACACGTATTCTCCCCTAGTCCCATATACCTGCGCTCAGACCATAACCCTCCATTCTTTTCTCGTCCATATAACTATCCAATTTATTTTTAAATGATAAAAACGAATCTGCCTCCACCACCTTCACTGGAAGCTCATTCCACACAGCCACCACTCTCTGAGTAAAGAAGTTCCCCCTCATGTTACCCCTAAACCTCTGTCCCTTAATTCTCAAGTCATGTCCCCTTGTTTGCATCTTCCCTCCTCTCAGTGGGAAAAGCTTATCCACGTCAACTCTGTGTTTTTATATGCCTTCTTTATCATTTTATCATTAGGTAACAAAATGGTGGTGGTGGCGTGCCTGGTCAGTATGATGGGCGGGGCTACATTTAGTTTTGGGTATTGTCACGTGTAGGGAGGTACAGGGAGAAGCTTTGTTTTGCATGAGGTCCAATCACATCTGATAAAACAATAACCATATAACCAAATAACCATATAACAATTACAGCACGGAAAACAGGCCATCTCGGCCCTTCAAGTCCGTGTCGAACACTTATTTTCCCGAACACGTAAGTAAAATTAAGTCAAATTCAAGTACAATAGGTAGACTAAAGGGGAAGGTACAGAATGCAGAATATATAGTTCTCAGCAAATTGAGACGGGGTTGGGCAAACACCAGAAATGAAAATAAGTCAAAAAACCTTGAGATAAGCAGCAAAGGTGCAAAATGTGAAGCTGGAGGAAGGGATATAGGTGGAAGAGGACAAGGGGAAAGAGGGCATATTAGTGGGAGAAATGGCATAGGGAGGAGAGGGCAGGGAGGGGAAGGGGGGGGGGGGGGGTTGTAAATTTGTTACCTAAAATTGAAGGACTTAATGAGTGGTAAATAATGCTTATGCTTGTGTTCATAGGACATGGGATTGTGTATAAGAGGATGTCATGGTGCAGTTTCATCGGACTTTGGTTAGACCACATTTGGAATATTGTGTGCAGTTCTGATCGCCCATTACAGGAAGGACATGGAGGCTTTGGAAAAGGTGCAGAGGAGGTTTACCAGAATGATGCCTGGATTAGGGGATATTAGCCGCAGGGAAAGGTTGTACAGACCTGGATTGTTTTCTTTACAATGCCAGAGGTTGTGGGGGACATCTGATAGAAATATATAAAATTATGAGGTAGATAGTTTAATTTTTTTTCCTACGATAGAAATTCAAATACGAGAGGGCATGGCTTTAAGTCGAGAGGGACAAAATGTAAAGGAGGTATGCAGGGCAAGTTTTTTACAGAGGGGTGGTGAGTGCCTGGAATGTGCTGCCGGGGATGGTTGTTGAGGCAGATATGATGGTAGCATTTAAGAGACTTTTAGAATGGGCACATGGACATGCAGGGAACAGCGGGATATGGATTATTTGCAGGCAGAAGAAGGGTCTCAACACAAAACGTCACCCATTCCTTGTCTCCAGATGTGCTGTCTGACCCGCTGAGTCACTCCAGCTTTTTTGTGTCTATCTTCAGATAAGAGTTGGCCTTGGCATCATGTGTGGCACAGACATTATGGGCCGAAGGGCCTGTTATTGTGTTGTACTGGTTGCACTAGGTTGTGCCTTCATTCTGGTATCTTGCACTTGTCCTTGCTTCATAGAAACATAGAAACATAGAAATTAGGTGCAGGAGTAGGCCATTCGGCCCTTCGAGCCTGCACCGCCATTCAATATGATCATGGCTGATCATCCAACTCAGTATCCCGTACCTGCCTTCTCTCCATACCCCCTGATCCCCTTAGCCACAAGGGCCACATCTAACTCCTTCTTAAATATAGCCAATGAACTGGCGTCAACTACCCTCTGTGGCAGAGAGTTCCAGAGATTCACCACTCTCTGTGTGAAAAAAAGTTCTCCTCATCTCGGTTTTAAAGGATTTCCCCCTTATCCTTAAGCTGTGACCCCTTGTCCTGGACTTCCCCAACATCGGGAGCAATCTTCCTGCATCTAGCCTGTCCAACCCCTTAAGAATTTTGTAAGTTTCTATAAGATCCCCTCTCAATCTCCTAAATTCTAGAGAGTATAAACCAAGTCTATCCAGTCTTTCTTCATAAGACAGTCCTGACATCCCAGGAATCAGTATGGTGAACCTTCTCTGCACTCCCTCTATGGCAATAATGTCCTTCCTCAGATTTGAAGACCAAAACTGTACGCAATACTCCAGGTGTGGTCTCACCAAGACCCTGTACAACTGCAGTAGAACCTCCCTGCTCCTATACTCAAATCCTTTTGCAATGAAAGCTAACATACCATTCGCATGCCAGCAAGGAATTTCATTACACCCCGGCATATATGACAATAAACTAATATCAATTTTTTAATGGAAAGACTCTGCAACAGTTTATTTACAACTGCAAAGCACGACCTCCCTTTGCTGAAGGTGTTACACATGAATGTTTGGTTTCCGTTTAACCTACCCGTAACCCGATGGATAGTCAGATTAAATGTGTAGGAAGGAACTGAAGATGCTGTTTTAAACAAGATAGATAGACACAAAATGCTGGAGTAACTCAGCGGTGCAGGAAGGAACTGTTGATGCTGGTTTACACCGAAGATAGATACAAAAAGCTGGAGTAACTCAGCGGGTCAGACAGCATCTCTGGAGAGAAGGAATAGGTGACTTTTCGGGTCGAGACCCTACTTCAGTGTCAGATTAACATCCACAGCAACTCTGCAGTCTCCTCTCCCCATCCATCTGCACACAGCCTCACTAAAATGCAGGACTATGATGGGTGGGAAATTGTGGAAGATTAAAAACCGTGAAAGCGGTTAAAAATTGAACCGTCGCTCCGCTTGAGGCGGCTTCCTGACACTGAAACATTTACGCGATTCAGCAGTTATCCCTCTGCGTAATTTGTACCCAAAGTTTACATTAGGCCAGTTCAACAACTGAAATATGTTAAAAAAAAAAGAAGTATAAAGCAGGTGTGTAAACTAAAGGTAGACACAAAGTGCTGGAGTAACTCAGCGGGCCAGGCAGCACCTCCGGAGAGAAGGATGGGTGACCACGGTTCGGGTCGAGACCCTTCTTCAAATCCTGAAATAGTTTGTTTTTTCTTACTTCTTGTCTTTATTTCGTTTACATTTACCCGCAGGGATCCCTTCTTGTTTAACACCGGGAAATCCCCCGTTTGATGGCAAGACCTTCATTTCATTAGCGCCTAGGGATGTCTGAGACTGCAAAAGGTGCGAAAGGATTGCAGATTTTTTTTAATTCTCCCGCTGCTATTGTCTGATATATAGACTGAGCATCTCGTTTTACAATAATCACTCACAAAGCTCCGTCTGGCTGAATTAGCGGAGTCAGGGGATATGGGGAGAAGGCAGGAACCGGGTACTGATTGGGGATGATAAGCCATGATCACATTGAATGGCGGTGCTGGCTCGTAGGGCCGAATGGCCTACTCCTGCACTATTGTCTATTGTCTATTGTCTATAGTTCTTCGGTCCAAAAACTGCAACCCTGCCCGGAGTGGTATGGGGTGTTGGTCGAGAGGACACTTTATTATAGTTACCGGTGTCCAGTGTAAAAAGCTTTGTCTGACAAGCTATCCAACTAGATCAGATATACTACACATAAACGCGACCAGGTCAATAGGTAGAGAGCATCGGGGGGAAATACAGACTGCAGAATATACACCAGTTCTCAGCATTGTCGCACATCAGTTACAGTCATAGATTCACAGTCACACAGCGTGGAAACAAACCCATCGGCCCAACTTGCCCACAGCGCCCAACATGCCCAACATTTACACTAGTCCCACCTGCCTACATATGGTCCATATCCCTCTCAACCAAAGATAGACACAAAAAAGCCGGAGGAACTCAGCCGGGCAGGCAGCATCTCTGGAGACAAGGAATGGGTGAGGTTTCGGGTCGAGACCCTTCTTCAGACCGAAAGTAAAGGAAACAAGAGATGTAGACTGTGATGTAGAGAGATATAGAACAATGAATGAAATATATACAAAAAAGTAACGATGATAAAGGAAACTGGCCGTTGTTAGCTGTTTGTTGGGTGAAAACGAGAAAGCTGTTTGGGGGAGGGATGGAGGGAGAGAGAGAGAGGGGGGGGGGAATGCCGGGGTTACTTGAAGTTAGAGAAATCAATATTCATACCACTGGGCTGTAAGATGCCCACGCAAAATATCCAACCTAAGCTGTCCATGTACCTGTCTGAATGGTTCGTAAACATAGAAACATAGATATAGAAAATAGGTGCAGGAGTAGGCCATTCGGTCTTTCGAGCCTGCACCACCATTCGATATGATCATGGCTGATCATCCAACTCAGTATCCCATCCCTGCCTTCTCTCCATACCCCCTGATCCCACAAGGGCCACATCTAACTCCCTCTTAAATATAGCCAATGAACTGGCCTCAACTACCTTCTGTGGCAGAGAATTCCACAGATTCACCACTCTCTGTGTGAAAAATGATTTTCTCATCTCGGTCCTAAAAGACTTCCCTCTTATCCTTAAACTGTGACCCCTAATTCTGGACTTCCCCAACATCGGGAATAATCCTCCTGCATCCAGCCTGTACAACCCCTTAAGAATTTTATACGTTTCTATAAGATCCCCCCTCAATCTTCTAAATTCTAGCGTGTACAAGCCGAGTCTATCCAGTCTTTCTTCATATGAAAGTCCTGACATCCCAGGAATCAGTCTGGTGAACCTTCTCTGTACTCCCTCTATGGCAAGAATGTCTTTCCTCTGATTTGGAGACCAAAACTGTACACAATACTCCAGGTGTGGTCTCACCAAGACCCTGTACAACTGCAGTAAAACCTCCCTGCTCTTATACTCAAATGCTTTTGCTATGGATGCTAACATACCATTTGCTTTCTTCACTGCCTGCTGCACCTGCATTCCTACTTTCAATGACTGGTGTACCATGGCACCCAGGTCTCGTTGCATCTACCCTTTTCATAATCGGCCACCATTCAGATAATAGTCTACTTTCCTGTTTTTGCCACCAAAGTGGATAACCTCACATTTATCCACATTATACTGCATCTGCCATGCATTTGCCCATTCACCCAACCTATCCAAGTCACCTTGCAGCCTCCTAGCATCCTCCTCACAGCTAACGCTGCCCCCCAGCTTCGTGTCATCCGCAAACTTGGAGATGTTGCATTCAATTCCCTCATCCAGATCATTAATATATTGTAAATAGCTGGGGTCCTAGCACTGAGCCTTGCGGTACCCCACTAGTCACTGCCTGCCATTGTGAAAAGGACCCGTTTACTCCTAGTCTTTGCTTCCTGTTTGCCAGCCAGTTCTCTATCTACATCAATACTGAATCACCAATACCGTGTTCTTAAGTTTGTATACTAATCTCTTATGTGGAACCTTGTCGAAAGCCTTCTGGAAGTCCAGATACACCACATCCACTGGTTCTCCCTTATCCACTCTACTAGTTAAATCCTCGAAAATTTCTATAAGATTCGTCAGACATGATTTCCCTTTCATAAATCCATGCTGACTTTGCTGCGATAATACCTGTATAGTTCCTTGGAGAAAGTCCAATGACTGCAATGGTGTAGCAGTGAATCGGACAATACCCCAGCTTAGGAAAGGCTGGTCCAGAAGCCTGATAACAGAGGGGGATGAGCTGTTCCCGAGTGTGGTGCGTGCGTGCTTTCAAGCTTCTGTACCTTCTGCCTGACGGGAGCAGGGAGAAGAAGGAATAACCGGGATGGAACAAGTATGATTATCTTGTCTGCTTTTCCAAGGCAGCGTGAGGTGTGGACGGAGTCAATGGTGGGAAGTCTGGTCCGTATAGTGGACTGGCTACATCTACAATAAGGGAGTGTGCTCGCAGAGAGTGGTATCCAGGCAGTGTAACCACGGATAGTGTAACCACGGATAGTGTCCAGGGGAGTGTGTTTCCAGGGAGAGGAGGGGGGGGGGGGGGGGGGGAGGTGGCGGGTTAAGGGGGTATTATAGGCGTGGACGCGGTGGGCCGAATGGCCTGTTTCCATGCGGTATCTCTAAACTAACCTAAATGGTTCCATGTGTTTGCCAAGATTTTAGATCAAAATTTTTTAGCATCTCCTGAAGGACGGGATCAAACGATGAAAGAAGAATTTACAGATGAGAACACTAACGAGTTTCATTTTCAATACGACTAGTGAAATGGCTCAGCGGAATCCCCGCAACTTTCCTGATACTTTTCATCAAAGAGGGAAATTATAATGCGGGAAATGTTCACAAGATGCATGTCTGACCCGCTGAATTACTCCAACACTTTGGGTCTTATTTTGTAAACCAGCATTTGCAGTTCCTGGGATCAATACAAACGACTGCAGATGATAGAATAAGGAGCGGGGGAGGGAGGGGGGGGGGGGGTTATAAACTCCTGGAGGAACTCAGAGGGTCAGGCAGCATTAGTGGAGGGAGTTAGACAAAATGCTGGAGAATTTCAGCGGGTGAGGCAGCATCTATGGGGCGAAGGAAATAGGCAACGTTTTCAGGCTGAAGTTTTCATGGAGATCTGGCTGAAGAAGGGTCCCAGCCTGAAAGGTTTTCTGTAGAAATAAACTGCAGATACTGGTTTATGCCGAAGATAGACACAACGCACTGTAGTAACTCAAAGAGTCAGGCAGCATCTCTGGAGAAAAAGGATGGGTCGAGACCCTTCTTCCGTTTCCCACTTTTTCTGTCCATTTTCCTCAATTCCTCCATTCCTGGACATTATCTGACCCTTCCAGCGTTCTGAAGACCGGTCTCGGATAGAAACTTCACCCATTCCTTCTATCAAGAGACGCTGAGTTACTCCAGCATGTTGTGTCTATCTTCAGTGTAAACCAGCATCTACAGTTCCTTTCTACACAGTTCTTCCAGCAGTTTGTTCTGTATTTGTCACTGGAAATGTTCAGCCAACCGTCATAAAGTTTCTAGACACTTTCCGTTGCCTTTTTGTTTTCATTAACTGGCAACATCATAGCGGGATTATTTTTAAACCGCAGCGTTGTTGTTCCCGTTCCCGTTTGGTAAAATAGGACGCGGGTTGTGAACGTGTGGGGATTTTTAATTGTCATTTTGTATCAATTTTTTTCAGTCCCCCCCCATTACCTATTGGCACCAAGTCCCCCGGAGGCGAGGAGTTAAATATCGCTATTCTCAGTAATGCATTTTCTCCGCGGTTCACTCCTTCCCTCGAAGCGCAGTAAATGATAACACCTAAATCTAATCTAAGTCGCAATCTTTCACGGCGGGCTGAGCAACGCCGTCGGTTTAAGCGTGGAGCAAGGTTGAATTACTGAATTGTTTACGGAAGGTGTTGAACACGGAAGGTGTTGAATATTTGCTGTTAAACATGTTACAACCAGCATTACTTTGTACAGGATTCAACGTCAAAACTATTTTACGAAAAAAAAAATATTCGTAGTTTATTTAAAGTCAAGCCGCGTGTTAATTTCGTTAGGTACACAAAAATGCCGGAGAAACTCAGCGGGTGCAGCGGCATCTATGGAGCGAAGGAAATAGGCGACGTTTCGGGCCGAAACCCTTCTTCAGATTCGTTACTGTTTCAAAAATGTAACTTCGACTCTGTAATCATTGTGGTATTTGCGTTTTGTATCAATGTTCTAATACTAAATGTCAAGAGTTTGGGAATGTTCAGTTTAGTTTATTGACACGTGTACCGAGGTACAGTGAAAAGCTTGTGTTGCCGGCTAACCAGTCAGCGGAAAGACAATACATGATTACAATCGGCCCATCGAGCGCAGAATGTGGAAGCAAAGAACTGCAGGTGCTGATTTACAACAACAAAAAAGACACAACGTGCTGCAGTAACTCTGTCTGAAGAAGGGTTCCGATGCGAAATGTCATCTATCCGTGTTCTCCAGAAATGCTGCCCGACCCGCTGAGTTACTCCAGCACTTTGTGTGTATTTTTTAATGTGTTTGTGAATGTGTGAAAACGTTATGAATAAACAGGCTTGGGACGTTTTATGTCTGGGATAGATTCCTGGGCAATCTTCCAGACCTGTAAGTATTAGATTATGCAAAATCTCTTTCACAAAACTAGCAGAATCTAGCATCTACAGGGTCTGAAGAAGGGTTTGCCTATTTCCTTCGCTCCATAGATGCTGCTGCACCCGCTGAGTTTCTCCGGCATTTTTGTGTACCTTCGATTTTCCAGCATCTGCAGTTCCTTCTTAAACACATAATCTAGCACCTCCCCGACTGGATAAAGATATTATCCAGAAATGTTATCCTAGCGAGCATGTCCGGCGCATTGTTGCGGCTCAAAGTGCGAGAGCAACTCGGCACGTCAGACAGCAATGTTTTTTTGGAGAACATTGATAGGCGACCTTTCGGGGGCCTATCCGTGTTCTCCAAGGATGCTGCCTGGCCTGCTGAGTTACTCCAGCACTTTCTGTAGTTTTGTTTATTAACAGGCAACTTTCGTTTCCTCTCAATTTGCATTTCTACGGCTCTCAAGGCTCGAAAACTCTAGAAAGAGTTGCAGGAGTAGGCCATTCGGCCCTTCGAGCCTGCACCGCCATCCCAATATGTGAAGTGGTTTGATCATCCAACTCAGTATCCCGGACCTGCCTTCTCTCCATACCCCCTGATCCCCTTAGCCACAAGGGCCACATTGAGACTCCCTCTTAAATAGAAGCCTTACAAAATTCTAAGGCCCCAACACCCTCTGCGGCAGAGAGTTCCAGAGGGAAGTCCAGGACAAGGGGTCACCACTCTCTGTGTGAAAAAAGTTCTTCTCATCTCGGAGATGAAAGAACTTTTCCCATTATCCTTAAGATGTGAACCCCTTGTCCTGGACTTCCCCAGTTCATCGGGAACAATCTTCCTGCATCTAGCCTGTCCAACCCCTTAAGAATTTTGTAGGGTTTCTATAAGAATCCCCTCTCAATCTCCTAAATTCTAGAGAGTATAAACCAAGTCTATCCAGTCTTTCTTCATAAGACAGTCCTGACATCCCAGGCCCGTGAACAAACCACTTCACATTCCTGGGATTCCCTGTGTAATCGTCGGGGATTTATTTGAACGTCGATTGAACTCTTTCAGAGTCAAGTGTCCAGAGTTAGACCTGGCAATATTGGAGAGCCGTGAAAGATGGCCTTGATACCGACACGGATTAACAAGAGGGAATTAATTCCTAGCACGCGGTGTGGCACCTGTGAACAAGATATACCGGAGTGTTAGAATCGCTGTCGATTACTCGCGCGTAGAATGTACGCTTCATCTGTTTATTAATTCAGATCCAGCGATATGTTCCCTCCGGTCAAGGAACAACCATCATCCCCTCTCCCCAAACTCGGAGTCAAAACCCAATGCCATGAATTAACAGCGTTTCCATTCATCTCATTCACGCTGCTTTGTGCTGGGCTCAGCTGGTTAAATAGATCTGCCTTTACTAAAGTCAACACGCTCTCGTACTTACAACACACACAGACAATAGGCTCCTGGCACGGTCTCGCTATCTCGGAGCAGGTAACTTCCGTCATTCCCCATCGATGCCAACCGATCTTCAGTCTCTGCGCGGGTGATGCGCCCGTGATAGACGGGGAACCTCATGTTTCCAAGAAGGTGACTGAATGGCATGGGGTTTCTCTCTCTCTCTCTCTCTCTCTCTCTCTTTCTCGCTCTTTCACACTCTCTCCCCTCCCTCTTTCTCTCGGCAGCGTCTCTGGTTTACAACGACTGTGTGTGGGTTCACCGCCTGACTTCCTGAGTGATAACATTGCTGGTTGAGAACGCTGAGATATACGTTTCCCATTCTATGTCTACTTCAAGATAAACATGTTTATCTTCTCACAATCAAACATCCGAGTATTTGGCGGTGATACAGGAAATACAGCAAAAGCTGAAACGTGTCTAACTTTGTCTTCTTGCTGTTGGGTGTGTGAAAACATCCACTTTTAGACAGACAATTGGTGCAGGAGTAGGCCATTCGGCCCTTCGAGCCAGCACCGCCATTCAATGTGATCATCCCCAATCAGTACCCCGTTCCTGCCTTTTCCCCATATGCCCTGACCCCGCTATCTTTAAGAGCCCTATCTACCTCTCTCTTGAAAGTATCCAAAGAACCTGCCTCCACCGCCCTCTGAGGCAGAGAATTCCACACTCACCATTCTCTGTGAGAAAAAGTGTTTCCTTATCAGTTCTAAATGGCTTACCCCATAAGGGCCTGTCCCACGAGCATGCGACTGAACGCGCGGCAAGCGCGACCAAACCGGAAGCGGGGGTCGCGCGGAGGTCGAGTGATCCCGTACAAGTTGACGTGAAGTTCGAGCAAAATCCGTGGGAAGTTCGCGCTAGGTGTACGGCGTCAAGACGCTGCGTACGCCCGTCGAGGCGGTGCATACGGCCTCAATGTGGCTGCGGGCCGGCAGGCCGTTGCCGCGCGGAATTTTTGGACAGTGTCAGTTTTTCAGAGCCCCGTGCGATGTCGGGACCAGCTCCACACAACTCCATACGGCTCCGGTGATCGAAGTGGGACCGGCCCCGCGAGGCCGTATGGCTCAAGCGACCATGTTAGGTCGCGCTTGCCGCGTGTAGTCACATGCTCATGGGACAGGCTCTTTATTCTTAAACTGTGGCCCCTGATTCTGGAATCCCCCAACATCGGGAAAATGTTTCCTGCCTCTAGCGTGTCCAAACCCTTAATAATCTTATATGTTTTAATGAGATATCCTCTCATCCTTCTAAACTCCAGAGTGTACAAGCTCAGCCATTCCATTCTCTCAGCATATGACAGTCCCGCCATCCTGGGAATTAACCTTGTAAACCTACGCTGCACTCCCTCAATAGCAAGAATGTCCTTCCTTAAATTAGGGGACCAATACTGCACACAATACTCCAGGCGTGGTCTCACTAGGACTCTGTACAACTGCAGAAGAACCTCTTTGCTCCTGTACTCAACTCCTCTTGTTATAAAGGCCAACATCATTCGCTTTCTTCACTGCCTGCTGTACCTGCATGCTTACTTTCATTGACTGATGAACAAGGACATCCAGATCTCGTTGTACTTCCCCTTTTCCCAACTTGACACAATTTAGATAGTAATCTGCCTTCCTGTGTTTGCTACCAAAGTGGATAACCTCACATTTATCCACATTAAACTGCATCTGCCATGCATCTGCCCACTCACCCAACCTGTGCAAGTCATCCTGCATTCTCAGAGCATCCTCCTCACAGTTCACAGTGCCACCCAGCTTTATGTCATCTGCAAATTTGCTAATGTTACTTTGAATCCCTTCATCTAAATCATTGATGTATATTGTAAATAGCTGTGGTCCCAGCCACGAGCCTTGCGGTACATCAATAGTCACTGCCTGCCATTCTGAAAGGGACCCGTTAATCCATACTCTTTGTTTCCTGACTGCCAACCAATTTTCTATCCATGTCAGCATTCTACCCCCAATACCATCTGCCCTAATTTTGCCCATTAATCTCCTATGTGGGACCTTATCAAATGCTTTCTAAAAGTCCAGGTACACTGCATCCACTGGCTCTACGTCCATTTTCCTAGTTACATCCTCAAAAAATTCCAGATGATTAGTCAAGCATGATTTCCCCTTCGTTAATCCATGCTGACTCGGACCGATCCTGTTACTGCTGTCCAAATGTGCAGCTATTTCATCTTTTATAATTGACTGCAGCATCTTCCCCACCACGGATGTCAGGCAAACTGGTCTATAATTCCCTGCTTTCTCTCTCCTGCCTTTCTTAAAAAGTGGGATAACTTTGGCTACCCTCCAATCCACAGGAACTGATCCTGAATCTATAAACATTGGAAAATGATCACCATTGCATCCATGATTTCTAGAGCCATTTTCTTAAGTATCCTGGGATGCAGACCATCAGACCCTGGGGATTTATCAGCCTTCAGTCCCATCAGTCTACCCAGCACCATTTCCTGTCTAATGTGGATTTCCTTCAGTTCCTCCGTCACCCATATCCTCTGGCCACTAGTATATCAGGAAGATTGTTTGTGTCCTCCTTAGTGAAGACGGATCAACTCATCTGCTATTTTCTTGTTCCCCATAATAAATTCACCTGTTTCAGTCTTCAAGGGTCCAACTTTGGTCTTAACTAATTTTTTCCTCTTCACATACCTAAAGAAGCTTTTACTATCCTCCTTTATATTCTTGGCTAGTTTACCTTCGTACATCTTTTCTCCCCGTATTGCCTTTTTAGTTATCTTCTGTTGCTCTTTAAACATTACCCATTCCTCTTGCTTCCCGCTCATCTTTGCTACGTTGTACTTCTCTTTTAATTTTATACTGTCCCTGATGTCCCTTGTCAGCCACAGTCGGCCCTTACTCCCCTTGGAATCTTTCTTCCTCTTTGGAATGAACTGATCCTGCACCTCTGTATTATCCCATAAATACCTGCCATTGGTGTTCCACTGTCATCCCTGGTAGGGTATCATTCCAGTCAACCTTGGCCAGCTCCTCCCTCATGGCTCCAAAGTCCCCTTTATTCAACTGTAACACTGACACCTCCATTTTACCCTTCTCCCTCTCCAATTGTAGATCAAACTTGCCATATTATGGTCACTACCTCCTAATGGCTCCTTAATCTCAAGTTCCTTTATCAAATCCTTTTGCAGAGGTTACACCAGATGGAACCTCAATGGGCATTTTTAAGGCAGAGATTGACAAATTCTTGAATACTAAGGCCATCAGGGGGTTATGGGAAGAAGGCAAGAGAATGGGATTGAGAGGGAAGGGTAGATCAGCCACAATCGAAGGCGGAGTGGACTTGATGGGTCAAATGGTCTAATTCTGCTTCTATAACTTATGAAATTATCAGATCCTGAGGATCATGATAGCTAAATTTAAACATAGCACGTTGAATACTCCAATTTTAGGTACCTAACAAACCCCCACATTCCCCCCACATTTTCCCCCGTGATTTCCTGTGTCCCACCTAGATGCACATGTATTTCTACCACTATCCTGCCCCCTTTGTGGTCCCCTTCTATCGATACCCTATCCGATCCCCCTACCGCCGACCACCCATTGTTCATCCACCTGCCAATCAACCACTCCCCCTCTCCTCTCCCTTCAACTATATCCACTTATCTTCTATCTTTTTTCCACAATCAGTCTGAATATCGGCCCTGTCCTGAAACATCGCCTATCCATGTCCTCCAGAGACGCAGCCTGATCCGCTGTGTTACTCCAGGAATATATGTCTTTTTTTGGATGTTGGGATGTTTCCACTGGTGGAAGAATTGTGAACGAGTGGACAATGAAGACCTAGGTGTGTTGATTGGACACAGGGCATTGAATCTTTGAATATCTCTACCTCCAAGGGTCATGGAGGCAAAATCACTGAGTGATGTAAAGAGGAAACATACTTTTTTTTCCCAGTAATCAAGGAAATTGAGTGCTATGGGAAACTGGCATAGAAGAGATGAAGCCTAGCTCAGACCAGCTATGATCTTATTGAATGGTGGTGGCAGGCCTAAGGGACATAGAGGCCAAGTCAACAGAGTTAGAGTATGCATACATCATGGGAACAGACTCATTGCCCCAACTTGTACATGTTGACCAAAATGTCCAACTAGTCTGCATTCGGCTGATATTCCTCTAAACCATTCTTATCCATGTCCCTGTCCAAGTGTCTTTTAAATGTTGTTATAGTACCTTCCTCAACTGCCTCCTCTGAAAGCTCATTCCCTAAACTCATTACCATCAGGGCCAAAAAATTGCCCCTCCGGTTCCGATTAAATCTTGCCCCTCTCACCGATGTCCTCTGGTTCTTGATTCCTATACTCTGGGTAAAAGTGTGCACTCGCCCTAGCTATTGCAAATCTACTTCTACCCTCGACCTATTTACTCCTGCTGCTATTATCTTATGAGATGCGGTAATGGCAGGTATGGAGTTCATTCGATCAACTATGCTTGTGTCTTCCCTTTGAGTAGTCATTCTTCCCCCATCCTAACGATTAATGGGAAATAAGAACCATCATCCCAAATTAAGGATCTCCACATTGAGTCCCAAGGACAACAATGCATCTAGTCGATAGATACACAGAATTACAGAAAAGAGGACATTCAACCCATCATCCCCAAGAAAGTGACCCCAATCTAATCCCTTCTCCCAGCCCTTGGTCTGAAATCCTGTAGGAATTAGGATTTCAAGCAAATCCAGGCACTTTCTAAGACTTTCCTCAACACCTCTCTAACCTTTCTGCCGATCACTTTAAATCTAAAATCTGGAAAAGGGTCTAGATCCAAAAAGTCTAAAGAAGGATACCAAAATGAAACGTCACCTATCCACATCCTCTACAGATGCTACCTGGCCTACTTATATACTCCAGCACTTTGTCTGTGTTTTAATTTCAAAAATAAACTTATTTCACAATAACAAAATATATATAAACAAAAACTGTGCAGTAACGCTTCTTAGTCTCACTCTCTATACATTTGATAGTGTCATACTCAGCAGTATTCACACCTATTTAAACAAAACAGCCTTACCACTTCTGTGACCTGATGTGGCACTTTGTGTTTTACTCAAGATTGCTGCATCAGCAGTTCCCTGTGTCTCCATTTTAAATCTATGCCCCCACAATCTTGACCACTCTACTACACTGAAACGATGTGGTATGCTCTTAGGTGAGAAATCCAGTCCCTACATTAAAATAGACACAAAATGATAAAGTAACTCAGATGGTCAGGCAGCATCGCTGGAGGAAATAAATAGGTGACACAAAATGCAGGCGTAACTCAGCAGGTCAGGCAGCGCCTCTGGAGGAAGCTCCCAGACTTCTCCCAAGATATTGCCTGACCAGATTCGGTAAAACCAGCATCTGCAGCTCCTTCTTCCTACATTAAAATAGTAATCTCCCAAAGTAGCAACAATCTGCTTGATGGGTGATTGGCTGAAAGTGAGGATCTTACCAGGCTGATATGTCATAAATAGAGTGCGAGGACCTCTAGTGGTGCAGCCTAGGTTTAAAAAAAGCTCTTGAACCAAACTCACTACCAAGTATTTGCAGTAAACTGAATTAAAGCTTTGAATATCAGTCTAACTGAATGCACGATGAAACCGATGAGAGCACACAATTCAGTGAGAAAATCACATGTTGTAATTATTTAAGAATAAAGGGTAAGCCATTTAAAACAGAGATGAGCACAAACTTCTTGTGAATCTGTGGAATTCTCTGCCTCAGAAGGCAGTGGAGGCCAATCCTCTGAATGCTTTCAAGAGAGAGTTGGATAGAGCTCTTAAAGATAGCGGAGTCAAGGGATATGGGGAGAAGGCAGGAATGCGGTACTGATTGTGGATGATCAGCCATGATCACATTGAATGGCGGTGCTGGCTCCAAGGGCCGAATGGCCTACTCCTGCACCTATTTATTGTCTACTGTCTATTGTCTAATAATGCTTCTACTGCAATCCTGTGGCTTTGACATTGACTGCATTTCATATGTCCTCAGTGGTCAAGATCATAGGTTTGGGGGAAAAAATACACAAAGTATTGGAGTAACTCAGCAAATCAGGCAGCATCCCTGGAGAACATGGATAGGTGATCCTTCTTTAGACTGCCACTGGTCAGTCCATGCCTGAATGTCTAGGTCTTGCTGCAGGCAAGTGTGGATTGTTTCATTAGCTGAGGAGTTGTGAGTAGAATTAAAGATTGTGCAATCATCAGCAAACATTCGCATATCTTCCCTCGAGATGGAAGGAATGTCATTGATGAAGCAGTTGAAAGTGGATAGGACCAGGACAATGCTCTGTAGAACTCTTGCAGTGATGTCCTGGATCTGCGATGATCTTCCTTTGTGCAAGGTTCGGATCCAACCATTGGGGTATTGTCTACTAGATGCCTATTGACCCATTGTAACCAGGATCCTTATTAGAAACATAACAGATAGCACCAGGGGCGCCGGGACGATGGCTGCCCTGCCAGCAGTCTTTTCGTTTTTGCATTCTTTTTGTTGTGTGTTAAAAGTTTGTTTTCATGTTCTTTGGTTTGTTTTTTTGTGGGGGATGGGGGGAGGCGATTGGGGGAAGCTTTTTTTCAAGTTATTACCTTGCCGGAGATGTGATTAATTTTTAGATCACATTCTCCGGGCGCTCTGCGGCCTTCCATCGATGGAGCTGGAAGCCTCCTCGGACTGACTTTGAGCCCTATCGCAGGGTGCGGACTTAACATCGGTGCTGATTCCTTGCCTGGGATCGCTCTCACCGCGGACTTACCATCAAAAGCTCGCAGTCGGGAGACGCTCCAACGTTGCGGAAGGTTCGACCAGCCCCGACACAAGGTTCGATCGCCCGGCGTGGGGGAGCTGACAATCCCCCCCACCCGATGCGGGAGCTAATCGTCTCGCCGCCGGCTACGGGAGTCAAGATCGTCCCGTCAACGGCTCGAGGCCGATGACCGACGAAGAACTAAGGGAAGGACTTGAACTCTATTTCGCCTTCCATCACAGTGAGGAATGTGTCGGAGTCACTGTGGTGAATGTTCATGTTAAAATGTGTTTTTGTGTGATCTGTTGCTTTTAATTGTATGACCATAAGTGACCTGGCCAATTAAATTCTTCGTATGTTGCAAAACATACTTGGCGAATAAAGTGTGATTCTGATTCTGAAATAGGTGCAGGCGTAGGCCATTCGGCTCTTGGAGCCAGCCCCGCCATTCCATATGATCATGGATGATCATCCAAAATTGGTATCCCTTTTCCTGCTTTTTCACCATATCCTTTGCTTCCATTAACCCCTAAGAGCTAAATGTAACTCTTGAAAACAACCAGTGAATTGGCCTCCACTGTCTTCTGTGGCATAGAATTCCATAGATTCACAACTCTCTGGGTGAAAACGTTTATCCTCATCTTAGTCCTAAATGGCCTGCCCCTTATTCTTAAACTGTGAGCCCTGGTGCTGGATTCCCCCCAACATCGAGAACATCTTTCATATGTCAGACCCTCCATCCAGGGAATTAATCTGGTGAGCCAACGCTGCACTCCCTCAATAGCAAGAATGTCCTTCCTCAAATTAGGACACCAAAATTGCACACAATACTCCAGGTGCAGTCTCACCAGGGCCCAGTACAACTGCAGTATGACCTCCTTGCTCCTATACTCAAATCCTCTCGCTCCGAAGACCTACATCCAATTTGATTTCTTCACTGCCTGCTCTATATGCAATCTTACTTTTAGTGACTGATGTTCAAGGACACCCAGGTCTCGTTGCACCTCCCCTTCTCTTGATCTGACAACATCCAAATAATAATCTGCCTTCTTGTTCTTGCCACCAAAGTGGATAACCTCACATTTATCCACATTATACTGCATCTGCCATGCATCTGCCCACTCACCCAACCTATCCAAGTCAACCTGCAGCCTCATAGCATCCTCCTTGCAGCTCAAACTGCCACCTAGCTTTGTGTCATCCGTAAACCTGGAGATGCAACATTTAATTCCCTCGTCTAAATTGTTAATATATATTGTGAATAACCGGGGTCCCATCACTGAGCCTTGTGGCACCCCATTAGTCATTGCCCGCCAATCTGAAAAAGACCCGTTAATTTCTACTCTTTGCTTCCTGTCTGCCAACCAGTTCTCTATCCATGTCAATACCCTACCCCCAATACCATGTGCTCTAATTATGCACACCTTGTGTGGGTCAAAGGCTTTTTGAAAGTCCAGATATTGACACACTCAGTCAAATGCTCCCTCCAAATCAAGGGTTGCCACTTTCCCAAACCTCTGTCCAAACCTAGTTCCCCTGTTCGTCACTTTCCATCCCACCAGCCTCCACATTTAGTGGATTAAACTTCACAATTTCTCACTTTCACACTCATCATCAGAAATATCTTTAAAATATCTTGAAGATATTAAAATACTTAAAGTACTGGGCCAGGCAACATAGTGTTAGTTTAGTTTAGTTTAAAGATACAGTGTGGAAACAGGCCCTTCAGGCCACTGGGTCCGTGCCGACCAGTGATCCTCGCACATTAACACTATTCTACACCCACTAGGGACAATATTTACATTTACCAAGCCAATTAACCTGCAAACCTGTAGGCCTTTGGAGTGTGACAGGAAACCATAGTTCTCGGAGAAAACCCACGGGGTCATGGGGAGAACGTATAAACTTCATACAGACAGCACCCGTAGTCGGGATCGAACCCGGGTCTCCGGCGCTGCATTCTACCACTCTACCGCTGTGCCACCGTGACCGCCATCTCTGGTGAAGATGGATATGTGACGTATCAAGTCGGGACCCTTCTTCAGACAGGGTCCCAGCACAAAACGTCACCTATCCATGTATTCCAGAGATGCTGCCTGACCCGCTGAGTTTCCAGCCCTTTTAGGTTTTTTTTGTAAACCAGCATCTGCAGGTTCTTGTACCTACATTTACTGACTCATTGCAAAATGTCCTCAAATTATGCTTACTTAGAAGAAGCTCTTCAGATGGGAGTTCTGAGACCCTCTTTTACTTTCCCCCCTCTGTGATTCTTGCTGCTCTTCTGCTCTGCTGTCAGAATAAAGTTCCCAACCTGAAATGTCACATATTCCATCTTCTCCAGAAATAGACAAAAGACAATTGGCAATAGACAATAGGTGCAGGAGTAGACCATTGGGCCCTTCGAGCCAGCACCGCCATTCAATGTGATCATGGCTGATTATCTCCAATCAGTACCCCATTCCTGTCTTCTCCCCATATCTTAATTCAATTTAATTTAATTTAATTTAATTTAATTCAATTTAATTGTCATTTAATTCAATTTAATATCCCCTGACTCCACTATCTTTAAGAGCCCTATCTAGCGCTCTCTTGAAAGCATCCAGAGAACCTGCCTCCACCGCCCTCTGAGGCAGAGAATTCCACAGACTCACCACTCTCTGTGAGAAAATGTGTTTGCTCGTCTCCGTTCTAAATGGCTTACTCCTTATTCTTAAACTATGGCCCCTGGTTCTGGACTCCTCCAACATCGGGAACGTGTTTCCTGCCTCTAGCGTGTCCAAACCCTGAACAATCTTATATGTTTCAATGAGATAACCTCTCATCCTTCTAAACTCCAGAGTGCACAAGCCCAGCTGCTCCATTCTCTCAGCATATGATAGTCCCGCCATCCCAGGAATCAACCTTGTAAACCTACGCTGCACTCCCTCAATAGCAAGAAGGTCCTTCCTCAAATTAGGGGACCAAAACTGCACACAATACTCCAGGTGTGGTCTCACTCGGGCTCTGTACAACTGCAGAAGGTCCTCTTTGCTCCTACATTCGATTCCTCTTGTTATAAAGGCTAACATGCCATTCGCTTTCTTCACTGCCTGCTGTACCTGCATGCTTACTTTCATAGACTGATGTGCAAGGATGTTGTACTTCCCCTTTTCCCAACTTGATGCCATTTAGATAGTATATGCCTTCCTGTTTTGCTACCAAAGTGGATAACCTCACATTTATCCGCATTAAACTTACTCTGCCATGCATCTGCCCACTCCCCCAATCTGTCCAAGTCACCCTGCATTCTCATAGCATCCTCCTCACAGTTCACACTGCCACCCAGCTTTGTGTCATCTGCAAATTTGCTAATGTTACTTTGAATTTTTTCATCCAAATCATTGATGTATATTGTAAATAGCCGCGGTCCCAGCACTGTGCCTTGCAGTATCCCACTAGTCACTTCCTGCCATTCTGCTGTTGCCTGATCCACTGTTACTCCAGCACTTTTTGTAAACCAGCATCTGCATTTCCTTGTACCTATCAGAAACATCTTACCTTCCCTTTGCATGTAACCATTCCTTCGTGACTCCATGATCTGATCTTCCATCTCCACTCTCCACCCTCCTTCTCATGATCCTTTCCCATGTAACTGCAGGAGATGCAACAATTGTCCTCTCTCTATTTCCCCGCTAATAATAAGCTGGCTATAGATTCAATGTTAAAAACACCAACTTTAAATTACCCACTCTTCCTTTCCATCTGTATCAGAACTAACAATTTCTGCCTGTAATTTTGGTTCCGTTCTTCTTTTTCCAATAGCATTGTCTGGATTGCTGGGCATGTCCCACAGCCCTGCTATTTGCAACACAAAATGCAACATAATCGGACTCCAACCGCCATACTAATGCGTTGATCTTTTGGCGGTGGGCCAAGGTGTTTTTTCGTTCAAATTCATGAGCCAAATCACGTAACTACCTGAATTTTTAACATATTGTGTAAACATATTATATAAATCATACCTGAAACTCATCAAGAACAAAACCTGCACATATTTTTAAAATATGAGAAAAACACATTTGACATTTAGTTGGACGCCAATAGACCAATCACGCGCTTTGTTTCAGGCTAGCTAGGCAGGGATCCACATCAAGTCGTGGGACCAGTGAAACTTTGTGAATCAACTGAAACTGAGAGGTAAGATCTAAAGTCAAAATTTATGAAAATTAATCTGTATGGACTTTAATTAATTTAATTTCAACCTCTTATAATGTGAAAAATTAGATCTGGAGGCTGAGGTTGAGGGGTTAAACTATGTCTATCCATAATAAATTAAATTAAAAGTTGTCACTAATGCCAGCTTGTTGAAGTCAAAGAAGTCTTCTTTAACATCTAATCTCAGAGTTGCCTGCGACATTTACCGAGAAAAAGGCGCTCCGACCGCAGAGCCTGTGTACTTAACATAGTGAAGCCGCGGTCTACGATAAGAAGCAGCCGATTCGGGAACTCGGAGCCGCGGAATGTGTTTGGATCATCTCCGCGGGGGGGGGGCCTGTACATAGTGCCGTCCGTAGCGGCGACCGCTGAGGGTTCAAGGCCCTGACCACGGGAGAACAAAAGAGGCGATTGACTGCACTTTATTGCCTTCCATTACAGTGAGAAATGCTCAGAAATGGTGGATGCTTATGTTGAAATCAATTGGTGTATGTGAACTTGAACTTGAACTAACTGATCGACAGTAGTAACTTAGATAGTGCAAGTCTCAAGAAGAGGTTGATATTTTATGAATTGAAGTCCATGCAGACTTAAGTACTATGAGATGTTTTTTCCTGTAGCTATTCTATAGCCTCTGCCCCTCCACTTGATCTTGAACCAACTTATCTACAGTAGCAACTTGTAGCAATTGAAGTCTATGCAGACTTAAGTACTATGAGATGTTTTCTTTCTGTAGCTATTCTGTAGCCTCTGCCCCTTCACTCTTCATAGCCCCATGCACATTCACACACAATAGTATTTTGTGTGGACATGCACTGTAGGCACTGTGCCACATAATGTACACTAATTTGATCATTTGCTGACTTGCCATCCCATCTACCTGGACATGTGTACATGTATACTTCCCCATTGATATGGTGATATTGTCTTACATAATATAAAACATGAAAAGATGTAAAATACACCCTGACACATTTTATCTTCTATTATCAGGAGGGAGCAGTGTATCCCGGGTTATCATGCCGAGTGCTATGTACCATGTACAGAATTATGTAAGTGTGTCGACTGCTAAACTCTCTTACTACAAAAGACTTGGAATCTCATGAAGAATATTCAGATGAAGATTAGATGGAATGTAACCAAAGATTGGGGAAATAAATGATTATACAATGTCTTCTATTAATGTGGAGTGTTTTACTGTTTATTGTGTCGAATTATTTAAACAATGAGTGAATGGCTTGCTGGTTTGCGACAGTGCGACACACATCTACAGTTACACGTTTGACCGGTACACACGGACACACACACAAACTACAGATACACAAACAATGCAACACTTTCTGGGTTCTTTTAGGTTAAAGGTAATAGCACTCATTTGCAAAGTCACCATGGGTGGTGGGGTCTCTAAAATAAATCTGAGGAAAGACATTCTTGCCATAGAGGGAGTACAGAGAAGGTTCACCAGACTGATTCCTGGGATGTCAGGACTTTCATATGAAGAAAGATTGGATAGACTCGGCTTGTACTCTCGAGAATTTAGAAGATTGAGGGGGGATCTTATAGAAACTTTAAACATTCTTAAGAGGTTGGATAGGCTAGATGCAGGAAGATTGTTCCTGATGTGGGGGATGTCCAGAACTAGGGGTCACAGTTTAAGGATAAAGGAGAAATCTTTTGCCTATTGCCTACTCCTACACCTATTTTCTATGTTTCTATGTTTCTAAATATAAGCTCATTGTAACTTAAAACGAATACTCATCGAGTAAACATCAGAGTATTTGATTCTTGGACAGGATGTGACATTTACATCAGAAATACAACTTTTTACTCTTCAGGTCTGTCCCCCAGCCTGGTACTGCCCCAGTCCCATTCTGCACGCTGGCAGTCAGTGGGGTTCAGTAAACAGGGAAATCCACAGGAACTGCCCAGACCCATCAATTAGGCTGGTTCCAGAGCCGGACCTCTGCGGCACCCATTCAAAATACACACTCACAATTATATTCATTACTAGACTAAGTGGGACCCGTTGGGTCCCAGCACCACATGGGAGGGCTGGTCCCCCAACGCAATATTCCACCTTTCCACCAATTCCAATATTGGTGGCCAGTGGGGTGGGGGGAGGGGCTTTCTGGAGAGGTAGTATGGGTGCTGTGGGCAGAAGGGACTGGTTTTCAGGGCTAGTATAGACATTGTGGGCCGAATGGATTCTTGGGCTGACAGCTCAGTCACTCAAGCCTGAGTTAGCAGCTCACCAACTCACTGCTGGTGGGCTGGCAGTTGACTCATGCTTATTCCTTGAAATTCCATTTCAAGCAGGGTGCAAGGCCACTAAATTCAAGTGCAGTTTCTTACCACTTCAAGCAGGGTGCAAAGCCACTAAAGACAGCGAGTTGTGACCTCTCCCTCCTCCATCTTGCAAAGACTGAGCCACGCACACACTTCTGGGTTTTATAGTCCCTCCCCCCTTCCAACCAGAAGGGGCATGGCCTTCATGGATTGATTGACTGGAGAGAGAATCTCAACATTTTTTAAACACTAATAACTCTTTTATTTTTAATCGATGGGAAAAATCCTCTGCACCTGTTTAGCGGAGGGGGACTGAGTAAGATGGCCAAAAATCACAGCCTTGCGTGGTAGCGTTTGTTCTAAAATCAATATAAAGTGCCAACAGGAAGTGGTCAAGATTAGACTTTTAATTATATAGAAGGCAAGGCAACTTTAATTAAGCAAAGCAAATTTAATTAGGCAAGGCAACTTTAATTAGGCAAGGCAACTTTAATCAGGCAACACAGCTTTAGCATTTCCAAACCAAAGGCAACACAGCTTTAGCATTTCATAGAAACATAGAAAATAGGTGCAGGAGGCCATTCGGCCCTTTGAGCCAGCACCACCATTCATTGTGATCATGACTGATCGTCCCCTATCAATAACCCGTGCCTGCCTTCTCCCGATATCCCTTGAATCCACTAGCCCCTAGAACTCTATCTAACTCTCTCTTAAATCCATCCAGTGACTTGGCCTCCACTGCCCTCTGTGGCAGGGAATTCCATAAATTCAGAACTCTCTGGGTGAAAAGGTTTTTCCTCACCTCAGTCTTAAATGACCTCCCCTTTATTCTAAGACTGTGGCCCCTGGTTCCAAACCAAAGGCACCACAGCTTTAGCATTTCCAAACCAAAGGCAACACAGCTTTAGCATTTCCAAACTATATTTTCAAACCACATTAAAGGCACTAACAGGTCAGTAAAACCACTCACAGTTTAGTAGATATGTGTTCAGTGTTAATCACAACTCACACTGAGAGACATGACCTTCTCGCTTCCCCCATCCTGCAGAGACTGACTGAGGCACTCAACACTTCCGGGTTTTATAGTCCCTCCGGAAGGGGCGTGGCCTTCAGGAGAGAGAATCTCAACATTTTTTAAACATTAATAATTCTTTTATTTTTCATCGATGGGAAAAATCCTCTTGTCCTGCACAGCGGAGGGGAACTGAGTAAGATGGCCAAAAATCACAGCCGTAAGTGGCAGCGTTTTTTCTAAAATCAATATACAGAACACCAGGAAGTGGTCAAGATCAGACTTTTAGTAATATAGATATTGTGGTGGTTCCTGGGGAGTAGGCCACTCCCTGGTTCATCCCCCTCGGCGCTTCACGGACAGGTCCAGGGGAGGCTCCCAGCTACGAGATAAGAGCAGGGATTTTTGGCGCGAGACCAGTCTTCAGTCTCTCACTGAAGCGAGAGTAGTGTGCTGTGCTCATTAAAGCCTCTCCAGAATTTGCCTGGCTCCTGGCCTTCATTCCGGGCTCTCTCACGCACCCGCTACAATATTCTTTTTTTAGACATATTCACATCATATAATGGTGAATATGTGGCTTAAATAGACTAATATATGGCTTAAATAGACAACAGCACGGAATTAGGCATCCCATAGAGTAATATGAGCATTGAACACTAGATGGCGCTTACTTGTTCAATGTCATTTTCTAATTAGCTTCATTAATTAATGTGCAACTTTTGGCACTGACGAGTTATGACTTCCTTCTCAATTATATTTTATCTAAATCTGTGCAAAATTTCAAGTAGTTCCCAGACATGGGTCACGAAAGTTAACTTCTAGACACATTTCCAATGCTCGGCCCACAGCCTACTTGTCCTCTCATAGATATTTCTCTTAATCTATATAAACCCCTTCAGTGCACATTCTCTCCATCTGAAAACTAACATATGTCACAGTTTTATAGAAAAGTCTCGGACTGAAATGTTAACTCTGTTTATCTTTCCTCAGATGCTGCCCGGCCTGCTGAGTGCTTCCGGCATTTTAATTTCAACTTACTCCACTGGCTCATTATCAATTTGTGAGGGTAGCAGATTCTATGCCACAAGTATCTCCAGTTGGGTAAAGAAAGGTAATTTATGAAGAAGGAAATGTGGAAATGGATATCTAAGATTAATGCGAGCCTTAAACAAATGTATCGACACTCGGAATGCCTAAGCTGATTAGAGTTTAGCGAGATAATGAATGCAAAGGAACATTAGAAGCTAAATCGCAACACATTCCCAAATTTTGTAAGACTTACTGAATCAAAAACTCTGGAATTTTATGCACTCATCGTGTACGAAATCTAATATGTGTGACAGGCCCTTATTTAATTAAAAGTCAAATGTGGGAAAATAATTTATAATAAGAGTACATAACACATATTAGCTGAAGTGCACCAGACAAATCCACCTTGCTCTTAGTAATACGTATAAAGCAATTAGCTTGAAATCTGCCATTAATGTTTCTAATAATGATACCAAAATTAACCTGTTTCCCACACTCCTATCTATTAAAAATGGACAAAAAGATGGAGAAACTCAGCAGGTGAGGCAGCATCTATGGAGCGAAGGAATGGGTGACGTTTCGGGTCGAGACCCTTCTTCAGACTGAAGACGGGTCTCGACCCGAAACGTCGCCCATTCTTTCGCTCGATAAATGCTGCCTCACCCGCTAAGTTTCTCCAGCTTTTTGTCTACGATTTTTCCAGCATCTGCAGTTCTTTCTCAAACCTATCTATTAAAAGGTCGTTATTATTAACTGTAAATGTTGTCAACAATAGAACTACAGGTGCACAACCTTTTATCCGACGATCCAAATAACGAAAGCCTCCGAATAGCGAAAATAATTTCAGTCCTTGAAGAAAGGTCCTTGAAAACGTTCACCGAGGGCGGCCCGCAGAGGTGACAGCGGAACCTCCGGTCGGTCCCGGTCCTCGAAGAAAGGGGAACTAAATCCCCATTCATAAAAGAAAAGGTGAGGGTATATTGCGCGGGAGGGTTAATAATTGACAATATGCTGCTGCCTGTCCGAGATCCCAGAGGCCCACAGCCAGCAGCAGCCCAGCCCCGTACCAACTACAGAGGAAAACTGCAAACTGGCCGGAGACATCAGGACCACCAGAAGCCGCTCCCCGAGCTGCGCCCCCTCATCGGGACACCAACCCCCAGGCCCACTGCAAGCACGGAGATCCCAGATCAGCAACTCCAGCCCAGCCCCGCTCCAACTCCAGAGGAACACGCTCCCCGTATGGACAGAAGCTGATGGTGTGCAAGGGCCGTCGTGTTTTTGGGGTCGCGCAGCTCGGGCTGTGGGCGAACTGCCACTTGTCGCCCATCGGGGAGCGGATTCCTCTGGAGTTGGAGGGGGAGTGGGGTATTGTGCTGTTTGATGGCCCCCTGCTATCCCAGGGACAGGGAGACAGGACGTTCACCGAGGGCGGCCCGCAGAGGTGACAGCGGAACCTCCGGTCGGTCCTCGAAAAAAGGGGAACTAAATCCCCTTCATAAAAGAGAAGTGGAGGGTATATTGCGCGGGAGAGCATATCGCCTACCTGGAAGAAACCGGACATTTTTTCCAGTATGTCGTCTGCACACCAAAGCTCACCAGTTTATGTTTAAAGTTTTACTTAACGTTTATCTCGTCTTTATTATTTATTCGGGGGATTCAAGAATCCCCGAGCTAGGCCGCCTATGTACCGTGAGTCTACCGTGGGAACTCTTTAACTCAGGGAGGCAGCAGCAGATTGTCGCTCCCTTCAGTTTCCCAGCGACAGTCACCTGCCACGGGAGAGAGATCATGCACTGTTGTAGGTCTCCTTTGCACGTCGGTGTTTCTGTCTTTTCTCCACTCATTGTTGGCCCCATCTGTCACCACCCCCATCTACACCCCTCTGCTTCCCGGCCATGTGTGTGACCCCTTCACTCCCCTCTCCAGCTCCCCGCGCATTGCACCGGCGCGGGGGCTTTGTACTGTCTTCGCGTCGGCGATGGCAGCAGATCGGTGCGAGTCACCAGAGACGTCAGGACCAATTGGACGTCGAGCACCAGGCCCACCGCAAGCACGGAGAACCCAGAAACCCACAGCCAACAGCAGCCCAGCCCAGCCCCGCTCCAACTACAGAGGGACCTGGGTTGCGGATGATGGGGCGCAGCTCGGGGCGTCGTAGGGGCCCATCGGGGAGCGGGTTCCTGTTGGTCCTGACGTCTCCGGCCACCTGCCATCCTCCGGGAACTGTACCGCCCTTGCAGGAGAGTGGGGTTGTTTGCAGTTGCAGAGGGAGGAGGCAAGGGCGGTACAGTTCCCAGTCTCAGCTCCTGTCCATGGGGGTGGCCGGAGACGTCAGGACCAACGGGACAGCAACCCCCAGGCCCACTGCAAGCACGGAGATCCCAGAGACCCACAGCCAGCAGCAACTCCAGCCCAGCCCCGCTCCAACTCCAGAGGAACACGTAGGGGCAGAACCTGATGGTGTGCAAGGTAATTCTTGGGGTGGCGGATGAGGAGGCGCAGCTCGGGCTGTGGGTAAACTGCCACTTGTCGCCGTAGCGGCCCATCGGGGAGCGGATTCCTCTGAAGTTGGAGGAGGAGGGAGGTATTGTGCTGTTTGATCGCCCCCTGCTATCCCAGGGACAGGGAGACACAGCGGCTTTTTAGACTGGTGGGCAATCACTTCCAAAGTTCTGCCCACACAGTCAGTACACCTCTCCTACACTGCATTTCATACAAACATTTATTCTGCAAAAAAAAACCTACATTGAAGACTCAAACTCGCGACCGAGTAACTGCCGGGATCAAGGTGCAAACTCGCGACCTTGCGGATATGAGCCGAGCACTCTACCACTGAGCCAGCCATTAAAATCTACGCTAAAAAGTTTCCATTCCGAAGACTGACAAATTCTGAATTACGAAAAGTGTCTGGTCCCAAGGCTATCGGATAAAAGGTTGTGCACCTAACCACTGTATATCGGAACATATGGATGGCCAATGGATGTAGTGTATCTAGACTTTCAGAAAGCCTTTGATAAGGTCCCGCACGGGAGACTGGTGACTAAAATTAGAGCACATGGTATTGGGGGTAGGGTGTTAACGTGGATAGAAAATTGATTGGCAGACAGGAAGCAAAGAGTAGGAGTGGACGGGTCCTTTTCAGATTGGCAGGCAGTGGCGAGTGGAGTGTCGCAAGGCTCGGTGTTTGGGCCGCAACTGTTTACCATATATATTAATAATTTGGAAGAGGGAATTAGGAGCATCACTAACAACTTTGTGGATGACACAAAGCTAGGTGGCAGTGTGAACTGTGAAGAGGCTGTAAGGAGGTTGCAGTGTTACAGGTTGAGTGAGTGGGCAGATACGTGGCGGATGCAGTATAATATAGATAAATGTGAGGTTATCCACTTTGGCGGCAAAAACAAGGGGGAAGATTATTATCTCAATTGGGTTAGGTTAGGTAAGGGGGAGGTACAGCGAGACCTGGGGGTCCTTGTACACCAGTCACTGAACGTTGGCGTGCAGGTACAGCAGTCAATGCAGAAAGCTAATGGAATGTTGGTCTTCATACCAAGAGGATTTCAGTATAGGAGAAAAGAGGTTCTTCTGTAGTTGTATAGGGCTCTGGTAAGACCATATCTGGAGCATTATGGTAAGTTTTGGTCTCCTAATTTGAGGAAGGACATCCTTGCGATTGAGGCAGTGCAGCTTAGGTTCACGAGATTGATCCCTGGGATGTCGGAACTGTCATATGAGGAAAGATTGAAAAGACTAGGCTTGTATTCACTGGAGTTTAGAAGGATGAGGGGGATCTTAGAGAAACATATCAAGTTATAAAAGGACTGGACAAGCTAGATGCAGAAAAAATGTTCCCAATGTTGGGCGAGTCCAGAACCAGGGGCCACAGTCTTAGAATAAACGGGAGGTGAGAAAAATGTTTTCACCCAGAGAGTTGTGAATTTGTGGAATTCTCTTCCAGAGGGCAGTGGAGGCCAAATCACTGGATGGATTTAAGAGAGAATTAGATAGAGCTCTAGGGGCTAGTGGAATCAAGGGATATGGCGAGAAGGCAGGCACGGGTTATTGATCGGGGATGGTCAGCCATGATCACAATGAATGGCGGTGATGGCGCGAAGGGCCGAATGACCTCCTCCTACACCTATTTTCGATGTTTCTATATAAGATACTTAACCATGACTTCAGGGACAGTTTCTTCCCAGCTGTTATCAGGCAACTAAACCATCCTACTGCAACTAGACAGCAGTCCTGAATTACGATCTACCTCGGACTATCTTTGATCAGATTTTACTGGGTTTATCTTGCGCTAAACTTTATTCACTTATCATGTATCTGTACGCTGTGAATGGCTCGATTGTAATCATGTATTGTGTTTCCACTGACTGGTTGGCACGCAACAAAAGCTTTTCACTGTACCTCGGTACACGTGACAATAAACTAAACTGAACTAAAGTAAATTCAATTAAACTGAAAAGATCTATATACTTAAAACTCTGATCTTGTATGTGTGTGTGTGTGTGTGTGTGTGTGTGTGTGTGTGTGTGTGTGTGTGTGTGTGTGTGTGTGTGTGTGTGTGTGTGTGTGTGTGTGTGTGTGTGTGTGTGTGTGTGTGTGTGTGTGTGTGATCACATCTTCTCGAAAAAACGACGCGCTAACAGTAAAATGTTTACATATTCCGGTAGAGATTTAACCCCGTGGAGTCCGAAATTGCCTTATCTGAAAAATTCATGCTTTATTTCTCGAGTTATTAATGAAAATGTTCACAAATCTGAAAAAGCTTTGAAAAAAACCTGTCTTTCGCTGATGACGTCACAATGGGTCTGCCACGTGCGAGTGAGGAACGAGCTCTTGGGTCCGTGTCGGGTCGGGTCGGTCTCGGGTTGGTCTGGGGTCGGGTCCGTCTCGGATTGGGTCCATCTCCCCCCTCCTCCTCTCTCCCCCCTGCTCTCCCCCCTCCTCTTCCTCTCCCCCTCCTCTCCTTTCCCTTCCCCTCCCCCCCCCTCCTCTCCGCTCCCCTGGCCTCTGCCCCCTCTCTAACCCCCCCCCCTCTACCGCTCCATCTCTCCCCCCCTCTCTCCCCCCCCTCTATCCCCCCCCCCTTCTATCCCCCCCCCCCTCTCCCCTCCCCCTCCCTCTATCCCTCCCCCCCTCCCCCCCCCCCTCCCCTCTCTCTCCACACTCTCTCTCCCTCCTCTCTCCACGACCCCCTCTCTCCCCTCCCCCCCCCCCTCTCTCTCTGCAGACTACATCAGATGTTACTTTATTACCTCGTGAGGAATATTGTGATCAGATTAAAGACATACATGATTAAAGATAGACACAAAGTGCTGGAGTAACTCAGCGGGTCAGGCGGCATCTCTGGAGACAAAGGATGGGTTATGTTTGGGTCAGAAGCCTTCTTCAGGCTTTAGATATGGTCCTCAATTCAGTGCACAAACATAGATTACAATGATGGTCATCGAGGACCATATCTAAATTTAAATCACATCTATGAATAATTTCTTTAAATTGGCTGATAAATAATGAATATCCTCGAAGGTTTTGTTTTCCTGGAGATAAGTGCTACTTCTTATTCTATTTATTTTCTCATGGGCAGTTCAGCAAGGATGCTTTTAACCTTTAACTTTTAATAGTTTCCTGACACTTTCAAAACCTCAGCACAACAAAGTGCTACAATTTATTCTGAAAGTGTCTTCTTTAGTCTTAGAAGGCACAGCAAGAGTGATGCATAGCAAGAATTGGGATATGATGAGCACTTGGCAGCACTGGGCCTCTACTCGTTGGAGTTTAGAAGGTTGACGGGGGGGGTACCTCATTGAAACTCAAAGAATAATGAAATGCATAGATTTAGTGGATGTGGAAAGGATGTTTCCACTGGTGCGAGAGTCTAGGACCAGAGGTCATAGCCGCAGAATTAAAGGGCGCTCTTTTAGAAAGGAGGTGAGGAGGAACTTCTTTAGTCAGAGGGTAGTTAATCTGTGGAACTCATTGCCACAGATGGCTGTGGAGGCCAAGTCAGTGGATATTTTTAAGGCAGAGATAGACAAATTCTTGATTAGAATGAGCGTCAAAGGTTATGGGGAGAAGGCAGGAAATTGGGATTAAGAGGTAGAGATCAACCATGATTGAATGCCGGTGGACTCGATGGGCCAAATGGCCTAATTCTACTCCTATAACTTGTGAAGAATTCTGATTGAAATTCATTTGGCTGGACATAATTGGCAAGTGAATCCATTTTGCTGTATTTTCGTCCTCTCCTACACCTTAGGTCAGAAGCCCCAAGAAGAGCATAAGATTCAGATAAGATAATAAACAGGAAGCAGGAGTAAGACATTTGGTCCTCGTATCTGCCCCATCCTGTAATGAGATGTCTGATAGCTTACCACTTCCCAGCACTTGCCCCACGTCCTTGCTGAACTGCCCATGAGAAAATAAATAGAATAAGAAATAGCACTTATCTCCAGGAAAATAAAACCTTCAAGGATATTCATTATTCATCAGCCAATTTAAAAAAATTATTCATAGCTGTGATTTAAATTTAGATATGTTCCTCGATGACCATCACTGTAATCTATGTTTGTTCACTGAATTGAGGACCATATCTAAACAAATTAGTACAATCCATCTTTAATATATTTACTTAAGCCTCCCCACTTTTTGGATAGACAATTCCAAAGATTTATTAACTTCTAGATGAAAATAAAATCTTCCAGTCTCTGCGTCACTGTGCAGCTTCAGTGTATTTACTTTTTAGAATACAGTTAAGTAAAAATTGTACTCAACATAGGCACAATCATACTTGAACAAGAGAGTATGAATAGTAGATTACACTGAGACAGTACACAAGAATCAGCATGTTTCCGGTGCCATTTTGAAAAGGAGATTAACCAAGATAGACACAAAAAGCTGGAGTAACTCAGCAGGACAGGCAGCATCTCCGGAGAGAAGGGACGGGTGACGTTTCGGGTCGAGAACCTTCTTCAGACTGAAAGTCACGGGTAAGGGAAACGAGAGATAGAGGCGATGATGTAGAGTTATAAAGAACAACGAATGAAAGATATGTAAAAAAGTAATGATGATAAAGGAAACAGGCCATTGTTAGTTGCCTGTCTACTACCTGGCTGGAATGTTCCCCTCTCAGAAGTGACTGGAGAGGTGGAGTTTGTTTTCCTTGGAATTGAGGAGACTAAGGGGGGAACCTGATTTAAGTTTAAATACATTAGGCTTAAAGTAGATAATGGGAAACCTTCCACCATAACAGAGGAGTAAAAAACTGGAGGACATTGGTTACTTTTTCACCCAAAGGATGGTTAGAATTTGGAATACAATGTCTGAATGAGTGGCGGTACTATTATGATATTTAATAACTGATACGATGTTCCAATGCAGAGAAATCTATTGATAAAGTGCAGATAAATAGGGATGTATGACGAGGAACATGACAGGCTGAATGGCTTATTTCTGTGCTGTATGATACTAGGACTCTACAACTCTATGTGTTGGGTGTGTGAGGCTCAGATGACCACATCGCTTGCATTGGTAAATTGCAGGACTTTGGAGTAGCATTGAGGCTGGTAAAATATTTGTGCACTCTCCAGTTGGTGTCTCCCTTCTCCAGAAAAGAGAAGCGGCTGCTTTCTTTGGCAAATCTGACATCATTGTTTGCACAACAGAATGATTTGTTTGGCAAACATTCTTCATTGTGGCCTAAGGGAATACGTTTAAGCTTCAACATGCATTTAAAGCACAAATTGCACTTTAAGTGGCCTAAGAGACACATGACAACAATTTAAGTGCTATGTAATATTAGGAATGAGATGTAATAATGTGTAAGATGAGGCTCCCACTTTTCCAACTGAACTTGTCACTATTTATATATATTACCACTACCACAAGAGAGTGACTCCTCATTTTATATACTGGATAGACAAATTACCACCTCAACTGTATTTAAAATATAGAGAGAATATATAGTATTTAAATATAGAGATTTAGTCCATTTTTAGATCTGTTCCAATTAAAGCAACTTAAGCTCAAGCCCCAAAATTGGAAATGTATTTTCTTCTCGAAACTCAACTTTTCCCAACACATCCATCTACCTGATGGCTTGAGTGAGCAGAAGTTGACCAAAAAAACTTTTAAATATAGAATCTAACTATTAAATGATATTAAAGGGGAAAACAATGTCATAGAAGATTTCTCATTTTTTTAATTGAAACTCCAATTTATGATCCATATTATCATTCTCAGTTATAAATATGAGGGAATCAAGGGATATGGAGAAGGTTCTGGAAAGTAGTGCTGAAGGCACTGGTCAGGCCGCATGTGGAGTATTATGAGCTGTTTTGGGCCCTATATCAGAGGAAGGATGTGCTGGCATTGCAGAGGGACCAGAGGAGTATTACGAGATTGTTCCCAGGAATTATTGAGCATATGATGAGCATTTGAAGGCACTGGGCCTGTACACGCTGCTGTTTAGAAGATTGAGGGGGACCTCATTGAAACCTACAAAATAATGAAAGGCCTGGATAGAGTGAATGTGGAGAAGATGTTTCCACTAGTGGGAGAGTCGAGGACCAGAGGCCATAGCCTCAGAATAAAAGGACATATGTTTAGAGAGATGAAAAGGAATGTCTTTACTCAGAAGGTGGCGAATCTGTGGAATTCATTGCCACACGTGGCTGTGGAAGCCATGTCAATTAATATTTTTAAGGCAGAGATTGATAGATTCTTGATTAGTCAGGGTGTTAGGGGATATGGGGCGAAGGCAGAATAGGGCTGAGAGGGAAAGATAGATCAGCCATAATTGCATGGCGGAGTAGACTTGATGGGCTGAATGGCTTTATTCTGCACCTAGAACTTATGAAGTAGATTCTGTAGTCAAAGATAATTTTCTTGACCATTACATTGTCACAACCATTAACTAATTGGAACAGAGGTAATTCTGTTTCTCTCTTCTGAGACAATGCCTGACCTAAAACATTCTGGGGGGGGGGGGGGGGGGGGGGCTTACACATTGCCAATGTCCACTGGAATTTGTTTCTGTAACGTAAACCTAAACAAGGAACTGCAGATATTGGTTTCCCAAGGAAAGACACAAATGCTGGAGCAACTCAGTAAGTTAGGCAACATCCCTGGAGAATCCCTGGAGCACAGCAGCGCCTTTACTTCCTTAGGAGGCTCAAGAAAGCCCACCTGTCCCCCCAGATCCTGACCAACTTTTACCGCTGTACCATAGAGAGTATCCTGACCACCTGCTTCACGGTATGGTACAGCAGCTGCACTGCTGCGGACAGGAAGGCACTACAACGGGTGGTGAAAACCGCGCAGCACATCATCGGTGCCCCGCTCCCTGCCATGGATGCCCTCCACCGAAAACGGTGTCTGAGACGGGCTGGGAAGATCATCAAAGACCCCTCACACCCCAACCATGGACTGTTTGCCCTCCTCCCATCAGGGAGGCGGTACAGGAGCCTCAGGTCACGTACCAGCAGGATGCGGAAAAGCTTCTATAACAACACAATCACACTGCTGAACTCGGAGTCCCGACGATAGATTTCTCTGGTCCCTCCGTCCCCCTTTGTTTAATCATTCTGTATTTCCTGATTATTCTGTATCTTCTCTCTTTCTATTTTTTTCTTGTTTTTTCTCATTATGTACAACTACTACGGACTGACGCAAAACTGCATTTCGTTGTACTGATACTTGTATTTGTGCGATGACATTAAAGTTGAATTGAATTGAATTGAATTGAATTGAATATGGGTAGATGGTGTTTTGGGTCAGGACCCTTCTTGGTGGTGGCTGAATTTAAATTCAGTTAGTGAATATATACTAATGTTGGTAATGGTAACCACAATGACCACTAGATTGTTGCTTTATTCACCTGCTTTGTTCCCTAATACCCTTCAGGGGAAGAAACCTGCTGTGCTTATCCAGTCCTTATGTGACCCCAGCCCCACATCATGTGGTTGACTGAAATAGGATATTATTCAGTTCAAGGTTCATAATTACCGTTGTTTACAGGAATGCCCTTATCCTGAGAAAATAAATCTTCAGTCTGAAGAAGGGACCCGACCCAAAATATCACCCATCCATGTTTTCCAGAGATGCTGCTTGATCCGCTGAGTCACTCCTGGATTTTTTTCTTTGGTAAACCAGCATCTGCAGATCCTGTATCTCTCTATATGGAACCCCACTTTTTAAAAGGGGAGAGAGAAAATGGGGAATTACAGACCAGTTAGTCTAACATCGGTAGTGGGAAAACTGCTAGAATCAGTTATTATAGATGGGATAGCAGCACATTTGGAAAGTGGTGGGTGAAATCATTGGACAAAGTCAGCATGGATTTATGAAAGGTAAATCATGTCTGACGAACCTTATAGCATTTTTCGAGGATGTAACTAGTAGAGTGGATCAGGGAGAACCAGTGGATGTGTTATATCTGGACTTTCAGAAGGCTTTCGACAAGGTCCCACATAAGAGATTAGTATACAAACTTAAAGCACACGGTATTGGGGGTTCAGTATTGATGTGGATAGAGAACTGGCTGGCAGACAGGAAGCAAAGAGTAGGAGTAAACGGGTCCTTTTCATAATGGCAGGCAGTGACTAGTGGGGTACCGCAAGGCTCAGTGCTGGGACCCCAGCTATTTACAATATATATTAATGATTTGGACGAGGGAATTGAATGCAACATCAAGTTTGCGGATGACACGAAGCTGGGGGGCAGTGTTAGCTGTGAGGAGGATGCTAGGAGGCTGCAAAGTGACTTGGATAGGCTGGGTGAGTGGGCAAATGCATGGCAGATGCAGTATAATGTGGATAAATGTGAGGTTATCCACTTTGGTGGCAAAAACAGGAAAGTAGATTATTATCTGAATGGTGGCCGATTAGGAAAAGGGGAGATGCAATGAGACCTGGGTGTCATGGTACACCAGTCATTAAAAGTAGGCATGCAAGTACAGCAGGCAGTGAAGAAAGCGAATGGTATGTTAGCATTCATAGCAAAAGGATTTGAGTATAGGAGCAGGGAGGTTCTACTGCAGTTGTACAGGGTCTTGGTGAGACCACACCTGGAGTATTGCGTACAGTTTTGGTCTCCTAATCTGAGGAAAGACATTCTTGCCATAGAGGGAGTACAGATAAGGTTCACCAGACTGATTCCTGGAATGTCAGGACTTTCATATGAAGAAAGACTGGATAGACTCAGCTTGTACTCGCTAGAATTTAGAAGATTGAGAGGGGATCTTATAGAAACTTACACATTTCTTAAGGGGTTGGACATGCTAGATGCAGGAAGATTGTTCCCGATGTTGGGGAAGTCCAGAACATGGGGTCACAGTTTAAGGATAAGGGGGAAACTTTTAGGACCGAGATCAGGAAATCATTTTTTACACAGAGTGGTGAATCTCTGGAATTCTCTGCCACTGAAGGTAGTTGAGGCCAGTTCATTGGCTATATTTAAGAGGGAGTTAGATGTGGCCCTTGTGGCAAAAGGGATCAGGGTATGGAGAGAAGGCAGGTACAGGATACTGAGTTGGATGATCAGCCATGATCATATTGAATGGCGGTGCAGGCTCGAAGGGCCGAATGGCCTATTCCTGCACCTATTTTCTATGTTTCTATCACTACTTGGATCTATGATTTTGTTCTTCCATACACACAACCCTAGGTAAGAATTTGGGAAAGTAAAACCGTAAATAGGTTAATTGCTGTAAATAATTCAAGAAGGAAAAGGTGACAGAATATTATGAGACTTTTCAACCTAAATAGAACTGTGAGTTGTGTTTTTCTTTGAATGTTATGTCCCACCCAGATCTGTACTCAGCTCTTCCACTGTCTCTCCACTCATAATTCTACTCTTCCAATTGGACCGAGAAGGACTGACTCATCGTCAAAGGTGACGTGTTTAACCCCTTCATATACAATCAACTGCTCCATCCATCCCCACTTCTCTTCAAAGAGATTGTCTGCACTTGGTTCCACTCCTACATTTACAATTATAACCAGAGTATTTCTAGCAGTGACCTTTATCCAATCCTCATAATTCCCTTGGAATCCTTCTAAACCTAGTCCAGTCACATTGACAATCACACTTTGGGCCTTGGTAACTTTGGCCACAGCTTCAGTGTGTACGTTGCTGACTCCCCCGTTGTCTCTCTTGGCAACTCTGCTACTTCAGTTTGCTTATTGCACTTCATCTGTAATTTCCTCCAACTAACAATAGGAAAAACCAAAACCACCATTACTGGCTCAAGTCAAGTTCAAGTTACATTTATTGTCACATGCACCAATTGGTACAGTGAGATTTGAGTTACCATATGAATATAAAAGAACACAATACACGGTAGAGTTTAACATAAACATCCCTCCACAGCGGAATTAACGTTTCGCACTGTGAGGGAAGGCAATAAAGTTCAGTCATCTTCCTCATTGTTCACCCGTGGTCGGGGCCTTTGAGCCCTCCGCAGTCGCCGCTACGATGGCCCGATGTTCAGGTCATCAGGCTCCAATGAAAAATTACATTTCCTCACCATTGGCCAGAGCGGGCTGTCTGACCCAATTTTCTCCCCAAACCTTTCTAGATTTATCCAACTTTAATCTCTACCTAGAGCCACATCAATCAACCCAACTACACTGAACACAATCAAAATATCTGTCCCCTTTCCATTGATTTCTTCTGGAATACTGTCCATTCACCCCACCGTTCTTCAGTCACCCAATTATCGTGGCTATCCCTCGAGGTCGTGGATGATGGTCTACGTTCCATTGTTTTTTATAAACTCAAGTGGCTTATGAGTCCAATCCTGGTCATTCCAGATGGCAGATCGGGCTTTGGTTGTAGCTGCCTCTCTTTTCGTTTTCTTCTCTTTTCTTCTAATTCTGCTCATCTCATGGCTTCGAAGGTCGCTGTTCCTTCATGGATGATGGTTCGCCAGAGTTTCCTGTCCTTGGCATTGGTTTCCCAATTGTCTATGTCAATTTCACGTTTCTTCATACTGGCTTTTAAGGCGTCTTTGAATCTCTTCTGTCCGCCTCTTTTACGTTCTTTGGAATGTTGTTGATCACATTCCTGCCAAATGAAGTGGTTTGATTTAGAAGATCTTCAAAGTGCTCCCTCCATCTAGAATTGTTGTCGGCATTGCCCTTCCAGGGTGAGCAGAGTGGATCCTAAATCAGGCTGCTCAGACATGAATACTGCTCCCGAACAACTTTCTTGCTTCTGTCCAAAGTTGAACGATTGAATCAAGTATTCACCCGGTTCCGTGCCGGTTCTTGACTAGCAATCACGTGGCCTACTCCCGTCGCCCTTCCCCAATGGCTGAAAGTCTTGAGAAGTTTTGTGCTGCTCACAGAACAAAGATGCCTGTGCATGTGTTTGTTTAACGTGTACTTAATGTGTACTTAACATAGAAAATCGGTGCAGGAGTAGGCCATTCGGCCCTTCGAGCCTGCACCGCCATTCAATATGATCATGGCTGATCATCCAACTCGGTATCCCATCCCTGCCTTCTCTCCATACCCCCTGATCCCTTTAGCCACAAGGGCCACATCTAACTCCCTCTTAAATAAAGCCAATTAACTGGCCTCAACTACCTTGTGGCAGAGAATTCCACAGATTCACCACTCTCTGTGTAAACAGAGACCTGTGTACTTGACGTTGCACTCCAAGAAGCACATGGTCCTTCACAAATCAATCAACTAATTCCAATGGCAAGGGAACCAAGACTGATAGATCTGTTGCAGCCTTCATTTGCCTTCACAGCCATTGAGTTCAAGATAACTTTGTTCGCCTGGTCTGCCGTTGAGGTCTTGTAGGTTGCATCATTCTTAGTCTGGACCCTCATCCTCGACCTTACCGCCATGGGTGGCTCTACCAGAAGCTCTCGGAATCATGGGGGCACGCAAGCCTCTTCACCACGACAAGGTAAATGATCCAAAGAGGAGTCACCCAATACATATGCCCTGAAATTATTCTAATATCAGGTGTTTCTCCAAATCTTCTAATGCATCTATATAATCCAAACTTTCAAACCTGGAACTAAAATAATCTTCAAGGCTTGGCTTCCAAGTGCCAAGCAGAAATAAATAAAAAAAAACAGCTTTCATTTATAACTCATTATTCATGGGCTTGGGATATTGCAAAGCACTTCACAAAGAACTTCCTCGAAATGTAGTCGCTTTCATAATGTAGGGGAATAGGAGCCAGTTTGTACACAGCAAGGTTCTATAATTAGCATTGTGATAATAACCAGAGTCTGTATTCTGGTGATGTTTTCTTGAGTTGAGAGATCAATTTTGACTGAGATTGGAGAGAATTCTCCTGCTCATCTTTAAAATAGTAGGATACTATAATCTATGTCTGCAGATAGGACTTTGAATTAATATTTGATCCAAAAGACAGCTTCTCCACTAGTGGAGCACTGCTTCACTACTGCATTGAATTATTGGTCAAACATTTGGATTTAGGTCAAAAAACAAATTGCTGGAGGAAATCAATGTGTCGAGCAGCATTTGTGAGGCGAGGGAAATGCTGACATTTCGGATCAATACCATGCCTCTGACTGAAAGTGGAGTTGAAAGATAACCAGTATAAAGAGAGAGGGAGGGTGAGACACAGGCCTGTAGGATGTAGGAGGAAACTGGTGCACCCATAGAAAGTCATGTGACCACAGGGAGAGCGTGCAAACTCCACACAGACAGCGCAAGAGGTTAGGATTGAGCCTGGGCTGCAGGCGCTGTGTGGCAGCAACTCTACCAGCTGCGCCATTGGCAGAACATTGAGGTATGAACATAGTGTCCACATATTGGACCTTTCATTGGTTCAGATTAAAGATTATCAAGATTAAATTGTAACTGTTCCTCTCTCCCCAAATGCCTCTTAATATACCTATAATTTCTGTGTTTTAATATACTCTTTAAATAACAAATTTAATCTGCATCTACTGACTTAATTTAGGATGAAAAAAACTGAAAAAGTGCAATATGTCTGACGATTTAATAAATTGCTTATTGCTAATTTTGGGATTTGTAGTTCGTGTGCCTATCTCTGGATTGGTGACAGAATTCATACATTTTGAGAAATATTTAAAATAATCAGTATCAGTAGGTTGCCAGTTAACAAAATGTTGCAATATTTTATGAATACCCACTCTATTTTAAAGACTGACAATAGACAATAGGTGCAGGAGTAGGCCATGCGGCCCTTCGAGCCAGCACTGCCATTCACTGTGATCATGGGTGATCATCCACGAACAGAACCCCGTTCCTGCCTTCTCCCCATATCCCTTGACTCCGCTTTCTTTAAGAGCTCTATCTAACTCTCTCTTGAAAGCATCCAGAGAATTGGGCTCCACTGCCTTCTGAGGCAGATAATTCCACAGATTCATAACTCTCTGGGTGAATTTTCCATTTCCAAAATATCAGTTACATCTTCCTTTTGCGTCAGTCAATCTGTGCAGCAGATTTTGTCTCAACCTCCATCATATCTGCCTCAATAGAGATCAGCCAAATCAGCAAATTCCAGGAATTAAATCTGGAATTCTTGTAATCTTAACAGTTCAATAGCATACCAGATGACCCTTTTACCAATATTGATTTATATTGAGTTAAATACCAATTGAGGAGTTATATACCAATTCAATCAAAAATGACACCAACTTTTTTTAAATTCATTGTTTCTCTGGCTAAAGAAAGTCTGGGAAATATTAATTGATTTATATCCTTTCTATTTTTCACGGTGTAATTACAAATGTTACTTCAAATGTTCCATAGATCCATAAAATATTCTAACATGTTTTTTCAAAGCCCACAGCAAAACTTTACAAGTACAATTCCTATTTAATCTGTGGTACTTTTGGAAAAGCCTCCAAACACATTTCTGGAATGTGCTGCATGGACCATATGTTGGAGTTCTTGCATTCTCATCAAATTCTTGCTTTGAAGCAAGAAATTCCTTTTGATACACATTTACAGTGCATCATCCTTGCTGCTTAATAACCATGTCTTGTTTGGGTCACAGCCAAGGTGGCAGCAAATAAGTCAGATCTGCAAATTGTTTCATTGAACAGCATTATTTTCCTACAACATCGCTCTTTCAAAGGCCCTTCAGAAAGACCGTTTATTATACACGCATACATGCGCGTAAGATTTAAACTCAGTAATTAGTTAAAATGCATCACATAATCCACAGGGATCTAAAAATATCGTTGTGGTATTTAACTGATGGTACATCAGCTGTTCGGTCAGAATGCAGAGTCCTCTAATAATTCAGAAATGTTAAATATCAGTGGCAATTTGATATTTTTAAACAGCTGGTATCTACTTTGATCTGAACATACAGTTCAGTTTTAGAGAGAGAGAGAGAGATTTTAAATGACCTTACACAGAGTTTATAACACGCAGATGAAATAATAATAAATAAGAACCTAACTTTTTAAGGTCTGGAACAATAAATTTAACTCGAGAAAAAGGGATTCTGTTTTACATCCGTTGCAAGTAATGCATTATATCTACAGATGACAATGCACAGAATGATAATTCACAATGTGTTTTCTTTATATTTGGCCTGTTATACTTATCTAGTTTTAGCAAATGGGCCTCTCAATGATCAAGGGTATGGTACTGTAAGTACTCTGGGTGAGGGACTTTAATATTCTTCACAAAAAGTAGCTAAAGTAAAGTAAAGGGGCTGTCCCACTGTACGAGCTAATTCAAGAGCTCTCCCCAGTTTAAAAAAAACCCGAGTACCTTCGAGCGGCTATTACCGTAATTCTCTGAGTTTGAATCAGGGGAAACTCGGGAGAACTCTTCAATTAGCTTGTACAGTGGGACAGCCCCATAACACCACCAATGACCAAGCTGGCCAAAACCTAAAGGACACAGCTTCCAGATTGGATCCTCACGGTAGTAACTAAATGAATACAAGGGAAATACATATTTGTTCTTCCCTCAGTCATCTACATGTGCCAGAAGCATTTGTGCATGATCACACTGCCTGAAGTGAAGCAGTGCACAGCCCTAATAAAGAACAAATAAATCTTCAGGGTTTCAGCCCGAAACGTTGCCTATTTCCTTCGCTCCATAGATGCTGCTGCACCCGCTAAGTTTCTCCAGCTTTTTTGTGAATCTTCACAATCAATTGTGTTAAGTGACACTATAATCATTGAATCATTATACAGCACTGAAATAGGCCCTTTGGCCCAACTCTTCCAAATTGTCCATGTCAACCAAGATGCCCCATAATCATGTATTGTCTTTCAGCTGACTGGTTAGCATGCAACAAAAGCTTTTCACTGTACCTCAGTACACGTTGGTAGGCGGCGCGGCTCTGGCCAGCAGCGGCCTCTGCAGACACCTCCTCCTACTTACCCCCTGAGCACCGTGCACCATCACCAACTTTTTCCATTATTTTCTGTCTGTGCCTTTTTATGCACAGCCCGATTTTTTGTTATTTTATGTTGGGACCCATTGTCTCCGTGTTCGTGGGGGGGCTTGGGGGTGGGATGGGGAGGGGGGGGGGGGAAACTTTTTGAATCTCTCCCTGCACTGGAGACCCGACCTTTTCCTCGTCGGGTCTCAGGTGTCGTTGATCCCCCCCGTCAACGAGGAGCGGCCTCGAACAGAGAAGCAACCCATACCCAGCCCGGGGCCTCAGGTCCTTACCTCAATAACTTCGAGCCGACTCCTCCCATTTCCTCCGTGGCGTAGCTGACCGGGTATGCCGCCTAGCGGTGGAGGATCCTTGTTCAATACATACCAGGGGCCCCATGCTGCTCCGCTACATGCTGATGCTGTTGCTGCTGCTGCTGCTGCTGCTGCTGCTGCTACCGGAGAGTCGGAGGCTGCTGCTGCGGGTCTGTGGACGACGGCGCCGGGAGCCTGCGGCTCCCTGGAGGGAGACCGCTTTTCGGGGCTCTGCAACGGCGACTTCTCCCGCCCGAGTTGCGGGGTCGAAGAGCTCCTGGAGCGGGGCCTAGCACCATTGCCCCGCGCGGCTGGAACGGCTGCGGGACTTTACGAGCGCACACCGGGGGCTCTAACACCAAGACCCGGTGTGCGACCTCGCACCACCCGGCGTGGCTTTAATGGCCGCGGGACAATCGCCATCGCCAGCCGGGGGCTATGACTTTGACTCTGACATCAGGGGGGGGGAGAGTGCAGTGGAGAGAAAAGTTTATTTTGCCTTCCATCACAGCTATGTGATGGATGTTTATGTTAAATGTAATTATGTTGTGTCTGGGGTCTATTTGTGTGTAATGTATGGCTGCAGAAACGGCATTTCGTTTGGACCTCCAGGGGTCCAAATGACAATTAAATTGACTCTTGACTCTTGACGTGACGATAAACTAAAGACTAAGCTAGTGAGATATTGCCTGTGTTTGGCTCGTATCCCTTTAATTATTTCCTATCCATGTACCTATCCAAGTTACTTTTAAACACAGCTTTTGAACCAACCACAGCTACATGCTCCAGCAGTTTCTTCCATATACCCGCCACCCTCTGAGTAAAATAGTTTAATAGGTTCCTATTAAATCTTTCCCCTCTCCATTTAAACCTATACTCCAGGTTATTGATTCCACTACCCTATCTATTTCCCTCATGATTTTATACATCTCTCTATATGATCAACACTTCTGCACTCCAAGGAATAAAGTACTAGGCTGCCCAACTTTTCCCTATAGCTCAGGTCCTCAAGTCCTGGTAACATACTTGTAAATCTTCTCTGTGCTCTTGCTAAACGGGATAGTATAGAGGTAGTGTACTGGTGATTGTTGGTCAACGTGGCCTCGGGCCGAAGGGCTTGTTTCTACGATGTATCCTTAAATTAAGCTAAACTACATGGATCAAATCATAGCTTGGTTACATCAAGTCCTGGATGGTGGTGAACAAACAGTTAAACAGCTAATGTGGCTTGAAGAATATCCCATCCTCAATATTAGCAAGGCCCAGCATGTGAGCGTGAACACAAGACTGGCGCTTTCTCAACCATATTCTGCTTGAATTGCTGTATGGTTGATCTTTGTTTCCTCCTGAGATCCCCAAAAACTCAAAAGTCCATCTTGAGAAATTTGATTTATTCCACGAGATCAAAAAGTAGCTAAGAGCATTGGATACAGTAAGGCTATGGGACCACTCAACATCCCAGCTGTTTTGTCTGAGGACGAGCACAGGAAATAGCTGTGCCTTTAGCCAACACTGGCATCTACAACAGAGAAATTCCCAGGCATATCCTGTTCACAAAAAGCAGAACAAATTCAAACCAGCCACTTAACTGCCCATTCAGTTTATTTTCAATCATCAACAAAATAATGGAACGTATTATCAATAGGACTGCCCTTACTTACCAATAGCCTATTCTTTTATGCTCCATCTGAGTTTTGGCTGAAACACTCAAACATACTAATTAGGAACTGTAAAGGGCCATGTGGCCCCCTCATGCCTCCGCTATCAATTAATATCATCCATAAGATTCATCCATTTGTTTCAGCCTTAAAAGTATATAAAGAGCATGGGGGTAATAGGGTCCTCTGTGGACCAAAGTGGTATTGATCTATTATTGCCATGGTACTGAGTTACAGAGAAAAGTTTCATTTTGAGTAAAATACAGCCAAATTATATCATACATGATTGTAGTGGGTAGTGCAGAAGAGGAAATAAACATAATGTATCCCATATATATTCATGAGTCTGAAAACAGCAGGGAATAAGCTGTTCTTGATTCTGGTGTTTTCAAAGCTCTTGTATCTTCAGCCCGATGGGAGGAAAGAAAAGAGAATGACCAAAATGTGAGTGGTCCTTGATTCTGTTGGTTGCTTTCGCAAGGTAGCATGAAGCACCAATGGAGTCGCTGGGGATTGGGCTGGCGGGGGGGGGGAGAAGGAGTTTGGTTTGTGTGATAAACTGGGCTGTGTTCACAACTGTGATTTCTTGTGGTCTTGGGCAGAGCAGTTGCCATGCCAAGTGTGATGCTTCCACATAGATGATGACACAAGATGCTGGAGTAACTCAGCGGGACAGCATCCACATAGAATGCTTTCAATGGTGCATTTGTAGATAATGCTGAGTCATTGACATGCTGAATTTTTTTAGCCTTCGGAGGAAATAGAGACATTGGTGTTCTTTCTTGGCCATAATGTCAATATGCATTAACTAGAACAAAATGTTGATGATATTTACATCTTGGTACTTGAAGTTCTCGACCATTTCCATCATTGACGCAAATTATGCTTCCTGAGGTGGATGACCAGCTCCTTTGTTTTGCTGACATTAAGGTAGAGGTTAATGCTTTGACACCATGCTACTAAAATCTCTAGCTCATTGCTGTACTCCATCTCATTATTGTTTACGATCCATTACGGTGGTGTAATCTGCAAACCTGCATCCGGAGTTAGAGCGGGAGTTGGCATCTTTTCCCGTCTCCAACGTACCCCCTCCTCGTGGAACCCCCCTCGTGGCCCTCCGGCTTTAGAACTCTTTATCCAAAACTGCCGTCGTGACATCAACCGCCTCAACTTCTCCACTCCCCTGTCTCACTCCAATCTCTCCCCCCCCCTGAACGTACTGCCATCGACTCACTCCGCAACAACCCAGATTGGGTTAACAAACCCGCCGACAAGGGAGGTGCCATGGTAGTCTGGCGCGTCGATCTCTACCAAGCTGAGGCCACGCGCCAACTCTCAGACACCTCCTCATACTTATCCCTGGACCATGACCCCACTGACGAGCACCAGGCCACTATCTCTAGCACCATCACCGACTTCATAAACTCCCACGCCCTGCCCAACCGAGCCTCCAACCTCATCGTTCCCCAGCCCCGCACGGCCCGATTTTACCTTCTCCACAAAATCCACAAACCTGACTGTCCCGGTAGACCCATTGTCTCTGCCTGTTCGTGCCCCACCAAACTCATTTCCACATACCTTGACTCCATCCTATCCCCCTTGGTTAAATCCCTCCCTACCTATGTTCAAGAAACCTCACACACTCTCCGTCGTCTCCACGCATTCCATTCTCTAGGCCCTCACGCCCTCATCTTCACCATGGACGTCCAGTCACTCTACACATCCATCCCCCGCCAGGATGGTCTCAAAGCCCTCCGGTTCTTCCTCGACCAGAGAAGCAACCTATACCCGGCCATAGACACTCTCCTTCGCTTAGCAGAGCTGGTCCTTACCCTCAATAACTTTTCGTTTGACTCCTCCCATTTCCTCCAAACACAAGGCGTAGCTATGGGCACACGCATGGGCCCCAGCTATGCCTGCCTCTTTGTCGGGTGCGTCGAACAATCCTTGTTCAATACGTACCAGGGCCCCATCCCCGACCTCTACCTCCGCTACATCGACGACTGCTTTGGTGCCACCTCCTGCACCCCACACACAACTGACTGATCTTCATCCACTTCACCACTAACTTTCATCCGGCACTCAAATGCACCTGGACTATTTCCGACACTTCCCTACCATTCCTTGTCCTCACTATCTCCATCGCAGGTGATAGACTTCTGACCGACATCCACTATAAATGTACCGACTCCCATGGCTATCTGGACTACACTTCTTCCCACCCTGCTTCCTGTAAGGACTCCATCCCCTACCCCCAATTCCTCCGTCTACGCCACATCTGCTCGCAGGATGAGGCGTTCCACACCAGGGCATCTGAAATGTCCTCATTCTTCAGGGAATGGGGGTTCCCCTCCTCCACCATAGATGAGGCTCGCACCAGGGTCTCTTCCATACCCCGCAACACTGCTCTCACTCCCCATCCCCCCACTCGCAACAAGGGCAGAGTCCCCCTAGTCCTCACCTTTCACCCCACCAGCCGTCACATACAACAAGTAATCCTCCGTCAGTTTCGCCATCTCCAAAGTGACCCCACCACTCACCACATCTTCCCATCTCCCCCCATGTCTGCCTTCCGCAAAGACTGCTCCCTCCGTAACTCCCTTATCAATTCTTCCCTTCCCTTCCGACCACCCCCTCCCCGGGCACTTTTCCTTGCAATCGCAAGAGATGCAACACTTGTCCCTTTACCTCCCCCCTCGACTCCATTCAAGGACCCAAGCAGTCATTCCAGGTGCGATATAGGTTCACCTGCATCTCCTCCAACCTCATCTATTGCATCCGCTGCTCTAGATGTCAGCTGATCTACATCGGTGAGACTAAGCAGACGCTTGGCGATCGTTTCGCTGAACACCTCCGCTCGGTCCGCAATAACCAACCTGACCTCCCGGTGGCTCAGCACTTCAATTCCCCCTCCCATTCCGTAGCCGACCTCTCTGTCCTGGATCTCCTCTATGGCCAGAGCGAGCAAGACTGCAAATTGGAGGAACAGCACCTCATATTCCGCTTGGCGAGTTTGCATCCTGGGGGCATGAACATTGAATTCTCCCAATTTTGTTAGCCCTTGCTGTCTCCTCCCCTTCCTCAGCCCTCGTGCTCCTCCTCCTCCTTTTTCCTTTATTCTCTCCCCACCCCCCTCCCCCCCCCCCCCCCCCCCCCCCCCCCCCCCCCTCCATCAGTCTGAAGAAGGGTTTCGGCCCGAAACGTTGCCTATTTCCTTCGCTCCATAGATGCTACTGCACCCGCTGAGTTTCTCCAGCATTTTTGTTTACCTTGGCAATCTGTGTATGGACCCAGAGGACGCAGGTCAAGTTTAAAAGGTTTATTTCGTACCTGGTTTCACTGTAGTGAAGGATATTGTAGTTAAAATATTCAAGGACAAGCATGGGGGAATTCTGGAACAAATTACCATTGAAATTACCATGAGGTGTTTAGATGTCCTTGTGCTCTCAAAGTACATAACTTGGAAAGACCGGCTGCGATGCATTCAAGATTGTTATGGGAAGTAAGGGAGGTGCTCTGATAGAAAATTTCAAATATTCTCTAGCCATACAACAGGTGTCAGATAACTGGAAGACAGAAGACGATGAATTTGGTACCTTTATGTAAGAAGAGAAGCAGGAACATATAGGGTAAATACAGATCAGTGTATCAGTCAGGATAGTATGACTGATGAAGTCTAAGTGGACTTCCGTAAAGCTTCTAACTGTCAAGAATGGGATATTGGTGCACACGGAAAGAGCTCATGAGATTCAGTGCAATTTAAAAGCATAGATCTGAAACTGGCTTGGTGAAAGAAGGTAGAGAGTGATAGTCAAGGGCTCTTTTTGCAATTGGTATCCTGTGATCGTTTGTGTACCACAAGGGTCAAAGCTGAGGCCCTTCCTGTGTATTGTATAGGGTGATTTCACTAAAGGTCACTGGAGCGTGGATCCGCACCCACGTGACCAAAATTCTCAAGTGGAGGACACATACGGGTCCCGGTACATGTTAGTGGATGGGAAAAATCGCATTTTCCCACCCGTTAAAAACATAGAAAACGGCGAGGTTGAGAGCTGCAATTTACTGTGCCAGTCGGGGTGACTGTGAGGCACAGCTACCTAGATTTACAGGGGAAATAAAAGATAGCAAGTAAGGTAAATTCAAGAGGGAACTGAAGGTGCCTATCCACTGGAAGTCAGGAGCCGACAATTGCCGAGGATATTTAAAGGTCCAAAATATCGGGAAATATCGCGTTTTCCCGCTGAATTTCATCAAAAGTAAGGCATTATATACTTTTTTATCTTTATTCATTTGTTAGATGAGAATTTTTTAAAGTGAAAAATCACTCAGTAAAAGTTCAAAATCGGCCATGGTTCTCAGGTTGGTTTTAACATGCAAAATCAAAACGCCTCTGAAGCTGCATTTACCATTTAAATAATGATAAACTATCAATGCATTTTTAAATAAATTTCACTCAGATGCAAGCTAAGGAATGTGATAATTATCAGCTGTCAGTTTCTATGCAAAATTAGGACATTTTATTATTTGCCAAAATATGTTTCTCAATTTTTCTTGTTTAAAGCCTGCACATTCACCCAAATAACTTATGTAATAATTGGGTGAATGGGCAGGCTATAAACAAGAAACATTGAGAAACATATTTTGGCAAATAATAAAATGTCCTAATTTTGTCCAACTGACAGCTGATAATTATCACATTCCTTAGCTTGCATCTGAGTGAAATTTATTTAAAAATGCATTGATAGTTTATCATTATTTAAATGGTAAATGCAGCTTCAGAGGCGTTTTGATTTTGCATGTTAAAACCAACCTGAGAACCATGGCCGACTTTTTGAAGTGTGTTTTTACTGAGTGATTTTTTCACTTTAAAAAAATTCTCATCTAACAAATGAATAAAGATAAAAAAGTATATAATGCCTTACTTTTGATGAAATTCAGCGGGAAAACGCGATATTTCCCGATATTTTGGACCTTTAAATATCCTCGGCAATTGTCGGCTCCTGACTTCCGGTGGATAGGCACCTTCAGTTCCCTCTTGAATTTACCTTACTTGCTATCTTTTATTTCCCCTGTAAATCTAGGTAGCTGTGCCTCACAGTCACCCCGACTGGCACAGAAAATTGCAGCTCACAACCTCGCCGTTTTCTATGTTTTTAACGGGTGGGAAAATGCGATTTTTCCCATCCACTAACATGTACCGGGACCCGTATGTGTCCTCCACTTGAGAATTTTGGTCACGTGGGTGCGGATCTACGCTCCAGTGACCTTTAGTGAAATCACCCTATATAAATGAGCAATCTGGTTGCAAGAGTAGAAGGTATGATTAGTTAGTTTGCAGATGACAAAAATTGGTGATCTTGCTGCTAATAAGAAGGGCAGACTTTGGCTTAGGAACATTATTGATGGGTTGGTAAGGTGGGCAGTGAAATGGCCCATGGTTAAAAAGGCGCATACTGTAGGATACTTGCCTTCACAAGCCAGGGCATGGAGACTGTCACTCAAAAGTTGATTGTGATAGGACAAAGCTGAGTACAATGGTTCAACGTTTCAATGGTACTTTATTGTCACATGACCCTGGATACAGTTTTTGTTTTGGAAACAATTCAGTAAAATCACGGTATACAAATGCACAATCATAAATAAGTACAAAAGAATAACAATAGTAGTGTGAGAATAAGTGCAGATGTTCTTATTCTTTGCTTGCAAATTGTATCTAGGCTCTAGACACACTGGCACCACTCCACAGCTTGTCCCAGCTCAATACATTGTATTCAAACCGGACTTCACAAGGAAGCCAACTTAGAAACATTTACCCTGATCTGCAAGAAACCCAGACAAGGCTCAATACCTAATCCAATCAACATTCGGCAAAGTTATTACTTACAATTATTTACAAGGATGTTATGTCTGGTTTGCAGCCATCCAATCCATTCTATGCATTTTGCACCTAACTGACAGGGTCTGCAGATGTTCTTATTCTTTGCTTGCAAATTGTATCTAGGCTCTAGGCACACTAGCACCATTCCGCAGTATGTCCTAGCTCTGCAGAGAGCAATTCCAAATTGACCAAATCTCCCAGCAGCTCTGAAGCTTTTACCCCATTTTGAAGTCCAAGCCTCTCCAATTTAGCCAGGATTAACAGATTGAGCATTTCACATATGAAAATTTTGATAGGCTAGGTTTATTTTCCTTGGAACAGAGAAGACTGAAAGGGGACCCAAAAGAGGTATAAAAATTATGAGGGGAAAATGAATGGTAGATTGTGAAAAACCTTTCCCATCAGCAAAGGTGCTTACAATCAGAGGGGCTCGCAGTAAGGTAAATGCTAGGAGATTCTGAGGAAGAACTTTTTCATCCAGTGTGTTGTAATCTGAAATGCACTGTCTGAGGGATTTGCGAAGGCAGGCATTCCCACACAATTAAGAATTATTTCAAATAAGAATTTAATCACCCAGGCATAGATGGCTCCAGGCCAGGTGCTGAAAACTGGGATTACTGTAGGTGGGTACTTGATACTGCAGTGACAAAATGGTCCAAAGCGTATGTTCCCCCGCTAATTATTTCACAACGTAAAATATTCTGTGTCTCTGTTTCCACCACTTTGAAGAAGGGAGTTCTAAACACTCAAGACTCTCTGAATGAGAAATGCTGCCTTGATGTCAAGAAAATTAGAGGGACAAAACATGGTACTGAGGAGCTCAGATAAAACTGCAGACAATGAGCTTCCTAGTGAAAACACTGCAGTGATTATAATGCACGGACAAAAGGAGAATGGTTGTGGATGTTGGAGCTTCATCACCACAGGAGTTCCTTGGGTGTCTGAGGTGTGGCCTTCTTCTGCTGCTTCATTAATGAGCTTCCTTCCATCACAAGTTCAGCAGAAAGAGCACATCGAAGATTTACCAGGATGTTGCCACGATGTGACGGAGCTAAGCTCTTGAGAGAGGTTAGGCAGACTAGAACTTTATTCTTTGGAGCTAGGGAGACTGTATAAACAGTATAAACATATTACATGACAGTATAAAATCATAAAGTGAATAGATGCTGACTCTTTTACCTAAGGTAAGGGAATCAAAACGAGAGGACATATGTTTAAGGTGACAGCGGCAAGATTTAATACAAACCTGAGGATGGGGGTATATGGAGCAAGCCATCAAAGGAGGTAATTGAGGAAGGTACTGTAACAGCATTTAAAAGACAGTTGGATAGGTACATTAAAAGAAAGGCGTTAGAGGGATATGACCAAACACGGGCAAACAGGCTAGCTTTGATGGGGCATCTTGGTCAGATTTGATGAGTTGGCCCAAAAGGGCCTGTTTCGGTGCTGTATGACTATATGTTCAACAGTGAGGCAGCATCTATGGAGCGTAGGAATAGGTGACATTTTGGGTCGAGACCCTTCTTCAGACCCGAAACGTCACCTATTCCTTCACTCCATAGATGCTGTCTCGCCCGCTGAGTTTCGCCAGCATTTTTGTCTATCTTCGATTTTTCCAGCATCTTCAGTTCTTTTTTTAAATAAGTTTAACAGTGGTGGTATTGTTGATCAGTACACAGCATTCAATTCCATTCATACCTTATCTTAACTTGGAAAGATATTACAATTTCTTCATCGTTGGTTTTAAATCTTGGTCGATGGCCAAATAACACTATGTGGATATCATCAACGAATTAGGTGATTTATGTTGGTGATTGCGGAGATTTATGATGGTGCGTCACCACCACCTTCTCAAGAGTTGTTGGTTAAAGGTAACAAATGCTCAGCCTCATGCAACACCACCAGGACAACCGGCCTTTGTGGCCAGCTGCACTTAAAGCAACTTGACCTATGACCAAGCCTTAACCGCCCTCCACCCAAGCTGACTGTCTCCCAGCCCCTTACCGTCAACCATTCCACCCCCCCCCCCCAACTTGGCTGCTTCCTAGCTCATTACATCCCTGAGCTAGCTGCCTCCCAGTACCCTTACTCCATCCCAGGCCCCACCCTCCCCCCCCCCCCCCCCCCCAAGCTGGGAACCTCCCAGCCCCTTACCCTACCCTCCCAAGCTGGCTGTCTCCCAGCCCCTTATCACTCCCCAGCTTGCTGCTTCCCAACCCCTTGACCCTGAAATGCCATCTATTTATTTTCTCCAGTGATGCTGCCTGACCCGATGAGTTACTCCAGCAATCACCCACAACAGGAGTATCAGCTAGAAATTATAACATTGTAAGCGAAAGGAACCGGAAAAAGACAATACCTTTTGACGACGTGGTTACACATGGGCTGCTGCTGTTGGCGGCTACCGCAGGTCCCCGCGTGGCGCCGTTGCCCAGGTATCCCTGCAACAGCAGGAGATGCAACACCTGTCCCTATGCCTCCTACCTCAACTCCATCCCAGGACCCCAATGGTCCATTTAGGTGAGGCAGAGGTTCACTTGCACCTCTTCCAATCTCATCTACTATATCTGGTATTCCAGGTGTGGACTCCTATATATTGGCGAGACCAAGCGCAGGCTCGGCGATCATTTTACCCAGTCCACCTGGGCCTATGCTATCTCCCAGTTGCTAAATACTTAATTTCCCCCACCCATTCCCACACTGACCTTTCTGTTCTGGGCTTCCTCCACTTACAAAGAGCCCCAACACAAATTGGATGAACAGCACCTCATATTTCACATGGGCAGCTTACAACTCAGCGGTATTAATATTGATTTCTCTCCCTTTTAGTTTTCCTTGCTTTCCCCCCCTCTCTCTCTCTCTCTCTCTCTCCCTCCCCCACCCTAGGTCACTGACTAATTTCACTGCCCACCTGATTAATTTTACTGATCGTATGCCTCGTCACCTTCAGCTAACAATGAACCACTCTTACATTTCCTTATCATCGTCTGCTTTAATTTACTGCATCGGTGCTACCGCCTGCACCAATGCAGAACTCATGGACTTCATTAACTTCACCGCCAATTTCCATCCTGCACTCAAATTCACTTGGACCATCTCCGATACCTCCCTCTCCTTTGTTGATCTCACCATCTCCATCACAGGAGACGATCGAATTACGTCTATTATAAACTCACTTACTCCTAAAACTAACTAGACAAAACTTCGTCCCACCCTACTTCGTGCAAAGACTCCGTCTCCTACTCCCAATTCCTCCGTCTACGCCGCATCTGCACCCAAGATGCGGTGTTCCATACCAGGATATCCGAGATGTCCTCATTCTTTAAGGAACGGGGGTTCCCCTCTTCCATCATAGAGGAAGCCCTCACACGTGTGTCCCGGTACCCCACAACTCTCTTCTTGCTCCCCCTTCCCCAAGTCGCAACAGGGACAGAGTTCCCCTAGTGCGCACCTTTCACCCCATCAGCCGTCACATATAGCATATAATCATCATAAGATCATAAATGATAGGTGTAGAATTAGGCCATTCGGCCCATTGTCCACTCCGCCATTCAATCATGGCTGATCTATCTCTCCCTCCTAACTCCGTTCTCCTGCCTTCTCCCCATAACCTCTGACACGCATACTAATCACGAATCTATCTCTGCCTTAAATATGTCCACTGACTTTGCCTCCACAGCCTTCTGCGGGAAAGAATTCCACAGATTCGCCACCGTCTGACAAAAGAAATTCCTCCTCATCTCCTTCCTAAAAGGACGTCTTGATTAGAACTGGTGTCAAGGGTTAAGGGGAGAAAGCAGGAAAATGGGATTACATAGAAAATAGGTGCAGGAGTAGGCCATTCAGCCCTTCAAGCCTGTACCGCCATTCAATATGCTCATGGCTGATCCAACTCAGTATCCCATCCCTGCCCTCTCCATACCCCCTGATCCCTTTAGGCACAAGGGCCACATCTAACTCCCTCTTAAATATAGCCAATGAACTGGCCTCAACTACCCTCTGTGGCAGAGAATTCCACAGATTCACCACTCTCTGTGTGAAAAATGCTTTTCTCATCTCGATCCTAAAAGACATCCCCCTTATTCTTAGACTGCGACCCCTTGTTCTGGACTTCCCCAATGGCAGAGATCAGCCATGATTGAATGGCGGAGTGGACTGGATGGCCTAATGCTACTCCTATAACTTGTGAACGTCGTTTAATTCTGCTGCTGTGACCTCTAATCCTAGACTCTCCCACTGGTGGAAACATCCTCTCCACGTCCACTCTATCCAATCCTCTGACATTTTCGTCACCTCCAACGGGATCCCACTGCCGGCCACATCTTCCCCATCTCCACCGCTTCCCGCAGAGTCGGTTCCCCCCGCATCTCCCTGGTCAGCTCGGTCCATTTCCCACCACCTCAAACCACACCTTCGTTCCCCAGCCAGGTAAGTAGGCTAAGGTGTCTTTCACCTGCAACCGCTGGAGATGCAACACCTGTCCCTGGACCCTTCCTTCCCCCGCTCGCCCTCCCTCGCTCGCGCGCTCGCGCCACGCCAACGGCCGCGGGTCCCCGCGCTGGCCCCGTCGCCCCGGCAACCGGCCAGCAGCGCGCGCCACGCCAACGGCCGCGGGTCCCCGCGCGGGCCCCGTCGCCCCGGCAACCGGCCAGCAGCGCGCGTCACGCCACGTGAAACGGCCGCGCGGCCCCCGTCGCCCCGGCAACCGGCCAGCAGCGCGCGCCACGCCAACGGCCGCGGGTCCCCGCGCGGGCCCCGTCGCCCCGGCAACCGGCCAGCAGCGCGCGCGCGCGCGCCCGCCCGCCCGCCCTCCAACGGCAAGCCCTCGCGAGATGCGGCGTGGAGTTAAAGCGCGGGCCGGTGGTTGTCAGTCGGTACCTGCGGGCAAGAGAAAAAAAAAAAAGGAGTAGCTCGGCGGCGGCATTAGTGGTAGCAGCAACAATAGTAGTAGTAGCAGCTGATGTAGGTATGTATGTATGTGGCCCGCGGCCCCGCTGCTGTTCGTGAGCCGAGCTGTCAGTGGTGGATGGCATGGAAACCCCGGACGTCTGTGCCTAGGCCGGTCTGCCTCAACACACCCGCCTTCCCTTCTTCCACGGGTCACCAACCCCGCCTGTTACCCCCACCCCACCACCTTCCAACTTCATTCCAGCCTGTTGCACCCCCAGCTCACTATGGCAACCTGTTGCACTTTCCCCCTCCAGCAGACTTCATTCCAACCTTACACACCACTACCCCCCCACCCTCACCCCTCCCCTACCCAGCAGACGCAATTCCAGCCTGTTGCACTCTCTCCCCCTCCAGCAGACGTCATTCGTCTGTACCCAGCTCACCGTTCCAGACTGTTACACCCGTTTCTCCAGCAGACTTCAGTCCAGCCTGTTGCACCCTTTCCTCTCCCCTTTCACCCAACATACTTCATTCCAGCCTCCTGCATCCCGCCCTCCCTCACCCAGCAGACTTCAGTCCAGCCTGTTGCACCTCCCACCCAGCAGACTTAATTCGTCTGTAACCCCAGCTCACCATTCCAGCCTGTTACAACCCCCCCCCAGCAGATTTAATTCCAGATTTAATTCCAGCCTTTGCACTCTCCCACACCCAGCAGACTTCATCCGTCTGTTCCCCCACCGCCCCCAGCTCACTATTAGTGCCCGTTGCACCCTCCCACCCCAGCTGACTTCATTCCAGACTGCCCCCATCACCCCCAGCTCACCATTGCAATCTGTTGCACGTTCTCTGTCCGGCAGACTTCATCCCAGCAGGCTTCATCCACCATCATCCTCGGCTTCCTTTATGAAGCCAGTCAGCTATCTCTCCTTGGATCCCATGCAATCTAACCTTCCACAGCAGTCTACCATGCAGAACTTTGTCAACTATCTTGCTGAAATCTATATAGAAGTCTACGGCACTATCCTTATCAACCTTTTTGGTCACATCTTCAAAAAACTCAATCAAATTTGTGAGATGCGATCTCCCACGTATAAAACCGTGCTTATTATCCCTAATACTGACCTGTAGTTCCGAGGCTTTTCCCTGCAGCCTGTCTTTCAGAATGGCAGGCAGTGACTAGTAGGGTACCGCAAGGCTCGGTGCTGGGACCGCAGCTATCTGCAATATACATGAAGGGATTCAAAGTAAGATTAGCAAATTTGCAGATGACACTAAGCTGGGTGACAGTGTGAACTGTGAGGAGGATGCTGTGAGAATGCAGGGTGACTTGGACAGGTTGGGTGAGTGGGCAGATGCATGTCAGATGCAGTTTAATGTGGATAAATGTGAGGTTATCCACTTTGGTAGCAAAAACAGGAAGGCAGATTATTGTCTAAATGGTGTCAAGTTGGGAACGTGGGGGTCCTTGTTCATCAGTCAATGAAAGAAAGCATGCAGGTACAGCAGGCAGTGAATAAAGCGAATGGCATGTTGGCCTTTATAACAAGAGGAGTATAGGAGCATAGAGGTCCTTCTGCAGTTGTACAGGGCCCTAGTGAGACCACATCTGGAGTATTGTGTGCAGTTTTGGTCCCCTAATTTGAGGAAGGACATTCTTGCTATTGAGGGAGTGCAGCGTAGGTATACATGGCTATTTCCTGGGATGGAGGGACTGTCATATAATGAGAGAATGGAGCGGCTGTTCTTGTATACTCTGGAGTTTAGAAGGATGAGAAGGAATCTTATTGAAACGTATAAGATTATTAAGGGTTTGGACACGCTAGAGGCAGGAAACATGTTCCAGATGTTGGGGGAGTCCAGAACCATGAGCCACAGTTTAAGAATAAGGGGTAAGCCATTTAGAACGGAGATGAGGAAACACTTTTTCACACAGAGAGTTGTGAGTGTGGAATCCACTGCCTCAGAGGGGGGTGGAGGCTGGTTCTCTGGATACTTTCAAGAGAGAGCTAGATAGGGCTCTTAAAGATAGCGGAGTCAGGGGATATGGGGAGAAGGCATGAACGGGGTACTGATTGGTGATGATCAGCCATGATCACATTGAATGGCGGTGCTTGCTCAAAGGGCCGAATGGCCTACTCAACCTATTGTCTATTGTCTTAAATAGAGGCACAACATTTGCCACCCTCATTGGCTTCTGCCACCTTACCTGTATATAGGTGATTTTATTTTATCCCAATGGCTGCCGTGAACCTCCATTTGTTGATTTAGGTCCATTGTCAAGGTACGTGAAGCCAACAGTTGTGAACCTGGGTTTTAGGATGGACAGTGACTTTAAATTAGATCGCCAAATATGCACGGTGGTTAAGTCCAGCTTCTTTCACCCAAGGAAGCTGGCGAAGGTGAAGCCCATTCTCGAGCGGCAGCATTTTGAGACAGTAATCCATGCCTTTATTACATCTAGGCTGGATTACTGTAACGCGCTCTATTTTGGTGTTGCTCGTTCTTCACTGGCTCGTCTCCAGTTGGTTCAGAATGCTGCTGCTCGCCTTTTAACAGGGACTCGAAAGAGGGAGCACATATCGCCAATTCTGGCCTCCCTACACTGGCTCCCGGTGCACTTTCGAGTTCATTTTAAGATACTGTTATTTGTTTTTAAATCTCTGAATGGGCTCGCCCCGCCTTACCTCTCTGGGCTGCTCCACCCATACGCTCCTGCCCGGTCCCTCAGGTCAGCTGGTCAGCTGCTCCTGGAGGTACCGAGGTCTAGTCGGAGGCTCAGAGGGGATAGATCTCTGTTGCTGCTCCGGCACTCTGGAACACCCTGCCGTTGCACATCAGACAGGCCCCCTCTCTGTCCATCTTCAAATCCAGTGTTATAACGTATTTTTACTCCCTGGCTTTTGACCAAGCCTGAGGCTTTGCTTCTGTTTGTGGTGTTTTTGATGTTTCTTTATTTTACATGTCTTTTCCTACTATTTCTTTTGATTGTTATTTTTGGTGTGTATTAACTTTTTTGTCAATGATTAGTGATGTACAGCACTTTGTTGCAGCTATGTTTTTTTTTAAAGTGCTCTATAAATGGCTTTATGCCACCTTATTATTATATAATGACAACTCATAAATCTCAGCCAGGGCTCTTGCAATTTCATTTCTACAATATCCTTGGATATACTTGATGTCCCGCGAGATTTATCTACCTTCAGCACCGCTTCCACCATAATACAGACCGCTCTCAACACTACCATTGACTGCCCCAAATTCCCTGCTCCTCGGGTCTTTCTCCACAGTAAAAACAGAAGAGAAATACTCATTGAGAATTGTGCCCATCTCTTATGGCTCCACACAGAGTTGACCACTTTGATTCCTGAGGGGTCCCATCCTCTCTCTGGTTACCTTTTTTCCCTTTATGTACTCAAAATCTCTTTGGATTATCCTTGATATTATCTGCCAGAGCTACCTGGCCCCTTTGTGTCCTCCTGATTTCTTTTTTTAGCTTGTTCCTCAATTCCCAAAACTCATCCAGGGGTACACTTGATCCCAGCTACTTATACGTTCCCCAAGCCTTATCCTTTTGACCAGAGCCCCAATTTCTTCTCATCATCCAAGCTTTCCTACACCCACCTGCCTTCACTCTAACAGGGACATGCATGTCCAGGACTCTTATCGGCACACCTTTAAATGTATTCCACTTTCCTGATGTTCCTTTTCCTTCAAATTCCTGTCTAATGCCTTCAAAATTGGCCTTGCCCCAATTTAGAATTTTAATTTGTGGGCCCACCCTGTCTATATCCATAACAACCTTAATCCTAATAGAACAGTGGTCGGCTGTTCCAATAGACTCATCTACGAATACTTTATCCACTTGCCCTTCCCAATTACACTTGCCCTATTTCCACCCTCCCTATCCCCACTTTGCCACATCCCAGCCTCTTATTCCACCCACCTTTGCGCTTCATGGTCCTACCGCCCCCTCCCCAGTGAGCTGCATCACAGATTATTATTATTGCTCCAGCTCTCTGCATCACGAGCTCCTTACACAGGCAGAAACATTAGAAACTCGCCCCAGCTTGCGCGCCCCCCCCCCCCGCCCCCAGCTTGCCGCATCACAGACTTAAACCCCCACAGTTTGATATGTGACAGCCTCTTAACCCCACAGTTCGTTGCATTTCTGCCTGTTAAGGGCCTGTCCCACTTGGCGATTTTTTTCGGCGACTCCCGGCATCCTTGTCTGACATTTCAGGTCACCGAAAAATACTCTGCATGATGACGTATGACGCACGGTGTTTTTTCAAGTGTCGCAACTTTTTTTATCGCCGCTAGATTTTGAAATTTTCAAAATCTTTTGGCAACACTGATATGACGCCGGCAAAATCGCCAAGTGAGACAGGCCCTTTATATTCCCCCAACTCTCTTCAGGCCAGCATGTTAAACCCCTCCCCCCCCACCTCCCTGGCTCACCATGCCCCAGTCCGCCACCCCTTAATCTTGTTCTTATTACCTCATTTCTCTTTTTGACCACTTAATGTGTTTTGCGTGATTTCTGTGACCGTTATCAAGTACTTATAAACGTCCTGAAAATGATAGTAAGAATACTGTGTAACCATTCTTTCCCTAAAATGTATTTTCTTTAATTTCTTATCACTCCTCCCCTTAGTATGCCCTGACTGTTTAAAAATACTTGTAGTTAGTTTAGCATATAAATGGTATCTGAGTTTCTATGAAGGATTTTATTACTTTGCTGATTGCCACAAGCAGGTTGCTATTCTCTAATGTTAATGAGTAATCTCCCGCCATCTATGTTTCTTAATTTGTATGTGTAACAGAAGGGCAATTTTAAACTTATTTGAAACTTGCCTTTATTTGTTTGCAGCTGGGAGCTGATTCAGAAATTGTAAACTTCATTCCTTTTCTGACAAATTCGGAAATTGTATTTTCTGGTAATAGAAATTGGGTATGAAAGGATGGAATTGGGTTTCCAAGTGGATAATTAACTTGTGGCTATCGCATAGATAAAAGCATAAACTGTTGGAAACATTCAATAGGTCAGGAGGCGAAGGGAGAAAAGACCTGAGCTGGTGTGTATTTTGCTCGCTTATAAATGTGAATGTAACTTGACCTTGAGCAAAGCATATAAAGTACGTGATCAAATTTATAACGATTATAAACTGTTCAATACACTATGCCATGTAAGGCAACTGGGATGGTGGCATAGGTATCAAGACATAATTATTTGGTCCAATTTAAAGTTGATGTATGCCGGAGAATAGGACGCACATCCATAGATAACTGCACGAGCAGTGAATGTTAATGGGCATTGATGAAAAGTAGACTAGATGCTGGAATTTGGAGGAGCAAAAAAAAAAACATGGTGGAGGAATTCAGCAAATCAAGCAGAATCTGGAAGCAGAAAGTGGGTTAACATTTCAGGTCAAGACCCTCAAGCCAGATAGAATGTAGAGGGGAGATAGCCACTATAAGAGGTGAGATGTTAGGATGGGGCTGGTTGATGATTAGTGTAACGTATTGAGGCGGGGAATGATGGGTAAATGAGCCTAGGTTGCAGGGAGAGAGGGATGAGTATCGACAGAGGTTGGTGGGTGGTAGGTGGAAATAAAAGAAACCATATTGGGCATATTGATCTGGGCGGGGGAAGGGAGGGACAGAAGTTGGAAGATATGTCAAACCAAATGATGGACAGAGTGAACCAGCTGGTAGAATTGGGCGGGGGAGATGGGGGGGCGCAAGGGAGAAGAAACTCCGGTGGATAGGTGTGTGGGTGAAGGGCAGGTGGAACCAGCTGAGGAAGAGCGAAGGATCTAAATAATACAGGAAGGGGAATGGAAAAGCTAAAAAAAGGTGAAACCATCTTGGTGAGTTAGTAGGAATGGGAAAGGAACACTGGGTGTGAGCTGAGAGAAATAAGGAATAGTGTTATTTTGTCACAGCTGATTGCAAAGTTATTAATAACATAGTATTTTCATTTTTTTCAGTAGTCTTTAGTTGATGTCTTCTTGCATTCCTGTTTAGATGTAAATATGCTAATTAATCTATAAAATTTTATGTCTGATATATCATTAAGGATTTAATCAATTTAAGTATTCGATATGAAAGCCTTATTTAAAAATAACATACAGGCAACAACAGTTCAGTTAATTACATAATTCACGTTATTTACCACCTTGTATTTTCATAATGTTGGCTGTCTTTGTTGCTTAATATCAATTGGAATCTGTTCCAGATCTTGTGATCTTTGCCTTCTATTGAATGTAGTTGAAATTGTTCTCCAGCTCCCTTTAACATGGAGCTCCTCCTAGCCAAAATATGTCTTTAGCAACAAATTCAATGGCCAGCAACCTTTTGTTGAGCTAGGTATCAAAGTGAAATCTCTAGATATGAGGGTGATGAGAGACTATAGGATCTGAGAGGTCTGTTAACTCATGGACAAGCTCTGACAGTCCTCGCTAGGTGGCCAGGTTGCAATCCTGGATCACACAGCTCAGTTCTCCGGCCATAGTCCATGACAGCTGAACACTAGCTCTCATAGGTAGCCGTACCCGTCTGAAGAAGGGTCTCAATCCGAAACGTCATCCAATCCTTCGCTCCAGAGATGCTGCCTGACCCACTGAGTTACTCCAGCTTTTTGTGTTTATCTTGTAGGTGCCCTCTGTAAGCCAAGCTGTGGGGAATTTCGTAGCTAGGTTTAGACTAAACAAGTTACCGTTATAATAATTTTCCTATCTGGGCTTTGATTGTGGGAAATAACAGCAAGTCAGTTATCCTATTTTTTTTGTGGACCGAGAAGCAAGTTTTTTTCGTGGAGTGTGGTATAAGGTTGCATGCAGGCCTAAAATTGGAAAATACTGGAGATGCTCAGCAGGTCAAACAGCATCTGTAGAGAATGAACAGGGGTTACTGTTTCAGGAGTTCTTATGAAATGACATAGTCTAAAACATTTAGCTGTTTTTTTTTCTCCACAGTATAGCCTTGCTGAGTATCTCTAATGTTTTCTATTTTTATTTAAGTCTTCATTTTCTGTATTATTTTCTTGATTATGATTGTGTGACAGCCCAGCCACCAGTGTTCACTAAATATCAATGCCCCTGTTGGTTTATATGATAATCAATTTCATTAATTTTGATGCCAGTTTACAAGATTTGCTAAGTTTCTATTTCACCTGTTGCCATGGTTGCATAGACAACCATTTTGGTGACTAATTGATCATTGTAGTTAAATCTAGTGCCTTTGAACATTTTTGCAATATAAATTTTGGCTACCACCAGTAATTGGTCTTTAATCAGTGATGCAGAATCAAATCTGCAGAAGGAAAGAAAAATCATGAGATGAATTAACTTAAAGTTTGCGTCTTTTCTCTTGCTGACTGATATGAATGCAGTACGTGATATTGAAGAAAAGCAGATTGTCCATCTGCACAAATGGGAGGAGGAAGAAATGAGCAGCAAAAATAAACAGCATGTTTAACAAAACGTTTTTCTTTCCTTTCCTTAGGAAGGATGACTGAATAAAGTTGAAGAAGTAACAGGTCTTTTTTACGAAGAGTTGGTTGAAACAAACGTTTAACAATAATCTTGGTTTTTTGAATTATCCGGAGATTAACCATGCCTGCCGCCCAGATTTTGCAACCTGTTCTTAAGATGAAAGTTGATGAGCTCTTTCTGCATTGGTTGAGTGAGACAACTACACAGTCCATGCTGAAAGATTATCTGAAACGAATAGAAAGTGGAGAAACAATTGATATAGGCATTGGTAATGCAACAAGTGAACAAACTCCAAATGGAAGCAATAATAAGAATCATTCTAACTCTGAGCTAAATATATTGGGCTACTCAAAATCCCCTTTCATGACTTCTAAATACTGCTCAAGTACTCCATCACAACTTGCTTCAACTCTCCCGTCTGGTACATGTACAAGTCCAAGAAATGGATTAAATGCTCGAACACGGAGATCATCTGGAATTAAAACAGTTAAGTCCTGTTTTTCTCTTGGAAATACATTTTCTATCAGCTGGTAAAAATATTTTGCAAGTTTGTGGGGGGGTAAGTACAATTACAGTTACTGAATTGTAATGATTTTGATAATTGTAACATGTATTATTGAGTGTACAGTACAGAAAATAACTGTTTTATCCCTACCCTGTGATATTACCATTATTACCACCAGGGGCGCCGCATGATTGGCAGCCCCGCTAACAGTCTGGTTGTTTTTTCGTCTTTTTATATTTTTAGTGTATGTTAAAAGTTTGTGTAAATGTTCTCCGGTTTGTTTTATGCGGGGGGGAGGGGGAAACTTTTTTTAAATTTCTTACCTTGCCAGAGATGCGATTAAATTTTGGATTGCATTCTCCGGCCGCTCTGCGGCTTACCATCGATGGAGCTGGAGGCTTCCTCGGACTGACCTTGGGCTCCACAGCAGGGCGTGGACTTGCATCGGAGTCGATCCCTTGCCTGGGATCGCCTGTGGACTTTACATCGGCAGCTCGCACTCGGGAGAGGCTAGTCAGGAGCCCCAGCGTCGCGGAAGGTTCGATCGTCCGGCGCTGGGGAGCTGACATTTCCCCCCCCCGGATGCAGGAGCCGATCGCCTCGATGCGGAGGGCCCTAATGCTGCCGGCTACGAGAGTCAAGATCATCCCGTCAACGGAAGGCTCGAGGCCCCCGACCGCGGGAGAACAAAGGGAAAGATTGAACTTTTTTTCGCCTTCCATCACAGTGAGGAATGTGGAGAAGTCAACGTGATGGATGTCTATGTTAAAATGTGCTTTGTGTGTGCTGTTTTTATTTGTATGACTGACTTGGCAAATGAAATTCCTCGTATGTTGCAAAACATACTTGGCTAATAAAGTATTATTGTGATAAAATAGCCTCTCCGTAATCTATAGCAAGGTAGTAAAGAAATCAGGACAATCGGTCCATCATGCACCAGGAGAGATTTGGAAATATATTTTTTTAATTCCTTTGTATCATGATTCGTGTAATGATTGTTGTAATGGAAAGGAATTGCACAGAAAATCAGAGTCAAAAGTAAGAGGTGTAAGGGAGTGCTCAAAGAAACCATGTGGAATTATATAGCCAAGAATGTGGCTGCAACAATGTGGGTATGAGATTCAGTGGAAGATTTTTGAATAAATGTTGAATCTATGATAAATTTACGTGGGCAAATGAGAATAATTGAAAAATTGCATCATTTATTCCTTCCAGCATCAGTTATCCTACTGCATTCATAGAAACGTAGAAAATAGGTGCAGGAGTAGGCCTTTCAGCCCTTTGAGCCTGCACTGCCATTCCATATGATCATGGCTGATCATCCAACTCAGTATCCTGTACCTGCCTTCTCTCCATACCCCCTGATCCCTTTAGTCACAAGGGCCACATCTAACTCCCTCTTAAATATAGCCAATTAACTGGCCTCAACTACCTTCTGTGGCAGAGAATTCCACAGATTCGCCATTCTCTGTGTGAATTTTTTTTTCTCAATTTGTTGAGCTTTTTTGTGCATGCAAGTAATTTGAAACAGTGGTATTAGTTTCCTTTTTATCCCTCTAAATGCATAAGTCTTGTATTTTGTTCAATGTAGAGTTTAAAGAAACATAGTATAGCTTCTCAATATATATTAGTGTATTGGCTATTATTAAAGCAAATATACTAATGTAGTTTTCAATTTTAATGCTAAAATTCTAAAATGCTTTTAAATGCGGCAATTTTAAAAATCTTTTTGTGCGTTTGATGGATCTTCGTTAGATAAAAGTATCAAGGGCCTTGGAGCATAGGTGAGAAAATGTAGTTGATCAACTATGGTCAAATTGAATGGCATAGGAGGCCTGAGGGGCTTAATGGCCTTCTGTACCCATGTTCTTACAAATTGAATTGTATATTATTAGAGGCTTGGGACCATGATGACATAAAATTAATTGTTCGCAAGCATTCCATGAAACCATTCCTACATATCAAGCCTTTTATTCATGAAATGCTGACAATGCAGTCCCCAGTGGCCAATAAACCGATGTATGGAAGCACCATTTTCCTTTTAATCTTTAGTTCTAAGATAGTCAACTTTTATTTCCTGTGGATTCTGGGGCATTGGATTAATGTAATTAGAAGGTAGAAGACCTTGAACAATTCCGGTAGAAATTATTGTATTGAATTTAAACATCTACCTCCTCTGACATTTAGATGCATTTATTTTTAAAGAATCTATTAAAGTTTTGTTATTTCTTCAAAGGGAAGATGTTTACAGGGAGGAATGGCAGGATAACCATCAATGTTGTTATTTTCCCACCTAAATGCCAGAGGAAACTATAGAAGTGCTTACAATTACAACTTTCAAATGATGTTTGGGCAGATGTATCAATTGGTGAGACCTCACCTGGAGTATTGCGTACAGTTTTGGTCTCCTAATCTGAGGAAGGACATTCTTGCCATAGAGGGAGTACAGAGAAGGTTCACCAGACTGATTCCTGGGATGTCAGGACTTTCATATGAAGAAAGACTGGATAGACTCGGTTTGTACTCGCTAGAATTTAGAAGATTGAGGGGGGGATTTTATAGAAACTTACAAAATTCTTAAGGGGTTGGACAGGCTAGATGCAGGAAGATTGTTCCCGATGTTGGGGAAGTCCAGAACAAGGGGTCGCAGTTTAAAGATAAGGGGGAAATCTTTTAGGACCGAGATGAGAAAAACAATTTTCACATGGAGAGTGGTGAATCTCTGGATTTCTCTGCCACAGAAGGTAGTTGAGGCCAGTTCACTGGCTATATTTAAGAGGGAGTTAGATGTGGCCCTTGTGGCTAAAGGGATCAGGCTGTATGGAGAGAAGGCAGGTACAGGATACTGAGTTGGATGATCAGCCATGATCATATTGAATGGCGGTGCAGGCTCGAAGGGCCGAATGGCCTACTCCTGCACATATTTTCTATGTCTCTATGTAATAGGAAGGTTTGGAGAGACATGGACCAAATGCAAGCAATGGGACTCGTCAGACTACTCGGTTGGCCAATATGGACAAGTATGGCTGAAGGGCCTGTTTCAATGCTGTAATTGCTATGATTCTAAATGCAGTTTCAATCCAAAGCATGCACATTAATATGGCACACATGGTGGCGATCTGGAACAAATGCATTGTATTACCATTATAGGGTAAATCTAGATTCTGCATATCCCACAGTACAGAACAAAAAAAAATCACTGACTGGGGAAGTGTGTGCAGTTCCTGTCCATGTACCATCTTTTTCTTTTTTCATCCATCTTTTTGAGTCTTGCTTACTTATTTGCAGACTAAAATCTTTTAAAGCAGTTTGTATTAATTATGTAATTATTTACTGTGCTTGCTGCAAGATGTTGCCACAATGTCCACCTTTTATATTTGTCCATTTATGTACCCAGATGATACCAAAAATCCACCACCTTTCATTTGTTAACTGATATACAAAATGGGTTGTAATCAAATTGTCGACTATACTTCAATCGGAGAGGAAGTTTTCTTCATAATTACTAGCTGCCACTTGGTAAATGCTACTGTAGTATTTAGCAAAAACAGCTGGTGTCTACATTTCTAAAATGTAAATTTAGTTTTTCAGAAATGTTTCAGTTAGAAATGTGGAACTCTTTTACACAGGAAATAGTCAATGTTTGCTTAATTAATTTTCTAACAAATTATGAGGAAATTAGATGAATTAGAATCAGCCATCGTGTTGAATAAATGTGAATTAACTGTTTCTCTTTCCAGAGATGTTTGCCTCAATTGCTGAATATTTCCAGCATCTTCTGTTATTAATTCCAATATTATTAGCATATCTAACTTGAAACAATGGCAGACAATGCCTTCTGGACTCATTGGGAAAGAATAGATATTAAAAATGTTTTTCAGTATATTGAAGGTAAAGTCTTTAAATGGAATTGTTCTCTAGCTGTTATGAGTATTATTAATTGTACTCGTGTCTGTTTTCTGAGAAATTTGGTGGCCTTGAGTATTCCAAACAAATGCTGCTTTCATTATCAGATAAAAGTTAATGGTATTTATGTTTTTATTGTTTGCTACTTTGATTGTATAATGCTGTGTCATATACCAAAGTGTTAAAAGTGGATGAACATATCTGGGAGGTTATTATTTCTAACCCTTAGCTTTTGGAGAAACATTTCTTCTTCTAGATTAAAGATCTTGTTTCCTCCAACTTCCCAATTATGAAATAGAAAGGTCTGTGGCTAATGTTGGAGAATCACAATTTTCCAGCTTTTTGCATTAAAAAAAATAACTTTTGATGTATGTGTATTCCCAATTTGAATTCCGAGTACAGGTTTTGCGAAATCCTGTGTTGGTTGGATTTGAGTTTGTCTTGGAATTTTCATTGCCTCCTCTTGGTTTATATTTTCCAGAGTTCCTTGCATTTGACAGCATGTGGATTGCTGTGCATTTGCTATATTTTAAAGTCATTTCAGTAGAGGTCTTAGCATTTTATTTATCCAGAACAGACATGCTTTTTTTCAATATCGGCCGAAGTGTATTACTCTATTTATAGTAATAAACGGAAGTCAAATGAACGCACAGATGTTTGACACCATAAATTACACGGCTTGATAAAAGAATCGTTGACGTTTACTAATGGAGCAGTAGTTACTGTTTCACACAACTATCTAACATCTCTCCATACTCAACCTCCCAGGTCTTCCTAATGACATAAAAACAAAATAAAAAATAAAACATTAAATATAACTTAAAATTTGAGTCATTTTTAAAATTCCTTTTGATTTATTCAAATTTACAATAATGAATGAGAACAAATATAATCTGCAACATATGTTCAAACGATTTGGCATCTGCTTGATGATTACAAGGGAGAAACAACGGTTCATTCATCTCTGACAGAAACAGTTGTGAAATATACTTGCTAATTTCTTTTTTTTTCCCTATTCCCTCTCAGCTGTTACTTTCTTCTGTTTCTTCTTAGAGGGATGATGGAGTGATGGAAACCTGTGCAAAGGAGATGGGAACTAGGATGGAAACAAAATGCTGGGACGAGTGGCAAAAGTATAAGGCAGAGAAATTGGGGCACAGTAGATAATATGAAGGAGCTGGGGGTAATGTATTGACATGAATGAGATAGAGCAGGAATTAACTGGTCCTTTTCTGAGAGGCAACAAGTGGCAATGGGATGGAGCAGGGTTCAGTGCTTGTTCTCCAGCTATTCATAATATATATTTAATGATTTAGATTTGGAAATTAAGCTATAATGCTTCCATATGATTTGAATAGGTGGCCAAAGTGGCCTAATGCATGGAATTTAAATAGTTCAATGTGGATAAATGTAATGTTTTGTATTTTGGTGGCATCATTGTAGACTAGAAGAGCTGGATATCCTTGTGCACCAATCAATGAAAGTAAACGTGTAGATGCAGCAAACAGTTATTAAGGCCAGCACACTATTTGTTGCCTTGGTATGGATTTCAAAGGTCTTTTATTGGCACATGTACCAATTAAGGTACAGTGATATGTGAATTAACCAAGGCCTTACGGAAAAAAAAGCAACAAAACACACAAATACATAATTTAACATAAATATCCACCACAGTGGTTTCCCCACATTCCTCATTGTGATGGAAGGCAAAAAATCCAATTTTCTTCCTCTTTATTTGAGTACAGGAGCAGGGATGTCTTGCTGAAAATGTACAGGGCCATTGTGAGACTATGACATGAGTATTGTGTGCAGTTTTGGTCTCCATATCCAATGAAAGACAATCTTGCCATGGAGAGGGTGCAGAAAAAGTTCACCAGACTTATTCCTGGGATGGCAGAACTGTTGAATGTAGAAAGATTGCCCTTGTATTAAATGAATGAGAGAATCTCATTGAAACTAATAAAATCCTGATGGGGCTGGACTGACTAAATGCAGGAATGATCTTGCCTAAGATAAAATCGACCAGATTTGGGTATCACAACTGGGAGAACAGGATAGTTTATTTAGGACTATTAGGAAGAGATTTCTCACCCAAAGAGTGGTGAACCTGTGGAATTCTCTACCACTGACAGCAATTAAATATATCAGTCATTAAGTATACTCAAGGTTGTTAGATATAGTTCTTATTGCTACAGAGATCAAGCGACAAGAGAAGTATGCAGAAATAGTACTATTATGGGCCTGTCCCACTTAGGCGACTGCAGGAGACTCTGCGATCGCCACATGTTCGCGGGTGATTGCCGGATAGTCGTGAGGAGTTCCCGCATTCTGGGAACTAGTCGCGGCCTCATCATGTTGAAAAATTAGCGGCGACCAGAATGAAGCCGCCATGGAGAGTAGCGAAAATTATCATGCCGTAGGTGGGCCGCCAGGAAATCATAGTGGGTTGCCAGGAGTTCGAAGGTTCTTGTAGGTGGTAGCCGGTGCTGACCGGTGAATTTTATTGGCTCATTGAGGAAAAAAAAACGTTAGCAGTAGTTTTCAGAACCAAGGATAACCGACCGGTAATGTTTAATGTCCGCCGAGCTTCACAGCCGTGTATCTCTAGCTTCTTAAAAGTTGTCTCCACTCCTTCTTCCCCCCTCCTCTTTTAAAGGACTTACCATACACTGTGGTTTAGCCGTCTTAATTATAGCACCAACCTTCCTGTGTGTCTGTATCACCTTGGCTTTGCACCGTGTGAATTTCACTCAGACAGCGCTCCCCCCTCTTGCCCTCTTCCCCCCCCCCCCCCCCCCTGCATAACCAGCTGGTGAAGGAAGCGATGTGTGTGTGTGTGTTCCACTTGGACAGTCACCGTTCTAGGTGCTGGTTTTTCAGGCAACTGCCGGCAACTTGACAGTCCCTGGCAGTCGCCTGGAAAATCGCCCACGTGGGACAGGCCCACTAGGGTAGAGTAGGGTGATCAACATGAACGGATTGAATAGCAGTCTCCAAGACTGAATGGGTTACTTCGATGTTTTGAAAAAAGTCGCAAATGCTGGCCTCCATTCCAGAGTGTTTCAATAAAATGGGACTTCACTTGCAGTGCCGGAGACCCGGGTTCGATCCTGGTGCTGTCTGTATGGAGTTTGTACGTTCTCCCCATGACCTGTGAGGGTGTTCTCCGAGATCTTTGGTTTCCTCCCAAACTCCAAAGATGTACTGGTTTTGTAGGTTAATTGGCTTGTGTAAATGTAAAAATTGTCCTTGGCGTGTGTAGGATAATGTGTGGGGATCGCTGGTCGGCACGGTCCCGGTGGGCCAAAAGGCCTGTTTCCATGCTGTATCTCTGAACTAAACTAATTGAACCTCTGTTGCAATGATAAAAATTCCTAATAATTCAAAACTCAGAATAATTTTGCCTCTACTAGATGTTGCTAATGAAAAGAAGTAGTATTTCATCTGATGGGGGGAGAAAAAACTCTAAAGAAATATGCACATGATAATCGGCACAATTGAATTATTGTAATATATATGGTTAATATCTTTGGTTTTGTGTGTGTGTGTGTATGTGTATATATTTATGTGTACGTGTGTATATGTGTATATGTATATCTCTATAATACTAAAACTCTTCCCATTGTTTGTGTTTGTGCTGACGATGTGTCAATCTGCTTTTCCTATCATCTTCCAAATGCTAGGCCACAGCCTTCCCATTTTCATACTCGCGTTTTCCCCGTTGTGGCGATAAAATTAGACTTAGAGCCAAAGAATAACAAAGATCAACACAAATGGTATAAAGATTTAAAATGACTGCCTCCTGGGAAGCTTGGCATCACACTACAATTAATGGAGGTGTTCTGTAAGGTAATCATTAGTCTGTAGTTGATTTTGTAGTTGGTCAGGCTACTGCTGAAAGCACGGGACACCGCTTTCAGGTCAGGCGATGCTCGAGCCTACAGTTCATCCAGGGCTAACCTGAAGAGGGGCATCAGGAAGGCCAAGCACTGCCATAAGCTCAGGATTGAGGAGCACTTCAACAACAACTCCGACCCCCGACGCATGTGGCAAGGCATCCAGGCCATCACGGACTACAGACCCTCCAACATCACCCCCACATCCAGCGACGCCTCCTTCCTTGAGGAGCTTAACCACTTCTATGGCCGCTTCGACAGGGACAATCTAGAGACAGCCATCAAGGCTGTGCTACCTGCCGATCACCAACCCCTCACACTCACCCCCTACGACGTGTACGTGGCACTGAGTAGGACTAATGCACGTAAGGCTGCTGGCCCTGACGGCATCCCCGGGCGCGTGCTCAGTGCCTGTGCTGCGCAGCTGACAGACGTCTGGACTAACATCTTCAACCTGTCACTTGCCCAAGCAGTTGTCCCCACTTGCCTTAAAGCCACCTCCATCGTGCCAGTGCCAAAACACTCCACTGCGGCAAGCCTCAACGACTTCCGCCCAGTTGCACTTACCCCCATCATCACCAAGTGCTTCGAGAGGCTGGTCCTGGCACACCTCAAAAGCTGCCTACCCCCCACACTGGATCCCTATCAGTTTGCCTACCGCAAGAACAGGAGTACGGAGGATGCCATCTCAACGGCACTTCACTCCGCCCTCTCCCACCTTGACAACAGAGACACTTATGTAAGAAAGCTGTTCATCGATTACAGCTCAGCATTCAACACCATTATTCCATCAAAACTGATCACCAAACTCAGTAACCTGGGCATCGACCCCTCCCTCTGCAACTGGATACTGGACTTTCTAACCAACAGACCCCAGTCTGTGAGGTTAGACAAGCACACCTCTTCAACCCTCACCCTGAACACCGGCGTTCCTCAGGGCTGTGTGCTGAGCCCCCTCCTCTACTCCCTCTTCACCTATGACTGCACACCTGTACATGGTACTAACACCATCATCAAGTATGCAGATGATACAACGGTGATTGGCCTCATCAGCAACAACGATGAGCTGGCCTACAGGGAGGAGGTCCAGCACTTAGCAGCATGGTGCGCTGACAACAACCTGGCCCTTAACTCCAAGAAGACCAAGGAGCTCATTGTAGACTTCAGGAAGTCCAGAGGTGGCACGCACACCCCCATCCACATTAACGGGACGGAGGTGGAACGTGTTTCTAGCTTCAGGTTCCTGGGAGTCAACATCTCCGATGACCTCTCTTGGACCCACAATACCTCTACTCTGATCAAGAAGGCTCATCAGCGTCTCTTCTTCCTGAGGAGACTGAAGAAGGTCCATCTGTCTCCTCAGATCCTGGTGAACTTCTACCGCTGCACCATCGAGAGCATCCTTACCAACTGCATCACAGTATGGTATGGCAACTGCTCTGTCTCCGACCGGAAGGCACTGCAGAGGGTGGTGAAAATTGCCCAACGCATCACCGGTTCCACGCTCCCCTCCATTGAGTCTGTCCAAAGCAAGCGCTGTCTGCGGAGGGCGCTCAGCATCGCCAAGGACTGCTCTCACCCCAACCATGGACTGTTTACCCTCCTACCATCCGGGAGGCGCTACAGGTCTCTCCGTTGCCGAACCAGCAGGTCGAGGAACAGCTTCTTTCCGGCGGCTGTCACTCTACTAAACAACGTACCTCGGTGACTGCCAATCCCCCCCCCCCCCCCCCCCCCCCCCCCCCCCAGACACTTATTATTTATTTTTTATTCAAATCGTTTGCTATGTCGCTCTTCAAGGGAGATGCTAAATGCATTTCGTTGTCTCTGTACTGTACACTGACAATGACAATTAAAATTGAATCTGAATCTGAATCATTTTCCCATTGAGAGGAAATTGCATTGGAAGAAATTCAAGGAAATCACTGTTTTACCAAGATGTTTTGTTTAATGATGGGAAATGACAGGGGCCAAGGATACTCCTATGATGATTAATGGAAACTGGTTAGACTGTTCAAGTAAGAAGAAAAGGACACCAGTTTTGCTGATGGGAAGTGGATATTTGGAGGGATCAGTAAAAGATGGAGAAAGGAATTGACTTTGGAAGAAGCAATGGACCTTGGAAGAAATAAAGATATAGGCAAGAAAGAAATTCACAAAGAATGACAGGATGAAATTGGCTCAGTCAGGCAAGAGCAGGACTGCCCTGGTAGATGCTGTGTTGTGGATGTCGAGAAGGAGTTAAGAATTAAGCTATAAAAGGTTTGGATTCATATGACTGTTGATACATTCTGGAACAGTTACTTGATGTTTAGTTGTGTGGGTAGAGGTTAGGAACAAAAAAAGTGTCTTCACTTTACTGGGATTGTATTACAGATCAGCTAATAGCGAACAGGTTTTTGGCAAGTTGCAGAGAGATGTGATTTTTTTTTTAAAAAGGTTATAGTACTAGGGGGATTTTAATTTCCCAAATATTAACTGGGATTGCCTTGATGTAAAAGTCTCAAAAGGGGTGAAATTTTAAGTTGTGTCCGGGAAAGTGTGAGGTGCTACATCTTGGCAGGACAAATCAAAATAGGATGTACATGGTAAATGGTAGGGAATTGAAGAATGCAGGTGAACAGAGCGATCTGGGAATAACTGTGTACAGTTCCCTGAAAGTGGAATCTCATGTAGATAGGGTGGTAAAGAAAGCTTTTGGTGTGCTGGCCTTTATAAATCAGAGCATTGAGTATAGAAGTTGGGATGTAATGTTAAAATTGTACAAGGCATAGTGGTGAGGCCAATTTTGGAGTATGGTGCACAATTTTGGTCGCCTAATTATAGGAAGGATGTCAACAAAATAGAGAGAGTACAGAGGAGATTTACTAGAATGTTGCCTGGGTTTCAGCAACTAAGTTACAGAGAAAGGTTGAACAAGTTAGGGCTTTATTCTTTGGAGCGCAGAAGGTTAAGGGGGGACTTGATAGAGGTCTTTAAAATGATGAGAGGGATAGACAGAGTTGACGTGGATAAGCTTTTCCCACTGAGAGTAGGGAAGATTCAAACAAGGGGACATGACTTGAGAATTAAGGGACAGAAGTTTAGGGGTAACATGAGGGGGAACTTCTTTACTCAGAGAGTGGTGGCTGTGTGGAATGAGCTTCCAGTGAAGGTGGTGGAGGCAGGTTCGTTTTTATCATTTAAAAATAAATTGGATAGTTATATGGACGGGAAAGGAATGGAGGGTTATGGTCTGAACGCAGGTGTATGGGACTAGGGGAGAATACGTGTTCGGCACGGACTAGAAGGGTCGAGATGGCCTGTTTCCGTGCTGTAATTGTTATATGGTTATATGGAAAGCTGAGAAATGGTTCACGTGCAAACAATGTTAGAATGGACACCATGAATGGTGATGCCCTTGGGAGTATTGAAGAAGATGGGGTCCTTGATGTGTAAAGCCAAATATCCCTGAAGATGGCAGCACATTTAGATAATGTGGAAAAGGCATATGGGATGCTGGCCTTCACTATTCAAATAATTAAATGCAAGAGCAAGGAAGTTATGCTCTAACTATGAAACATTGGATAGACCTCAGTAGAATATAGCGTGTAGATGTGAAAGTGCTGTAGAGGATGCAGAGGAATTTCACCTGCCTTGGAGAGGCTAGGTCTGTTTTTCCTGGAACAGAGTTGGCTAAACGGGGACATAATTCTGGGATAGAAAATTGAGAGGTAGAGACTGGGTAGCCTTCTGTATTCTTTTCCCATTATCAGAGGTGACTAAAACTAGAGATCTTTGATTTAGCGTGATCTGAGGGGGAGAGTGCCTGGAATGCACTGCTGGTGAGAATGGTGGAACTAAAGTAGGTTTCAGCATTGAAGAAGTGTCTAACCAAACTCAAATTCCTAGGCATTGAAGGCTACAGGCCAAGTGCTGGAAGATGTTATCAATGTGGATGGATACCTGCTGGTCAGGGTGAATATACTGAGCCGAATGGCCAGTTTGCATTTTGTACGGCTCTATGAAGAGATATAGAGAGATAACAAACACGAGACAAAGTGATACAGAACTCAGCAATTACTGGAAATTTGAAATAGAAATTGCTGGTAAGGCCAAGCAGTTCGGGCAGCACCTGTGTTGATGAAAACTGAGTTAACATTACAGGTTCCTGATTTTCCATGGAACTAGTCAATTCTAACATGTTACCAAAACTGGTTATCTAAAATTGGTGTATTCCTTTAAGCCATTGATCAGCTGGTAAGGTGGACAGAGTAACAGTGGGTGGTATTTAATCCTGATAAGTGGGAGAGGGGGCTTTGGGGGACCAATCAAGGTAGGGCATGCACAATAAACAGTGGTGCATTATGGTGTGCAAGTCCAAAGATCCATGAAAGTGGCAACAGAGGTAGTTCGGGCAGTAAAGCAGGACTAGAAGCTATGTATCTTCATTAGCCAGGCCATAAAATTTAAGAACAAGTAAATCATAGTGCAACATTGGTTAGGTCATTGCTAAAGAACTGTGTACGATTTTGGTTGCCATGGCAGGAAAGGCATGATTGTACTAGAGAGGGTGCAGTGGAGATTCAGCAGGATTTTGCCTTGGGTGGTGTGTTTCTCTTGTATGGAGTGACTGAATGGGCAGAGTTTGTATTTCTTGAAGCAGAGGAGGCTGATAAGGTGCCACAGAAACATATACAATTATGAGGGGCAAAGATGGGATAGATTGTGCAAAACATCCATATAGCAGTGCTATTCGAAGGGGCAAGATGGCGGCGCGACCGGAGCTCGCAGCGACCTCTCCCAGTGAAAGTTCAGTGTATTCGTGGATTTTTGGAGCGAGTGGTGTGTACGAAGAGTGTGTGTCGGAGGAGTGTGTGTATGTGCGTAAGTACGAGCGGCAGGTTCTTTTAAAAATCGGCAGCAAGGCTTCTTGTTGCGGCCTTACCTTACGGAGTGTCCTGGTGGAGCTGAGACTTCTGCGTCGCGTAGGCCCACGGAGGTGCGCAGGCCCACGGAGGCGCGTAGGCCCATGGAGAGCCGCTGCACCCGCACCCGCACCTGGAACAACGCTGGTGGGGAAACATCGCAAGCGGTGTAGTAGAGGGCAGAAGCAGGGGAAACGCGCAGGAGCCTACGCTAGGCTAAACGCGAACCCTCACAAACCGGCAGTGCCTACAGTCATGCTGGCAAATGTCTGCTCCCTCGACAACAAGATGGACTACCTCAGAGCGTGGAGAGCCTCCCAACGAAGCGTGAAGAACTGCTGTGTCTACATCCTAACGGAGACCTGGCTGAATCAGAACATCACAGACGCTGCGATCCAGTTGGAGGGACTTATGCTATACAGAGCTGATAGAGTAGCTTCGCTAGCTGGTAAGGCAAGGGGAGGGGGGCTGGCTGTGTATGTGAACAGATCATGGTGCTGGGATGCTGTGGTGATTTCCACTTACTGCTCACCCCACGTGGAGCTAATGACTGTGAAATGCCGACCCTTCTACTTACCTAGGGAACTAACAGCTGTCTTCATAACGGCTGTCTATGTACCACCGAGCGCGGACGTGAAGGATGCTATGACAGTGCTCTACAACAACATCAGTGAGCAGCAGAGGGAACATCCAGATGCTTTCTTCATGGCAGCTGGGGATTTCAACCAGGCAAGTCTTACATCTGTTCTGCCTAAATTCTACCAGCATGTGAACATTGCAACCAGGGTGAAGAACAAACTAGATCTGGTGTACATCAACATTAAAGATGCATATAAAGCAGCCCCCCTCCCCCATATCGGCAACTCTGACCACTTAGCGGTTATGCTCACACCTGCATACAGACCCAGGGTGAAACAGGACAGGCCAACGGTCAAAGAAGTCAGAACATGGCCACAGGGAGCTACGGCAGCACTACAAGACTGTTTTGAAACCACACAGTGGGCCATTTTCAGAGAGGCAGCAACAGATGACAGTGGCATCAACCTTCAAGAATATACAGAATCCGTCATCGCATACATCAATAAATGTATTGAGGATGTAACGGTGGTAAAAACCATCAGGAGGCGTGCCAATCAGAAACCTTGGCTAACTGGGGAAGTGTGTTCCCTACTGAGAATCCGGAATGCGGCATTCAAATCTGGGGACAACGCAGCATACAAACTGGCAAGGGGTAACCTATCCCGGGGGATCAGGGAAGCGAAGAGGCTGTACGTACAAAAACTCAATAGCCACTTTGCAAATGACAAAGACACACGTCGCTTGTGGCAGGGATTTCATACCATCACTGACTACAAGCCCCCCCCGCTGCGGATATGCCAAAACAACCCCTCCCTACCAGATGAACTGAACGAGTTCTACGCAGGGTTTGAGGTTAAAAACAGCACCCAGACACGTGCACTACTGCCATCTCCCAGTGACCAGTCGCTCAGGCTGTCCACAGCCGGAGTTAAAAAGGCCTTTGCCAGCGTCAATCCACGCAAAGCTGCAGGGCCGGACAACATTCCTGGATGCGTTTTAAGAGACTGTGCCGAGCAACTGAAAGACGTCTTCACAGACATTTTTAACATCTCACTCAGCCAGGCAGTAGTGCCCAACTGTCTTAAGAGTGCCACCATCGTCCCTGTCCCGAAGAAACCAAACCCAGCCTGCCATAATGACTTTCGACCAGTGGCCCTAACACCCATTGTAATGAAGTGTTTTGAGCGACTAGTTATGCAGCACATCAAAAATAGTCTACCTGCCGACCTAGACCCACTGCAGTTCGCCTACAGAGCCAACCGATCCACAGAGGACGCAGTCTCAACAACACTGAACCTCGTATTGTCACATCTCGATCGGAAAAATACCTATGCCAGGATCCTCTTCATAGACTTCAGCTCTGCTTTCAATACAATCATTCCGCAGCAGCTGGTGGAGAAGTTGGAGCTATTGGGGGTTGATGCTGGCACATGCAACTGGGTCCTGAACTTTCTGTCACAACGGCAGCAGACAGTCAGGGTGGGCAGTAGGACATCAAAAACCATAGCCGTGAGCACTGGCTCACCCCAAGGCTGTGTCCTAAGCCCCCTTCTGTTTAGTCTGCTGACACACGACTGTACTGCCAGACTCAATAACAACTTCATCAACAAGTTCGCTGATGACACAACAGTGGTGGGTCTCATCAGTGACAATGATGAATCGGCGTACAGGATGGAGGTGGAGCTGCTCACAGGTTGGTGCAAATCCCACAACCTCATTCTTAACGTGGGAAAAACTAAGGAGATGGTGGTTGACTTCAGGAGGGCGGGGAAACAACACCATACACCTCTGCACATCGACGGAGCTGATGTGGAAAGGGTCAGCAGCATGAAGTTCCTAGGACTACATCTGTCTGATGACCTGACGTCCACGGCCAACACCACAGCTCTGGTCAAGAGAGCCCAGCAGCGACTTCACCCTCTCCGAAGACTACGTAAAGCAGGCCTCCCCACTACACACCTACGGACTTTTTATAGGGGGACTGTCGAGAGCACATTGACCTACGGCATCACTTCCTGGTTCGGGAGCTGCAAGGCGTACGAACGGCACCAACTAGACAGGATAGTGAAGACCGCCAGCAGGATTATTGGTGCTCCACTCCCGTTCCTGCTGGACATATACAGGAAGAGATGTATCAGCAGAGCCATCTCCATCATCAAAGACCCTTACCACCCATCGCATGACATTTTCTCCATCCTGCCATCTGGGAAGAGGTACAGGAGCATTAGCTGCAAAACCAGCAGGATGCTCCTCAGCTTCTTCCCACAGGCTATAAGACTGCTAAATGGACTTTGCCCCCTGCCAAGTATCGCGCACAAACCCCCACACTGCAGCAGAGCCACTGTTGTGCCGCTGCCGGTCGGAACGCCAGTTGAATGTTTAGTAGAGTGTTAAATTTGTTCATGATACATGTATTTTTTTTATTTCTATTTATTTTTCATGCACACTGAATGGACACTGGTTGAGCAACGTTTTTTTGTTTCCTCTGGGTATGCGAATACTCAGGAAATGACAATAAAGATATACTATACAATACAATACAATACAATATTTTAAACTAGAGAATGCAAGTTTAGGCTAAGAGGTTTAGAAGGGATATGAGGAAGAAGTTTTTCACTCTGTAATGAGAATCTGGGATGCACTGCCTGAGTAGGTGTAGGAAAGTACTCTCATAGCATTTAAGTTTCTAGGCAAGTACTTAAAACCTAAGGCAGAAACTATTAGACCAATGCTGGCAAATGGGATTGGTATAGATCGATACTTGATGGTCAGTATGGACATGGTGAACTAAATAGGCTATTTTTGTGCTGTAAGACTGACTCTGACAGTGAGCCAGATTAACTGGTCTCAAAATCATCTCTCACCCGACACCCATCCATGTAACAAAAATGAAAATGTAACGAGAACTTGGTCAGTAAAGTAATATCTATGCAAAGAGGCACCAGCTAATATTTCTGACTTTGTCAATTATCCTTCTTCAGAACTTTCTCTAGAGGTTAGATTGTGGCTGGTATTCAAAGTGGAGGTACATATGCTTTTGAAAGATGCATTAATTGAGGGTTATGTGGGAGAGGCACATAAGAGTTGGGCAGATCGGCTGTGATCATATTGAATGACAAGTCAAGCTTGAAGGACCAGATGCTATACTTCTATTTTCTCGTCCTCTACATTTCAGTTTGTCTTTCCACAATTGCTACGTGATCTGATTATTGACAGCATTTTGTTCTCATTACGTTCTTGCAGCATCTGTAGTTTTTTTTTATTAGTAACTTCTAGTTTGAATGTACTCTTAAAGGTATTCAATTACAGTGCCACATAATACTTGGTCAAACTCTGCAGTTGCTAATGTTAATACTCTGCTGATCTTGCATACTGTAATGTTCTAATTTAGAAAATAGTAAAATACCAGGATACGAGAGCATTCTGAAAGGATTAGTTAAAAATACAAATTGCATCTCGGATGCAGCCCACAACAGCTGGTGCATGTACGTGGGTAACTTTAGCTTGCGCTATTAACAAAGTTAGCCAGAACATCTTATTGTATTTCTGTTTTACTAAGTTAATCAAATGTGATCCTTTCATTTAGAGATCACTTGTTTAAAAATTACTTTATCTCCCTCCAACTGTTTGTACTTTGTTTTGAATGTCACCCAGTACTTTTTCCTTGTGTTTTTAAAAGGTTTTGTTGGGGAGGAGAGGCATATGTTTGCACTGTAGAACATAGTGTTAATTTTAGAAATAATGGCAAGTTTTTTTTGGACGTGGGGCCATTATTCAAAAATGGAAAGCACTTTCGACTTGAAAAGAGTGGTTTGACAATTCTGGTTTTGATGATTTTGTCACCACATGTGAATTTCATCGCAATCCAGCTTGTAGGAAGCATTGGCATTTCCCTCATGTTGACTAACATTTTGGGTGAGAGTAGATTGTACTTCCTTCAGAAGAAGCTTTAATTATCACTAGACTAAGTGGGACCCATTGGGTCTCATTCTCACAAGAGGGGGCTGGTCCCCCAACGCGATATTCCACCTCTCCACTAATTCCAATATTGGTGGCCAGTGGAGGGGGATGGCTTTCTGGAGTGCTTGTCTGGGTATTGTGGGCCGAAGGGACTGATTTTCAGAGGCTAGTATGGACATTGGGGGCCGAATGGATATTCTTGAACTCACAATTCAGTCAGTCATGGCTGGTGGGCTGGCAGTCCACTCGCTCATGGCTGGTGGGCTGGCAGTCCACTCGCCCGTGGCTGGTGGGCTGGCAGTTCACTCGCTCGTGGCTGGTGGGCTGGCAGTCCACTCGCTCATGGCTGGTGGGCTGGCAGTCCACTCGCCCGTGGCTGGTGGGCTGGCAGTTCACTCGCTCGTGGCTGGTGGGCTGGCAGTCCACTCGCTCATGGCTGGTGGGCTGGCAGTCCACTCGCCCGTGGCTGGTGGGCTGGCAGTTCACTCGCTCGTGGCTGGTGGGCTGGCAGTTCACTCGCTCATGGCTTGAGGACACACACACACACACACACACACACACCATCACTCCCTCACACACACACACGCACCCTCCATCTCACACACACACGCACACACGGCGCACACACACACACACACACACACACACACACACACACACACACACACACTCCCACACACACCACTCACTCACACACACACACACCCACACACACTCACACACACACACACACACACACCCACACACACACACACACACACACACACACCCTCACACGCACACCCACACACACACGCACACACACACACACACACACACCCACACACACACACACACACACACCCCCCATCACACGCACACACACACACACACACCCCCCCCCCCCCCCCCCCCCACCCTCCCCCCCCCTCCCTCCCTCCCTCCATCTTCTTGCGTATGGCGTGCATAGCCTAAAGTTGTAGGAAAACTTGTTCTATTTGATTGTGCACACCGGGTTGATTGCATTTGTCGAAACAGGGCGGACCACGTGAAGGTTGCAATCTCCCACCCGGCACCCTCCATCTCACACACACACTCCGTCTCACACACACACACACACACTCCATCACACACACACACACCATCTCACACACACACACACACCCTCCATCTCACACACTCACACCCTCCATCTCACACACACACACACCATCTCTCTTTCACACACACACACCCTCCATCTCACACACACACACACCCTCCATCACACACACACACACACACTCACCCACACTCTCTCACACACACACACACACACACACACACACACACACACACACACACACACACACACCCTCCATCTTCTTGCGTATGGCTTGCACAGCCTAAAGTTGTAGGAAAACTTGTTCTATTTGATTGTGCACACCGGGTTGATTGCATTTGTCGAAACAGGGTGGACTACGTGAAGGTTGCAATCTCCCACCCCGCACCCTCCATCTCTCTCACACACATACACACACACACACACACACACACACACACACACACACACACACATACACACACCATTATACACACACACTCCATCACGCGCACACACACACACACCCTCCTTCGTGCGCACACACCCTCCTTCGCGCGCACACACACACACCCTCCATCACTCACACACATACTCTGACACACAGTCACCTACACACATACACCCTCCATCTCTCACACACCCTCCATCACTTACGCACACACTCATGCACATTCTCACACACACTCTTGAATCTACTCGCGCGGCCTCTGGACTGAGCGGGACTTCTGGAGTGAGCGGGATTTCCGGAATCAGTGCGACCTCCGCACTGAATGGGACTTCCGGAGTGAGCGGGACTTCTGGAATGAGCGTGATCTCTGGACTCAGCCATAGCGTCGAATCACAGTTCACTCAGCACGGCATAGACTCGCAGTTCAGTCAGTGCGACTTGTAGACTCACAGTTCTGGACTCTACTCTCACTCCCAGCTTCCAGGCTGACTGACTCGCGTCTGGCCTCCGGGGCTTTATTCTCCTGGCCCCCGGAAGGGGCGTTACCTTCATCATGGTGATTGACAGGTGAGAAGACCAATCTGCTGATGTCACGAATTTTTTAAACCTTCATAACTTTTCTATTATTTCACCAATCGGAACAAACATTGGGGTGCTTGGAGCGGAGTAGAACGGTGAGTAAGATGGCGAAAAAATCATAGCGATATAGGGTAGCGTTCTTGCGAAATTTTATTTACAACGTAGACCAGAAGTGGTCAAGATGAGAGTTTTAATAATATAGATAGATTGATGTGACAATTTATCAAAATTTAACAAAGTTATGCAAACAATTGGAATGTCCGAATTTGTTCTATGTACATAATTATTTAATCATACCACTGTATCTCTTTGATGGACTATTTCGTTAAGTAGAATGGAAGCAATGTACAATCAGTATTGTATTTGGAATTTCAGTAGATGGTTATAGAGTTATGTAGCAAGGGAATAGACCAGGTCTGCGCTGACCATAGTATCCATTTGCAATAATCCTGCGCTAAATCCATTTTTATTATCCCCAAATGTTATCACACGCTTACAAACTAGGAGCAATTTTCAGTGGGAGTTAATATTATAGGATCTAGACTTTGCATTGGAGCTGACCAGTATTGACACACTGGAAAGGCTGATAACCTGAAAACGTTGGCATATAGGAGGGAACCTGCAAGATGGGGAGAGCATGCAAACTCCGCACAGACTGCGCCAGAGGTCAGTTTTGAACCTGATTGCAGGAGCTGTGAGGCAATTCCTTTACTAGCCATGTTATTGTGCTGCCATTCATGAGGAATCCAAGGAAATTTCAAGTGAAATGAAGAGGAGAAAGTTGTTGCAACAATGATATGTCCTTTGCATATTTGAGTTGTTAAAATAATGCATTTTAAGCTAAATTGAATATGCTTACCTACATTTTTTTCTGGCATCAAGTTACAACAGTTACAAATTAGATTATATGCAGACTATATTGTGTGTATTTGTATTATAATGTATAATAATACATTATTTAGTAAATAATTTTGATATTTTTTCAAAGTGTTATTTGTTCACAAAACATCACGTTGGCCTCAGAAATGATATCTAGTCATCTCTTCTTATGGCAAAGCTTGGAATAGTATGTCTGCTTTAATGAATCTGATGCTTGGCAAGTGGAAGAAGTAGCTTTCCCAAAAGAGCCAACTAATTGTAATTGGATCCTTATTTCTGGGGCTGTTAGTTCACTAATCTTCCTAGCAGATTTGGAGGATTTTGCATTGCTGGTATCTTTCCAGTGCCTTAATATACATGTGGTATCTTGTCCAACTTTTTGAAGCATACAGGAATACAGAGATCACTTCTACCCTATAAACTATGAATGGCGAACCAAGTTTGATGTCTTGATCTGTAAACAGCTATTTCTGTAATTGAAAGGTTTGTTGGTGAATTTCATCACATCTGTTTTACTGAGAGCAGACAACATCTTAAAAAAAAAAAAAAAACACCTCATAAAACTCCACTTGTGATAGTCTGTGGTTCTCGAATAGAATTATCAATTAGTGTAGACACCACAAACTGAAATGGAAGTTATTCTTTCTCCCAAACATTTCTCAAAGAAGGTAAAAGCCTTCCTTTTCCTGACTGCCGCTGTGCGATGCCCGATATCAGTCAATTCTTCTACCTGCAATAGCTATGCGGTGCATTAAATACACAAATGCCCACAAACACCTAATTCATGAAATTACTTGGGGTATTTGGTGTTTATTGAAAAGATTGTGATACTGAATGTGTTCATGAATTCTATTGACCTACTCTGGTTAAATGATCGAGGAATGTGTTCTATTAACTAGTTAATCTGAAAAACTGAATCGGCAAGATGCTGGATCAATTTAGGTTTACCCACGAATTAAATATAAAAACAGCAAGAATGAGCATTTTTTCTTTTTAAATGCGGACTCGGTTGCTATAATTGACATATGATCTATGGATAACACAGATGACGCCGTTGAACTTGCAATGTGCTGAATGCCACTTAGAGGTTGGATCAACAAGGAAAATGAAACTTATTTGACTGAACAGCCTATTGGCGCACAACTGGAAATTTCAGTCGGTTGAGCTACCGTCAGTCGTCTGTAACAGAAGAAAAGTAGTTGATAGCTGTGGCTATAAATTCGAGCTTCGGTGCATTCTTTTATATCTCAGTGTGTCTTGTCCAGATTGATTATTACTTGTCAGCGGGGCTGGGTCGCAAACAACAGGTTTGTTTCTTTACATAACCAGCCATTAAGACTTTGGAATGTGACTGCGCAAAGGGCTGGCCCCAAAGTGACTACAGTTTCAGCACTTTGTCTACGCCAAGATCTGTGTGATGTATGGAGCAGTATGTTAAGCGTACTTTAATATCGTTACACAGAATCACAGATGGTGTTTGAGGTCAAGACTGGATTTGATAAAACTGGAACTAGCTGATCTTATGTAGCCAAATTTTATGGTTCATTTTGTTTGGACCTTTCTTCTTTTTGACATAGTCTCTCCAATCTGAAACTATATACGCACCCCAGCTTTGACAATGATGATAAAGGATACTTCACTGCGCCAAGATCCAGATCTCGGGAAGGAGTTGGCTTTGCTCGCTCGGGGATGTGACCTTGTCTTTCCGTCAAGATTCAAGAAGAGGCTGAAGGCTTTTCAGCAAGTTCAGGTTGTGATATGTTTTATCCAGTTTAATTTTAAAGCCTAAACATTTTATATGTGCTTGGCAAACACTTTTAATGTATTGACCCAGGTCTGGGCAATAAACTACTTGGACAAAAGTAAGTGATTTGGCTTAATAGATTATAATTAGCAACCTTGATTTGTGAAGCAGAGGGCATAATTTAGAGTAAATTAATATGTAAACTGAAATAGTATTCGGTTAACTTTTTTTTTGGAGCCTGAACGTATTCCACAGAAATAAAGCACAAGCTGAAATTTCTGCACTTAATATTTGCAAATCTCGTTTAATATTTTACGGTGCTGTTCTTTTAAGGGAAAAGTTGGCAAATAGATCTATTAGGCATTTGGGACATTATTTGAATTTGGAAAGCTGTGGAATGTGGTCCATAAATACATACATGTGTCTGTGTATAGTAAGATAGCTTGTGGTTATATTACTGGACCAAGAATTTAGAGGGCCAAACTAAGAGTTGGGCGAAAAGTCTATATTCCACCAAAGCACCCAAGGAATTTAAATGTAGTTAAGCTTTTTTTAATAAAAAACTAGAATATAAAGCCAAGACTGGCAGCAATTAAACTATTTGATTATTATAATTTAAAACTCTCATGGTTCACTAATATCTTTACAACAACATGCCTATTACCTTTTGTCTGGTCTTCTCTGTGAACACTAATCTAGAACGGTGTGGTTACACAGTACACCCCTCGTATGTTAAGGGCAATGGCAGTGACATGTTCTGAATAAGTTAGCTACATTTACTATGTTTATTCTTCTGTTTTTACCCCTCCCCCACACCTACTCATTTTAGATTTGCCATCAGCAAGTTTTTTAGCATTGGGTTTGTTATTATTCCTGTTCATAGCTGATAACTAATATTTATCTATTTGCTGACAAGATCAGAATGCCATTGTATTTGAGGCTCTAAGGTGGCTGAATTCTTACTTGTCCTTAACTAAACTCCATGAAGCCATTTAAGGATTGTTTGAGTCTTTATGCATTCAGTTTATTGCCGTCTTAAACACCTCAGATCAGATTTTGGTGGAGGAGTAAAGCTTTCAATGCCAACTATTACTGTGCATATGGGCCAAGAGTTTCCAGCATCAACATGTGCAATAATGTGAAGAAATTCACAAGTTCCTGCCTTTCCTTCTCTGTTAGCTCTTCAAACGATTCAATTAAACATCTTGAATGGTGTGAAGTTGCAATACTGATACTGGCTATGCATGCCAAGAAATATGTTTTATCCACTCCAGCTGGTGAGCTCTTAAAATACATGGACACATTTTTAATTACCATTATACAACCTCTTTAGCTCTGAATGTTACTTTTAAATGTATGGAGGGATCATGCTCTTTCAGGTTGTAGTTATTTTCTATTTTCTATTGCTTTCCAATGTCATTTGTTTTTCTCTTTACTTCTTTAGTATACATAACATATGTTCTGCTTCCTGATTTAGAATTGAGTGCCTCAGTAGGCATTCTTCATTCTGGTTATTGCTAGTTTGAGGGCAATTAAAGGTTTATCATATTGCTGGTAAATCCAGATAAGAAAACCAGATTCCATCCGCTGAAGCACATCTTTTACGACAACATGGATGTTTCATGATCACCATTATTGATGCTACTTTTTTTAAATTACAGATTTAAATATTTGATTTTAGATTCCAAGGTGCCATGTTGAATCTTGGATTAACAATCATTAATTCTTCCATCTTACATGACCATTAATCCTATAAAGTAAAATTTCCTCCAACCAGTTATATTTCCCCCACTCCAAAGTTTACCATAAACAAAAAGAGACTGTAACCTCTGCATCCTATTGGAGCCAGAGCTGAGTTTTGAAACCCGTTCCTTCCTTGCCACACAGCTGATCTCCATTACTTCATCCATCTATTTCTACCATAACCCATCAATACTAAACTGATGCTTTGGTTATTGTAGGGCGCAACTATTACAGTAATCTCTTGGTTGTCTTATTTTGCAGGACCCCCCCCACCCTCCCCCTTTCCGGCATGTTCCAGATTAGTTTCATCTTTGTTTATTGACTTCTTAGAGCAGACTGCAACTGAAGTTAAAAAAAATATTGGTCTTTAGATTTAATTTATCCATCTCTGTATTTGAAAATGTTTTTTGCAGCAAAATATTGACAATATTCTGTCAGTTGTAATATTTTGTGCTTTTAATTCATGAATGTATAAGGAAACCAGTGGTAAAATACACCTGGAACTTTATTCATGGAAACTGGGTCCTTGACTTCCTCCATTGGCTGACCTCAATCCATGTGGATCAGTAACTATATCTCCTCCTCCTCTGACCATCAACACAGGTGCATCACAAGGCTGCGTGCTTAGCCCCCTACTCTCTTTACACACATGACTTTGGCTAAGCATAACTTCGATACCATCTATAAATTTGCTGACAACACTACTTTTGTTTGCGAATTCACAAGTGGTGATGAGTCGGTGTACAGAAGAGAGCTGGAACATCTGATTGAGTGGTGCTGCAACAATAACCTCTGGCAACAAGACCAACAAACTAATTGTTGACTTCAGAAAGGGGAAGTTGGGAAACAGTGCAGCAGTTTTCATTGGTGGGTTCAATCTATATCAGTAAGTGGCTGAATGGTCTAAGGTCCAATATTAAGTCTAAATGTTTTTATGGGTACAAAGGAGAACGCAAAGAGACTATTGGGGATATAGACGAGCTAAGTTAGAAGGGCAAGAACAAGATAGAGTATTATGCGGGGGAATATTGGATATTCATTTTGGTGCACAAAATAGAAAAGCTCAGATTTTTTTTCTCATGTTCTAAGAGCAGAATCGGGCCATTCAGCCCTTCAAGCCCACTCCACCATTCAATCGTGGCTGATCTATTTTTCCCTCCCAAATAGCAATGTTACAAAATTTTGAGATTTTAAAAATCAAGTCTGCAATTTATCCCATCAGATAAAGCATAACAATAAGTTTAATTTGACACCAAATTCACTTTCATATCTCAAGTATTAAAAAAGTTATGGCCATTTTCATACTCGGAAATTAGCATCTTGTTCCCTATTGATTTTCAATGGACATTACAAAAAAGCTGTGATCTTGGATAGTCAAAAGCCCATTTCTTAAGGAAAGATTAACATTTTTAAATAGCCTAAGTGTCCAAAGATTATTCACAAATAATTCACAATATAACATGATTTTTATATCTAATTTACATTAATTTATAGGCCAAATGGAAGGAATTTAGTGTTCAATTGCTGTAAATAAATGCCCATTTAAATCGGTTTTCTAGTGGGTTCATGTGAACGCGCTGGTTTAGAACGTTGACATCGCGCTGGATTAGTGCCCTCAAATGCCGAGAAAAATACTGCGGGATATAAAAAGCCCAAAATGAACTACTCGCTATAGATAACTTGATATATAGGGTTATATATATGCCCCATTTAATGTAAAAATAAGGTACATACCTTTAATTGTTTGCTTTATAAAACCCTGGGGCTGCGAGAGGTTGCGGAATCAGACAGTAATTTTAAAACTATTATAACTATATTATCGAGGCCTATAAAACTAATAATACCTTTTGCGACCGGGTCTTGCAGCGATTTTTCGTTAATGATTTACTAGGCTGAACATCTGCGATTAGTACAGCCTAGTAAAAATCGCGTTTTAAACCCGCCCCCTCCAAACAGCGCCAAAATCGCGGACCTGGCTGTGGGCAGATTCCCAATGACGATTCAGGTAGGTTTTGTAACATACCTATCCCAAGCCCATAACCCTTGACACCTTTACCAAAACTGCTCACAATACTCCAAATGCAGTCATGAAGGATTGCGTAATGTTGATAATTTAAGGGTCTTGGATGTTCCTGGACACAAGTTGTCAAAGGTTAACATGCAAGTGTAGAAAGCAGTAAAAGCAGCAAGTAGTATCTTGGCCTTTTTATTAAGAGAAGATTTGAAAACTGGAGTGTAGGACTGTGGACATCACAACTGGAGATGACTAATATAAAGAGAAGAGGGAAGTGATGAGGCAAAAGTCAAGTGATTGGTAGACGGAGGTGTGAAGAATGACTGACCGATGGAGCTAGGTAGAGGAGGATGCAGGGTTGTGACCTGAAATGGTGACAATTCCTCTATTTTCCCCCTCGCCACAGATCTTGCTTGACCTGCCGAGTTCCTCCATCGGACTTGTTGTTGCACCAGACCCTAGCATCTGCATTCTCTTTTGTCTCCATACCCACAATATTGTGTCTAACAAAAAAGGATATACTGGCCAGAGAAAAAAATCTAACAAGGATTCATTACACTGTTTCTAGAGATGACAGAATTGTCATGCAAGGAGAGGTTAAGTAAGTTGCAACAGTATTCTCTAGGGTTTAGAAAAATAAGAGATCTCATTGATAACAGACAAAGTTCTTAAATAGATGTTCAGCCGAGATTCGAGATATTTCCCATTATTGACTGATGTTGGGTTGGAGGCACAGATGAAGGGAAGATGCTTCAGACTGAGATAAGGAACAACTCTTCATTCAAGTGGTGAATCTGTGGAGGATCAAGATTCAAGATTCAATTTATTTGTCATTTGGACCCCTTGAGGTCCAAACGAAATGCCGTTTCTGCAGCCATACATTACATCACAAACAAATAGACCCAAGACACAACATAATTTACATAAACATCCATCACATCGCTGTGATGGAAGGCCAAAAAAACGTATCTCTCCACTGCACTCTTCCCCCCCCCCCCCGATGTCAGAGTCAAAGTCAAAGCCCCCGGCTGGCGATGGCGATTGTCCCGCGGCCATTAAAGCCACGCCGGGTGGTGCGAGGTCGCACAACGGGTCTTGGTGTTAGAGCCCCCGGCGTGCGCTCACAGAGTCCCGCGGCCATTCCAAGCCGCGCGGGGCGGTGATGTCAGGCCCCGCTCCAGGAGCTCTTCGACCCCGCAACTCGGGCGGGAGAAGTCGCCGTTGCGAGAGCCCTGAAAAGCGGTCTCCCTCCAGGAACCTGCGGGCTCCCGGTGCCGCCGTCCGCCAGACCCGCAGTTGCAGCCTCCGAATCTCCGGAGGTCGGGCCGCAGCAGCAGCAGCGCTCCACCACCGCTCCACCCGCTCTGGACTCGGCCAGCTCCGCGACGGTGAGGTGAGTCGTCGGCACCAGAGTCCCCGGTCTTCTCCTGTTGGAGGCCGCTCCACGTTGCAGCCCCAACGACAACGGAGACCCGACAAGAAAAGGTCGGGTCTCCCGTGCAGGGAGAGATTTAAAAGTTACCCCCTCCTTCCCACCCCCCCACACACACACCCCAACAAAAAATAACAAAAACTACATAGAAACATAGACAAAAAATAATAAAAACGCGGACGGGCTGCAGAGGCTGCTGCTGACGAGAGTCGCGCCGCCTACCAAAGTCGGGAGAAGGCTTAGCCATTGTGTTCTTGGAAAATACATATTGATAGATTTGTGGAGGGATTAGGGGATAGTGTTAGAAATAGCATGGACCTGGAAGATGATAACGAATTGCAGCGCTGACTCTGAGCCAGTTTCATTACACCTGGCCCTACCTGATGTTATGATGCAGAGACCTTTAAAGATATAAAAACCAGTAAATGGGTAAGAGCATGGTAAATGGTATACTATGTTTGAATGTAAGATCATCCACTTTTAAGTTAAAAATAGAAAAGTAGTAATTTTCCTATAAACAATGAGAGATTGGAAAGTGGTGTTCAAGAGGATGTGGGTATTGCTGCATACATATCAGTAGAAATTGCAGACATTTCAGATATGAGGATAGATTTTGTTTGTATTCCTTGGAGCAGAGGAGGCTGATGGGGACCTGACAGATGTCCCAAATTATGACCAGCATAGTAAAACCAGGGGGCATGGGTTTTGGATGAGGAGAAAGAATTAGATGAGTGCTGAGGAAAAACGTTGGTATAATATGGAACACACTGCCCATGAAGGTGATAGAAACTGCAATTCACACATTTAAAGTATCTGGATAGGCCAAGCGACAGAGACTACAGCAGGACTCTCACTTAACTTTTTTTCTCTGTTGCTAGCCGGTCAACCTAGGCAGCTTTTTAGGTTGCCAAATGACAGTTTAGGTGGTCATTTAAGATGGCTTGCATGACGCGTGCGATTATGTGCTTGGACAAAGTGCGTAGTTACCAATCTGAATTATGCTCAATGAAGCATTCACATATTATTTCTGCTTCAAATAAAGTCACAAACCAAACATATTCACCAATCAAGACATGATTATATACCACAATGACATGCAGCAAAATTATAATACAGTATCTCAACTCTTACACTTTGCAATGAATGCAATTTCTATTATTTATTTCCACTTCCAAACAATAATGTGGTTAGATTATTCAGCGTATGATCAACCTCGGTGAGACCAACCTTGGTGGTCGCTTCGCACAACACCTTCACTCAGTTCACAATAACCAACCTGATCTCCCGGTCGCTCAGCACTTCAACTCCCCCTCCCATTCCGAATCCGACCTTTCTGTCCTGGGCCGCCTCCATGGCCAGAGTGAGGCCCACCGTAAATTGGAGGAGCAGCACCTCATATTTCGCTTGGGCAGTTTATACCCCAGCGGTATGAACATTGACCTCCAATTTCAGGTAGTCCCTGCTTTCTCCTCCCTTCCCAGCTCTCCCTCAGCCCACTGACTGCATCTCTTCCTTTCTTCTTCCCGTCCCCCCCCCTCATCCACGCATCAGTCTGAAGAAAGGTCTCGGCCCAAAACATCGCCTATTTCCTCCGCTCCATAGATGCTGCCTTACCCGCTGAGTTTCTCCAGCATATTTGTCTACCCATTCACACAAGTTCTGTTATCCCACTATCCTCACCCACTCCCTACACATTAGGAACAATTTTACAGATACAAGTTAACCTACAAAGCCAATGCATCTTTGGGATGTGGGAGGAAACCCACACGCTTGTAGGGAGAATGTGGAAATTCAACGCAGTCAGTGCCCGAGGACAGGATCGAACACAGATCTCTGGTGTGTGAGGCAGCAAGTCTACCAGATGTGCCACTATATTTTGTTTTATACGTTGATAACTTCGGTTACTAAAAATATAAAACACACAATTTTCAGACTAAAAGCTCTAAGTGGGGTAAGGGGGAACGGTACAAAAGGGACGGATTGCATCTTAACAGGTGTGGGCCCAGCATTCTGGCAGGCAGGTTTGCCACTGCTACACGGGTGGTTTTAAACTGAATAAGGGGGGTGGGGTGTCGAATGGGATAGTGGAGGATGGAGTTAAAGGAAAAGGGTTTCTAAATGTGTGAGCGTAGAGACAGAGGGGTGTAAAATGAGGGTAGAAGCAATAGGTAGCAAGGTGAAAAGTATAAGTGGCAGGCAGACAAAACCAGGGCAAAAATCAAAAAGGGCCACTTTTCAACATAATTGTATAAGGGGTAAGAGTGTTGTAAAAACAATCCTGAAGGCTTTGTGTCTCAATGCAAGGAGCATTCGTAATAAGGTGGATGAGTTGAATGTGCAGATAGCTATTAATGACTATGATATAGTTGGGATCACGGAGACATGGCTCCAGGGTGACCAAGGCTGGGAGCTGAACATCCAGGGATATTCAATATTCAGGAGGGATAGAGAGAAAGGAAAAGGAGGTGGGGTAGCGTTGCTGATAAGAGAGGAGATTAACGCAATGGAAAGGAAGGACATTAGTTTGGAGGATGTGGAATCGGTATGGGTAGAGCTGCGAAACGCTAAGGGGCAGAAAACGCTGGAGGGTGTTGTGTACAGGCCACCTAACAGTAGTAGTGAAGTTGGAGATGGTATCAAACAGGAAATTAGAAATGCGTGCGACAAAGGCAAAACAGTTATAATGGGTGACTTCAATCTACATATAGATTGGGTGAATCAAATTGGCAGGGGTGCTGAGGAAGAGGATTTCTTGGAATGTATGCGGGATAGTTATCTAAATCAACATGTAGAGGAACCAACGAGAGAGCAGGCTATTTTAGACTGGGTATTGAGTAATGAGGAAGGGTTAGTTAGCAATCTTGTTGTACATGCCCCCTTGGGCAAGAGTGACCATAATATGGTTGAGTTCTTCATTAGGATGGAGAGTGACATTGTTAATTCAGAAACAATGGTTCTGAACTTAAAGAAAGGTAACTTTGAGGGTATGAGACGTGAATTGGCCAAGATTGACTGGCAATTAATTCTAAAAGGGTTGACGGTGGATATGCAATGGAAGACATTTAAAGACTGCATGGATGAACTACAAAAATTGTTCATCCCAGTTTGGCAAAAGAATAAATCAGGGAAGGTAGTACATCCGTGGATAACAAGGGAAATCAGGGATAGTATCAAAGCGAAGGATGATGCGTACAAATTAGCCGGAAAAAGCAGCATACCGGAGGACTGGGAGAAATTCAGAGACCAGCAGAGGAGGACAAAGGGCTTAATTAGGAAAGGAAAAATAGATTATGAAAGAAAACTGGCAGGGAACATAAAAACTGACTGCAAAAGTTTTTATAGATATGTGAAAAGAAAGAGATTAGTTAAAACAAATGTAGGTCCCTTGCAGTCAGAAACAGGTGAGTTGATCATGGGGAACAAGGATATGGCGGACCAATTGAATAACTACTTTGGTTCCGTCTTCACTAAGGAAGACATAAATAATCTGCCGGAAATAGCAGGGGACCGCGGGTCAAAGGAGTTGGAGGAATTGAGTGAAATCCAGGTTAGTCGGGAAGTGGTGTTGGGTAAATTGAATGGATTAAAGGCCGATAAATCCCCAGGGCCAGATAGGCTGCATCCCAGAGTACTTAAGGAAGTAGCTCCAGAAATAATGGATGCATTAGTAATAATCTTTCAAAACTCTTTAGATTCTGGAGTAGTTCCTGAGGATTGGCGGGTAGCAAACGTAACCTCACTTTTTAAGAAGGGAGGGAGAGAGAAAACGGGGAATTACAGACCAGTTAGTCTAACATCGGTAGTGGGGAAACTGCTAGAGTCAGTTATTAAAGATGGGATAGCAGCACATTTGGAAAGTGATGAAATCATTGGACAAAGTCAGCATGGATTTACAAAAGGTAAATCATGTCTGACGAATCTTATAGAATTTTTCGAGGATGTAACTAGTAGCGTGGATAGGGGAGAACCAGTGGATGTGGTGTATCTGGACTTCCAGAAGGCTTTCGACAAGGTCCCACATAAGAGATTAGTATACAAACTTAAAGCACACGGCTTTGGGGGTTCAGTATTGATGTGGAAAGAGAACTGGCTGGCAAACAGGAAGCAAAGAGCAGGAGTAAACGGGTCCTTTTCACAATGGCAGGCAGTGACTAGTGGGGTACCGCAAGGCTCAGGGCTGGGACCCCAGCTATTTATAATATATATATTAATGATCTGGATGAGGGAATTGAAGGCAATATCTCCAAGTTTGCGGACGACACTAAGCTGGGGGGCAGTGTTAGCTGTGAGGAGGATGCTAGGAGACTGCAAGGTGACTTGGATAGGCTGGGTGAGTGGGCAAATGTTTGGCAGATGCAGTATAATGTGGATAAATGTGAGGTTATCCATTTTGGTGGCAAAAACAGGAAAGCAGACTATTATCTAAATGGTGGCCGACTAGGAAAAGGGGAGATGCAGCGAGACCTGGGTGTCATGGTACACTAGTCATTGAAAGTAGGCATGCAGGTGCAGCAGGCAGTGAAGAAAGCGAATAGTATGTTAGCTTTCATAGCAAAAGGATTTGAGTATAGGAGCAGGGAGGTTCTACTGCAGTTGTACAGGGTCTTGGTGAGACCACACCTGGAGTATTGCGTACAGTTTTGTCTCCAAATCTGAGAATTATTGCCATAGAGGGAGCGCAGAGAAGGTTCACCAGACTTATTCCTGGGATGTCAGGACTGTCTTATGAAGAAAGACTGGATAGACTTGGTTTATACTCTCTAGAATTTAGGAGATTGAGAGGGGATCTTATAGAAACTTACAAAATTCTTAAGGGGTTGGACAGGCTAGATGCAGGAAGATTGCTCCCGATGTTGGGGAAGTCCAGGACAAGGGGTCACAGCTTAAGGATAAGGGGGAAATCCTTTAAAACCGAGATGAGAAGAATTTTTTTCACACAGAGAGTGGTGAATCTCTGGAACTCTCTGCCACAGAGGTTAGTCGAGGCCAGTTCATTGGCGATATTTAAGAGGGAGTTAGATGTGGCCCTTGTGGCTAAGGGGATCAGGGGGTATGGAGAGAAGGCAGGTACGGGATACTGAGTTGGATGATCAGCCATGATCATATTGAATGGCGGTGCAGGCTCGAAGGGCCGAATGGCCTACTCCTGCACCTAATTTCTATGTTTCTATGACGCTATATCCGCCTTTACAGCTACTCTGTTTTAATTCAGTTCAAGACCATGGGGCAGTACATTGGCCATAAAGTTGCTACCTAAAAGTGGCAGAGACCCGGAATTGATCCTGAATATGGGTGCTGCCTATATGGAGTTTGCTCCTTTTCCCTTTGATCGCATGGGTATTCTCCAGGTGCTCTTGTTTCCTTCCACATTCCAAAGGTGTGCAGGAACCTTGTCTGTGTGTTGACCCCCCCCCCCCCATAATACAGAACAGGAGATAAAAGTTCAGTGCGTCTATAGACCATATCTGAATAAATAAACACATGCAGTGCAATAGGCTGTTATTGTTTGGAGTTTGGTGGTGGACCCTTTCACCAGTTTAAATTTCATTTTGAGTAATTTTGGAGTATCTCTTGCGCTCTGAAGCAAGAGTTACTCCAGCTCCAGAGAGTTATTCTGCGTTGGTTTTCAGCAGTCGCGGCATGGCGGCGACCGGACAGCAATGGCAGCCAGATCTCCCACAATGCAAAGAAAGGGAGAAAGTGCCCGGCGCCAACCAGTTGCTGTGGCAGTGCACATGTGCAGGGTGGTCGGTGATGTGCTGACCGTGGTTGTGCGTATGTGCAGGGGGAGGATGTGCAGACCATGATAGTCCGCATGTGCAAGGCGGCCGGCCGTGCTGGCGGATGAGGAGTAGCCGGAGAGCGGAGACCCGAGACCTGGCCAAAGACCCGGCGGCCCGGATATACTTTTGATTAAGTGCAATGAAGGATTACTGGAATGGGAATGCTTGTTCTTTGGGTAGAGACTGAGCAGGTTGGGTTTATTAAACCCTCGGGTTTAGAAGAATAAGAGATGTTTCATTGATACATGCAACATTCTTACCTGGATTGACAAGATGGATGCAGTAGTGTTTAGAACCAAGGATTTCATTCTGAAAGAACAGGTTGTCGGTCCAGGTCTGTGAGAAATTCTCCCAAAGATTGCTAAATATTGTTCAATTGCTAGGAATGGTCAAGACAGATTAATATATTTTGTGGATGTGGGAACTGAAGGGAAATGGGGTTAGTAGAGGAAAGTAGTTTAAGGTAAAAATCAGCTGTTATCCATATGAATGTTGGAGCTGGCATGGAAGACTGATTGGCTTCCTGCTTTTAGGTTTCTTAATATTTTGTCTAACACGAGACATGGAGTATAAATAATGTAGCTTAATTGTACTTTTCAATTTTGAAGATGTTATAAGGAAAAGTAATTTTTGGATCTTGGTGTATCCATTGTGAGGTGGTGACTCGTGGCCAAAAGTATGGATTTTTGGGCATGAAATGTTTTTTGGAACCAATCATTGCTATGTCCATTGGATTCTGTCTCTCAATTTGTCCTTGAGTCACTTTGACTCAACCCAATTATATGAACAAAATAGAAAGATATTGGACTGCAGCATGTGGAAGCACTCCATTTAATCTATGGTAAAAGCTGTTGAACTGATGTCTGCCTGCCTCCTCGGTCTCATAAAATGCTGTGTCTTTTTGTAAGAAAGTTTATAGTAGCAAATGGGTATTGGAGATGGGCCAAATTCTATAAATTGCAAAATGTGTGTGCTAAATTGACCTTGGCATACTGTCTAGTCTTGTGCAGATATTATTGCTTGTCAGTATTGAATGTTGCCAAGATTTCTGAATGCATTCACTCTCCCTCGATTTATTTGCTGAAATAATTTTTAATTTGTGTGTAATATTTAGAAATGTGTCCACCAAAATAAAGGGATCAGTATGAGCAGTATGAAATTGTGGAATTAAATGCTGTGGCTATAGTGTGGGATTGGATCATAATGCAAAATTATAGCATGAGAAGGAAATAGGGAATTCAGAATAATTTGCATAAAAGAACTTTGATATGTATATATACATCACTAACAACCATTTTGCTACACTGATGATTGCAATTCACAATGAGATGAGTGACAATTTGATCCTAGTGTATTGGATAAAGAATGTTATCCAGATGACTTGCAGATTTTCTTCCAAGTAACAGGATATAATTTTTTTGGCAATCGCATTTATATTTCCTGTCAAATAAACTGATGTTATGTATTATTTTTCAATGGAGGAATGTGATTTGTATGCACATGCAGTGTTGATGGAACTTTGGGCATTTGCCAATTGTCCCTTAAATCTGGAATACAAAATGCACCCAGTGCATGTTCCCTGAGCATCTCGATTCAAGAGTTGTAGGGAAGCTTTGCGATAACTCGTACAAGCCATCTCTAAAGATTGTCTAAAATTGAAAGTCTGTGCATATAAAATGCTGCTTGTCCTTGCACTGGCTACTGTTTACTGTTTTGTATCTGTTTAGAGTCAGTCTCTTGAGTTGCAAATTGCTATCATAAAATTCAATTTAATCTGACATGTTTGGGATTTTGGTACCGAAGTAGCAGATTGAGCTATAGGATGTTTCACTCAGAGGGTGATGTGTATATGGAATGAGCTGCCAGGAGAAGTTGTAGAGGGTATAGTTCTGACAGTTAAAATACATTTGGGCAAGGGCATGGATGGCAAAGGTTTAGAATGATGTAGGCCAGCACAGGCAAGTTGGACTAGCTCAGTTAGGCAACTTGGTCATTATGGACGAGTTGAGCCGAAGGGGGACTGTATCCTTGCTACATAGCTCCATGATTCTGTTATTTTGATTAATACTCCAAGATATACATTCCCAGTGCGTTTAAAAGGTGTGCACGCAACAGAACCATCTAAGTATAAAGAGAGTGTGGTAACTAATGTTCTGGTAAGTCAGATGCCAAACAATTGAGATTTCTAAACAGTTGGATAACAGATTATTGTTTTACTTGGACTACTATGATTCTTGAATATCTTTGCTAGCTGCTTAAGTTTCCTCCTTTTCAAATGACGGCGTCCGTTTTTAAATTTACATAACCAGATTCTTCCATCAATTCTTCAGCCAAATGAAAATTCTCATCTGCCCTGTTTTCAAGGTGTCTTCTTCACAATCCCCAAGGGGAGACAGCTGCTTCATAGCTCCAGCAACCTGAGTTCAATCCTGATCTCTGGTGCCATTTGTGTGGATTTAGTGTCATAGTCATGCAGCACGAAAACAGGCCCGTTGGCCTAGCTTGCCCATGCCGACCAAGGCGCCCCATCTACACTAGTCCCGCCTGTTTTCATTTGGCCCATATCACTCTAAACCTTTCCTATATATGTATCTGTCAAAATGCCTCTTAAATATTGTTTTCATTTCTGCGTCAACTTCCTCCTCCAGCAGCGCATCCCAAGTACCCACAAATAAGTAAATCAATCTGGAAAAAAAAGTATCTGAGCCAATATATTCTGTTTATGAATTTGTCATCTTTTATAAGCGAATCTATTTCATATCTCATAGCCAACAATAATCGTTAATATGGCAGTGAAGAATGTGCTACTCTGCCCTCTACCCTCAAGCCTGCTTCACTGTTCAACAAGATCATATCTGATATTCTTCTTCAATGTTGTTTTCTTGCCGTAAGCCTGCAATCTTTTGGTTCCTTACATCTAAAAATTGATTGATTTCAATGTTGAAAAAATTGGTGATGGAGCTTCCTCATTCCTCCAGGGTAGAACATTCTGTAGATTATCTGCCCTGTTGAATGAAGAAATATTTTGCTTGTCAGTCCTAGATGGCCTAGATGGCCTTTTTGAGACTAACTTCAAATTGTAGATTCCTCCTTTTGGAATTTTCTATACTTCAATTTTCATTGTTGTAAACTGAGAAAAAAAAGTTTACTCTGGCTCTACCCATGATAAATCTACCACCCCAGGAACCATTTTGATGGATCTTTACTGCCTTTCCCATTTTAGCACATTTATCCTTTTTTAAGGTAAGAACAAATACATACACAATACTCAGATATGATCGCACCAAAGCACTTTTTTTTTCGCAGTATGACAGTCTTCCACTTGCAATGACAAAAGAGGCAAACGTATTATTTGTTTTTCTTACTGTCTGCTTCACTGGCAGGTTGCCTTTCAACAACTTGTGCTCAGGGGCACCTACATTCCATTGAACATCAGCAGTACCCAAGCGGTACTATTTAACATCTTCCGCTTAGGTTGCCACCTGGATGTTAAACTAGACTGCAGTATAAGGAGAATAAACTGGATGATCAAAATTGCAGGCAGCACAAATGAAATCAAAAGCAATCAAATTTGTTTTGTCTTTTTCCCTTTTGAAAATATTGGAGCAAAACAGGAATTAGATGTACTTAGTTTAATTTGTGTCTTTTAACTGTGAAAATCTTGCAATATCAATAGATTTTTAAAGCCTAATATATGACGTAGAAAGTTTGTACAGCTGAACATTGCATCTACAAAATGATACTTCTGACAACGGGGTACTTACTTAGTACTGACAGGCATGCTATATTAGATTTTGTGTTCAGATCTTGACCCTAATGTCCAAGATGCAAACTCATAATGACAAAAATATGAGGCAAGTATGATTCAGGCTCTTGACGATTCTAAGGTACACAAAATTGCTGGAGAAACTCAGCGGGTGCAGCAGCATCTATGGAGCGAAGGAAATAGGCAACGTTTCGGGCCAAAACCCTTCTTCAGATTCTTGACGATTCTAAGCATTTATCTCGTGTTATTCCACAGAAGTTAACATGGATGGATAAAATCTATTCTAACCTAAATTGTTTGTCCTATTAAGGTAGCATTTGATGTCTAAGTGGCTTGTTTTCTATGTATGGATGAACTAAATGTCGGTTATTTATTTCTGATAGGTTCAAGCAAAGAAAGAGAGCCTCTTGCCTCCGACACTGAGCGAGTGCATTCCAAAATTTTATTTTCCTCAAGGGTGCCCTAAGAAAACATTTAATGTAGATGCAGTAATTGCCAGAATAGAAAATGCTTTTGTTGAGTTTGAGAATGAAAAAGCAACCTTGGAAGATATGGGAAAAATTGCCAAGGTAAGATTTTGTTAATACTTTGCGTATTGTATCATGGGGTCCATTTCTAATTGTTTCATGAATAATTTTGTATAAGGAACTACCAAATATCGATATTTAATAATGATAATCAAAAATAACAAGATTCTGGAAATCTGAAACAAGAACAGAAAACAATATTCACTCTTTTGAACATTGGAAACGTTCAAAGTAATGAATCCAACCGTGCCACATTCTCTTTTAGGATTAGTATTTCTTTCAAAGTTTGGATAATCCTTTTTTTATTAGCAATGAATCTATTGGAATGGTCAAATCTAAGTACAGGTGCACAACCTTTTATCCGAAGATCCAAATAACGGAAACCTCCGAATAACATTTTTTCGGTCCTTGAAGAAAGGTCCTTGAAAACGTTCACCGAGGGCAGCCCGCAGAGGTGACAGCGGAACCTCCGGTCGGTCCTCGACGAAAGGGAAACTAAATCCCTATTCATAAAAGAGAAGGTGAGGGTATATTGCGCGGGAGGGTTAATAATTGACAATATGCTGCTACCTGCCCGCTGAGTTAAAAAGTTCCCACGGTAGACACGATACACAGTGTATCTCGAGTCTTGCGTGGGAATTTTTTAACTCAGCGTGCAGGCAGCAGCAGATTGGCGCTCCCTTCAGTTTCACCCCACCTACACCCCTCTGCTTCCCGGCCATGTGTGTGACCCCATCCCTCCCCTCTCCAGCTCCCCGCTCATTGCACCGGCGCGGGGGCTTTGTACTGTCTTCACGTCGGCGATCAGGTCAGTGGTCGGCGACGTCAGCACCAATTCAGTCGACCACCAGACCCACCGCAAGCACGGTCAGGATCAGATTGGACAGCCAACGCAGCCCAGCCCAGGCCCAACTACAGAGCAACCTGGGTTGCGGATGACGGGGCGCAGAACCCGTAGGGGCCCACAGCGGGTTCCCAGTCCTGCGGCCACCTCCATCCCCTGTACCGCCCCCGCAGTTGCAGAGGGAGGGGGCAGGGGCGGTACAGTTCCCAGTCTCTCAGCCAGGTCAAAAAACAACGTCAGGACCAGTCCCCGGGGCCAGACGACAGAGAAAGAACTGTCCAGAGGAACACGTCAGCCAGTCCAGGGGGGTGGCTGGAGACGTCAGGACCAACGGGACAGCAACCCCCAGGCCCACTGCAAGCACGGAGATCCCAGAGACCCACAGCCAGCAGCAACTCCAGCCCAGCCCCGCTCCAACTCCAGAGGAACACGTAGGGGCAGAAGCTGATGGTGTGCCAGGTAGTCTTGTTCTTGGGGTGGCACAGCTCGGGCTGTGGGCAAACTGCCACTTGTTGCCGTAGCGGCCCATCGGGGAGAGGATTCCTCTGGAATTGGAGGGGGGTATTGTGCTGTTTGATCGCCCCCTGCTATCCCAGGGTCAGGGAGACACAGCGGCTTTTTAGACTGGTGGGCAATCACTTCCAAAGTTCTGCCCACACAGTCAGTACACCTCTCCTACACTGCATTTCATACAAACATTTATTCTGCAAGAAAAAACTACATTGAAGACTCAAACTCGCGACCGAGTAACTGCCAGGATCGAGGCGCAAACTTGCGACCTAGCTTGGGGATTCAAGAATCCCCGAGCTAGGCCGCCTAAGGGCATGTAGCCCCGCTAGGGTGTCATGAGTGCGAGAGGTGATTCAATGCTGTGGGCACATTTACAAATTCAGGAATTCATTCAACACACTGCATTTCATACAGACATTTATTCTGCAAGAAAAAACGACATTGAAGACTCAAACTCGCGACCGAGTAACTGCCGGGATCAAGGCGCAAACTCGCGACCTTGCGGATATGAGCCGAGCACTCTACCACTGAGCCAGCCATTAAAATCTACGCTAAAAAATTTCCATTCCGAAGACCGACAAATTCTGAATTACGAAAAGTGTCTGGTCCCAAGGCTTTCGGATAAAAGGTTGTGCACCTGTAATAACATTGGGATATGCTATGAGTATGAAAATAAATGGTATTAGTGAAGGCACAGACATCTGTTCTGTAGCTCAACTCGGAATCAAATTCAGCAAGAAGTCACAATTGTTCTGGCTCACTTCAGACAAATGACAGAAATCTGCATTTGTGTAAGTGGCTGAAGATAATGACCAAGGTCACTATTGGCAAATAAATTGTGCATGGAACATGAAGTGATTGACACGGGTAGAATTACATGCCATCAAGCTTTTAGGCAATAGGTGAAGGAGTAGGCCATTCGGCCCTTCAAGCCAGCACTGTCATTCAATGTGATCATGGCAGATCATCCACAATCAGTACCCCATTCCTGCCTTCTCCCCATATCCCCTGACTCTGCTATCTTCAAGAGCCCTATCTAGTTCTCTCTTGAAAGTATCCAGAGAACTGGCCTCCATCGCCCTCTGACGCAGAGAATTCCACAGACTCACAACTCTCTGTGTGGAAAAAGTGTTTCCTCATCTCCATTCTAAATGGCTTACCCCTTATTCTTAAACTGTGGCCCCTGGTTCTGGACTCCCCCAAAATTGGGAACATGTTTTCTTCCTCTAGTGTGTCCAAACCCTTAATAATCTTAGGTACACAAAAAAGCTGGAGAAAGTCAGCGGGTGCAGCAGCATCTATGGAGCAAAGGGAAAAGGCAACTTTTCGGGCCAAAACCCTTCTTAATAATCTTATATGTTTTAATAAGATTGCCTCTCATCCTTCTAAATTCCAGAGTATGCAAGCTCAGCCGCTGCATTCTCTCATCATATGACAGTCCCGCCATCCCGGGAATTAACCTTGTGAACCTATGCTGCACTCCCTCAATAGCAAGAATGTCCTGCCTCAAATTTGGAGACCAAAACTGCGCACAATACTCCAGGTGTGGTCTCACTAGGAAGCTCTTCGCTTCTATACTCAACTCCTCTTGTTATGAAGGCCAATATGCCATTTGCTTTCTTCACTGCCTGCCTGATTGATAATTCAGGGGAGCTACTAGAATATGGTAGTGTGATAATCCTGTTCATCCCCAAACACCAGGCACTGCACAGATCATCCTATTTGTTTTCTTTGGTATATTTATCCTCGCCCATTTTCCTTTATTCCTTTTTAAATGCTGGCCACTTTGGATATCTTTGTCTAGGAAGTGGCCAAGTGCTAAAATCTTGAGTTCTAGTTCCACCAAGATGTTGAATGTGCAAGTATGTTCCTTACTATTTCTCGTTTTCTTTTAAGTTTGTTTTTGCCTTGGCTTTGTTTGATTCCATTCCTATCAATCACTCATTGCCCCATTCTCTATACTAAACTTTAGTATTTCTTATTTAACGAATGGCATTTGTTTATTTAAAAGGCATGTGACTGCCCTCTGTATTGGAAATCCCCGTTGTTTTGCGCTGCTGGTGGGGAAAGAACTGGATATGTATCTGTCCATAAGTTTATTGCAATGTGGAGGAAGTAAGTGTTTTGTTCTTCTGCATTCTCCTCTCTCTTAATTGTAACTTGTAGTGATGGGGTTGTTTTACTTTCTTTCCCTGAAAAACTTAGTGGTGAGGGTATCCATAACCCAGACCAGATCCAAGTAACCTTTCTATACCAACATTTGCTGCTTATTTCATTGGTAATTAACTAAAAGAAATTTGGGAGTCCACAATTGATTTTCAATTTTAAGCAGTGTGTTTTTTATCAGTGCAGCAACACTCTAAAAATATACATTTTACCTTTTGTGATGCAAGCATGTAATCATCTGTATTATGTTCAAGTTCGAAGACAGATCATAAGAAAATTTGAAACCACCAGTGCTGATTTTATCTTTGCTTTTGTGGGACATTGTGTATTTAAAGTTAAACTAACTTTCAACAGAGCTGGCTCACTTTGTAACAGATCAAAATTGCATGGAAATATATTTGAGTTTTATAACTTTTCACATTTTTCGGCTCTTATAATCTGCTTATAGTATCTTTACACAAATAGCTCTTATGAAAGTTACAGCAGGGTGGCCAGTATTAATGGATAAAAGCTGAAAGGAAAAAGCTGCATCGATAATGTTTTATTATTAATGTTTCATGTTTCATGTGTCATTCCTAACTGTCACTATGTCATGTCACTTGCGGGCGCAGCACCAAGGCAAATTTGTTGTATGTGAATACTTGGCCAATAAACTGGTAAACATGTGACTAACTTTTTTAGAATCTTGTTTCAATTTGTTACGAATATCTTGACACACTTAGAAACAACACTTGTCTTAATCATACTGCTTATCAGCAGGTGCTTAATATGTGAATTATTATTTAAAGGAGTGCATTTTATTAATATCACCAAAATTAGATACATATTAATCATGGTGTCATTGTTGTCGTGCCCACCTTTTCAGAGCAGCTGATTGTTTTCTACTGTCAAAATTGTGTATATATGGCATTTAGATTGCTTAATTTAGCAACTTCCTCTCTTTTGTCAAAAACTATTCCTCTATTTCTGCTCAATCCACACTGTGGTGATCTGTGCCAGGGTTCTTTTGATACCAGCAGTTTTCTGGTTCTTTATAATTGATGTTCCCATGTTAAACCAGATAGTATCTGCAGGCTTTCAATCATGGATTTATTGAGTCCAAGCCAAATCTTCTACAGTTGAGCTTTCTCTTGAATCTATTAAAGGTATTTATGAATGGAAAATCTAGAAGGATAGCTTTGGGTTATTTTGAACTTTTAACAAGAAATAATTTTGGCATGAAATGTAGCATTGTTACAATCAGAGACTTTTAATGTCATAACACGCTGTAGTAATCAGTAATGCTTCTATAGATCAAAACAAGTTTCATTATTACTGGTCATAATTGTATTCTTTTAGTATCTTTATCCAGAGAATTATATAAGAAATGTATACCTCCCCTATCTTTTTTGTTTAAATGACTTAATTTAATGTAACAATTTGATTGGAGTCACACTCAATAGACAATAGGTGCAGGAGTAGGCCATTCGGCCCCTCGAGCCAGCACCGCCATTCAATGGTGATCATCCATAATCAATACCCCGTTGCTGCCTTCTCTCCATATCCTTTGACTCTACTATCTTTAAGAGCTCTGTCTAGCTCTCTCTTGAAAGCATCCAGAGAACCAGTCTCCACCACTCTGTGATGCAGAGTATTCCACAGACTCACAACTCTCTGTGTAAAAAGGTTTTTCCTCATCTCGGTTCTAAAAGACTAACCCCTTATTCTGAAACTGTGGTCCCTGGTTCTGGACTCTCCCAACATCGGGAACATATTTCCTGCCTCTAGTGTGTACAAACGCTTAATAATCTTATGTGTTTCAATAAGGTATCCTTCCTCTCATCCTTCTAAATTCCAGAGTGTACAAGCCCACCCACTTCATTCCATCAACATATGACAGTCCCGGAAGTTAACCTGGTAAACCTACGCTGCACTCCCTCAATAGCAAGAATCTCCTTCCTTAAATTGGGAGACCAAAACAGCACACAATACTTCAGGTGTGGTCTCACTAGGGCCCTATGCAACTGCAGAAGGACCTCTTTTCTCTATACTCAACTCCTCTTGTTATGAAGGACACCATGCCATTTGCTTTCTTTACTGCCTGCTGTACCTGCATGCTTACTTTCATTGGCTGATGAACAAGGACGCCCAGATCCCGTTGTACCTACCCTTTTCCCAACTTGACTCCATTGAGATAAAAATCTGCCTTCCTGTTTTTGCCACCAAAGTGGATAACCTCACGTTTACGCATATTAAACTGCATCTGCCCACTCACCCAACCTGTCCAAGTCATCCTGCATCCTCATAGCATCCTCCTCACAGTTCACACTGCCACCCAGCTTTGTGTCATCTCCAAATTTTAATCCCTTCATCTATCCTTACGCACTACTATCCTTACACATTAAATTAAAGTTATATGTTCATTTGTGGGATCATAAGCCCAGTGGACACTGTTGGTAAGGCATTTATTGCCCTTGAGAATGCGGTAGTGGAGTGTCATCTTGAACTACCACAGTTCCTGTCAAACTACTCCCACACTGCTATTGGGAATGAATTGCAGGATATAAATAAATGACATTGAGGAAACCATAATTATATTTCTGCATCAATATGTTGTGCAAATTGGAGGGGGGGATATATCCTATCCATCTATTGTCACATTTGTCAGAATGGTTTAGGTAACTGACGCCAGTGCATTTTGTCAACAATGACCACGGCAGCCACTATGCACCAGCAGAGGAGGGTGGTAGATGTCTTGCTTTGGATGGTGTAAACATTCTGGAATGCTCATGGATTGCATCTGCCTACATTGGATATTCCATCATCTTACTCCTTAAAAGACTGTAGACTGTCAGTAGTTGGTCCTTACCATACAATGCCAAGAGTTGTGTAGTTAAATTCTTGTGTTAGTGATTCTTTGCCTTGCACTCTTGCGGAACTGATGCTACTTGTCACCCATCAGCCTTTAGCTGAATATTGTCGGGGTCTTTGCAAACCGACACGGAGTGCTTTGTTTACCGAGGACATGTGAATAGAACTGTAAAGAGTGCAATCGGCACTTCTGTGCTGATGATGAAAAGCAGATGGCAGCAGAAAAAAGTTCAGCTTGGGTCACTGGCCTGGGGAACTCCTGCTGTGGTGTCCTATGTTGACATCCAGGAACCACGACCATCTTGTGTGATGATGCATCTTCAGCCTTTAATGTTATTCCCTTGGTGATCATTGACTTCAGTTTTACCAGGGCACATTGATACCATACTTGGGCAACTATTGTGGTCCAGGGCAGTTTCACCAAACCTTTAGAATTGCTCGTTTCTCCTTCTTTGGACCAAAACATTGCGAGCTAAAATAAACTGCACTGGCCAAACTCAAAATTGACATTGGTGAGTGTGTCGGATGCATTGTGTACTGTTAAATGACAGTGGAGTGGGCAGCAATTGGATTGGATTTGTCCTACTATTTGGACATGCCAATGTTGCATTTACACTATAATAAGTTGACAAGAGGCACAGCTGGATCTGGAGTATAAATCTCCATACCACAACCAGCATGTTATCCAGTCCCATAGACTTTGCTACACCAAGTGCCTTTGATCATTTCTTAAAATAGCATTGACTGAATCAAACTAGCTAAAGATGAGCTTCTGTAGCAGTGACAATGTCTGCAGGAAGCAGAGAAAATTAATTGACTTGGCACTTCTGGCTGAATATAGATGTGATGAGCCAAATTGTTTTTATTTCTGTTCTATACTCTTGACTGCAGTTCAGCTTGTCAAATTGTTGTCTTGTGAACATCTGAAAATCAAGGTTAAAAGAGGACAGCAGATGACTGTGTCATCATGCAAATAGCAGTATAGGGAATAGTATTTGTTTATTAATTCATGAGATTTGAAAAATGCCATCATTTATTGTTAATCCGTAAATAATTTTCCCATACTCCTGGAGAATAATAACTTCATTTGGAGGGATATGCATCACGTGCAGGCAGAGTAGATTAATTTAACTTGGCATCATGATCAACACTGACGTTGTAGGCTGAAATAGCTGCTCCTATGCTGTACCATTCTAAGTTCTATATTATGCCCACTTTGGTGCATAGTTACTTTCATGAACATGGCCTTATCTTGCAACATTGCATCCAGCTGCCAAAGGCTTCCTATATCTGAAAAGAATGCAAATAATTAGTTTATTTTGCCAGTTGACTGATGTAATTATCGAGGCATGCATTGGAAATTTGTTTTTAAATTCTATGTGTTGAATATGTCTTTCTTGTAAATCAGAATCTTGCAAAACTGCCATGATGATGTTTCTAAATTCGTACATCTTCTGTCAAAACCTGGATGCAACTACTTGGAGCAGGATGACTTCATTCCATTGATACAGGTGCACTGTTTTATGACACAATTTTCATGCTGATTTTTTGAGATTTCATTGTTACTAATCTATGTAAAGAATAGTCAGACACGTTTTTTGAAAGTTGGCTAGAAGTCAGTTAATACGGGTTACTCCATAGATGTTTATTATTTCCCTGTATAATAATTTGATAACATTCAGCACCAATTTAAAAAAAAATGCCTTTAAGCTTTTGAATTCATTTCAAGTAGCTTGCCATACTCAAAACTGCTTCATTAATGATAAATTAAAGGTGAGAAGGGAGCAATAACTAGCAGGACTAGCTTCTCTGATACTGTATCAAATGTTTTGGTTGTAACTGGTATCTGGGCAAACTATATTTATTCAACTAATAATAAAAAGCAAACTGCATTCCAAGGGACTCATCACTTAGCCAAGGAATACCCAATTTTCAGAAGATGTATATTAAAATAAGGTTAAGGAAATTAATTCCCACTAACCCCTGTGGGGAGAGAATTGGGTGTATGTTATCAACTTTTTTGAAAGATTCTAACAGTCATCAACTATTACAGATCAAGCTCCACCTAGAACCTAAACTTGCAGACCAGTCTGCATTTAAAAATGATCCTGAGTATGTGCTACATTATTGGAAGTGACATCTTTACAAACATTAAAAGAATGCACTGTTGGTTTAAAATAAACATGAAAGATTCACTTACTTGAAAATGATAACGTTTGTTTAGGGGTTATCCCTCAATTTGCAGTAACTAAACATATTATTTAAATATCATCGTTGGTTGTGTGTGATATTTATTTTATTGTCGGCGCAGATTTGCCTATATCACAATCGTGGTGTATCATATTTAATTAATTGATTTTGTCTATGAAATGCTTTGGATTGTCTTGTGGTATGAAAGATTCCTTAAATGCAAAATGTTTCACTATGGTACATAAATTTAGACCAATTCCATATTTGATTATAAACCAACATGAATTGTTCTAACATTGGATGCATATAAAATGCTGTTTAATTTTAAGTGTTCTGATTATTAAAGGACAGTGCAATTCAAGGGCCTTGTCAAGGTGTCGAGGACAATTCTGTTTCTTTTTATTAGTTCTTGGATTAAATGCCTTTTTGGATGTGAATTTGTTTTCATTGAGTAAAGATGTAGGATATGATCTGTGGTGTATAAAATAATCTAATTCTCAATGCAAAAAGACAACTGAGCACACTTTAAAACCTTGAGAAAAATTCTGATTAAGAATTTGCATCCACTGCATGGAATAATAAATATTGTGGAATAATATTTGATTCTGTGTAAATATTCTTCATCATAAAAGTAAACATTTGATTTTGGAACAAATGAAAACTGAAGATTGAACACTCCATGGGAGGCTGTGGCTGTATGTGTTTACACAGTGCGCATTAGCTGAATGTTTCATGGTATTATTGAATAAATAGTCATGAAACATTTGTTGGGGGAATAAGCGAGTTTGGTATTCTGAAAAACACAAGGAATCGGGGGATTGGCCTGAGGTCACTCGTGATAAACACTCTCGGCAACTGTGCCGACCACATGCACACAGACCTGCACCTCATCCACAGCCAAGTGCTGCCGAACTGCCACTGGACTATCCCCGTCCCCTCCCGAGTGCCCCAACCCCATCCAGGGGCAGCCAGAGACATTTGGGGCGACCTCAGACTGAAGGGAGCCCAGGCCCACAGTCGGCGCGGAGAAGAAGCTCCAACACCATTTCAACTCTGCCTGTCCCGTCGGGCCAACCGACAGCCCTGGACCGACAGGACACCAGGCCCAACGCCAGCGAGGAGAAGAAGCGCCAACTCAACTGCTCCGTGCTGGTATCCCGCCCGTCCAGGGCAGCCGGTCAACCCGGCGCGACAGGCAGGGTCGAGCTGGAGCCAGCGTTTTCCCCCACCCCCCTCCCCCCCCCCCCAACCCTCTGTACTGGCTGCAAGCCTGGGCCGGCACTCCCAGCCAACTCCCGCCGGCCCAGGGCCACCCCGGGCATCCCCAGACCCCCCCAGACAGGGACGGGACAATCGGGAACTGCCCAGCAGCAGCTCAACAGCGCCTGCAGTGCCGGAGACCATGGTCCGACCCCTGACCACGGACGAAACGCGGGTCTGCACCCATGTAGCAGCACAGCCGCCGAGAGTTTATCACGAGCGACTCATGACCTGGGCATGCGCAGTCGGAATAACAAACTCGCTTATTGGAGGCATTTTATTGCAAGCTTTCACAATGCAGAAATGTCTTAGGACACTTATCTGTCCATAAACCAACTAGACATCACTAATGCATTTTGTTGTCTCTGTACTGTACACTGACAATGACAATTAAAATTATCTGAATCTGAATCTGATATTCCCTAGAATATATCTCTTTGAGGCATTTCAGTGCAAATGATATATTATAATGCAAAACATACTGCGCCATTAAATATATGCGTTGTGTTTTCTTGTTCCTAAACTAAAGTTCAAAAGAAAGTGAATGGAATGTAACTGCAAAATGTGCAGAATAATAGGATCTAAGAATAGATGCAAAAATTGTGTTGTGGGATGCTTGTAAAAATTCCATCCTTGCTTTTCTTCAAACAGCCCCTCTCACACCTCCCCACCATTCCAAAAATACTCGATCATTAATATAGCCCTGCATTTAAGATTGACAATGCATGTTGGATGGATTCTCGTGCCCATTATTTCCCCCATTTTGTCTTATACCTTTGTCACTTATCAATATTTTGTAAGATGTGGATGCTGCCATCAAACCAGCTGTTGACAGGAAGAGTGTAGAAGTTATTTCAGTGAAATAATTAATTCTGGCATTTGATCTTTCTTTTTGCATCATGAGCCAGTGACATTTGATCTGACTCTTTTGATAAATGAAATAAAAATCTGTTCAGAGTGAAATCAATTTCTTTTGGTAACCCTTAAAGCATTGATTTATGTGTTCTATATATTGCTTCATTCAGAGTGGTTAGGTTTCTGAGTGAAGCCTCACCTTTCCATTTAAAATGCATGGAAACAGTTTATAAGTAAACATACCATCTTAATCAATGCAACACTCAAGGTCAGATTTTTCCCTTGGCAATTTTTTAATGCAAAAGTTCAGTTTAGCCAACTTTTTAGTTTTGGAGAAAGAAGTAAACTATGCTGTTCATTGATCTGCAACAAAATGGAAATGGAGAAATCTACATTCAACATACAACAGTCAATGCTAAGCTTATTTTGCGGGAGTGAAGGGGAGGATTAACTGGGTCGGGTGGCAAGTTATCCTTCCCAAGTATTACAAAATTGGTAATGCCTTTTTAGAAAGTGTTCTATCTTCTATTTCTGCTTATAAAAGAAGAAAGGCAGCTGTGCAGTATCTGCATTTAACGTGCATTGAGCTGTTTTCCGAGATGGGATGTAGGCCAATGTTCCAACATTATTATTTTTTAATCTCCTCATTAATTTCCTCATTGGTTTCTCAAAACATTTTTCTACAGTTGATTATTCCATACAACTCTTACAGTGCTGCTCTGATTATTGTGCATTTGCAGAATGAGATTAGTTAGACTGACCTTTGATCGGAGAAAGAAACAGTAAATGAAAATGGGTCATTCAGTCCCTTGAGCCTTTTACACCTTTTAAAGAGCTGGTGTATTATGCTTCTCTGCCATTTCTCCAGATTGTTTAATATCTTTTGTGAACAATCGAGTTTTATTAACAATAAATCCCAACTTAGAAACTGTTTATTCCCCTCTATTATCGGCTTCTGAATGGTCCTTCCATCCTGCCATCAGAGTAAGGTACAGTCCGACATTTGACTTGTCACCGGAACTGTCATGCTACAATGCTGAAAGCTATATTGTTGTTTTTTTCTTTCCCTTTGTTCTACTTATTGTACTCTAGTTTGGCTTGGTTGTATTTACAGTGCATTCAGAAAGTATTCAGACCACTTCACTTTTTGCACATTTTGTTACGTTACAGCCCTATTTTAAAATGATTAAATTCATTTTTTTATCGTCAATCTACACACAATACCCCAGAATGAAGAAGTGAAAACAAGTGTTTAGAAATTTTTGCAAAGTAATTAAAAAGAAATAACTGAAATATCACATTTACATATGTATTCAGATCCTTTGCTATGCCACTCAACATTGAGTTTAGGTTCATCCTGTTTCCATTGATTATCCTTGATGCTACAACTTGATTGGAGTCCACCAGTGATAAATTAAATTGATTGGACATGATTTGGAAAGGCACACACCTGTCTATATGAAGTCCCACAGTTGGCAGTGCATGTCAGAGGAAAAACAAAGCCATGAAGACGAAGGAATTACCGGAGACCTCTGAGAGAGGATTGTGTCGAGACACAGATCCGGGGAAGTGTATAAAACAATTTCTGCAACATTGCAGGTCCCGAAGAGCACATTGGTCTCCGTCATTCTTAAATGGAAGAACTTTGGAACCACCAGAACTCTTCTTAGAACTGGCCACCCGGCCAAACTGAGCAATCGGGGGAGCAGGCCCTTGATCAGGGAGGTGACCAAGAACCCGATGGTCACTATGACAGAGCTCCAGAGTTCCTCTATGAAGATGGAGAACCTTCCAGAAGGACAACTATATCTGCAGCACTCCACCAATCAGGCCTTTATGGTAAGCAGAAGCCACTCCTCAGCAAAAGGCACATGATGGCCCGCTTGGAGTTTGCCAAAAGGCATGGGAAACAAGATTCTCTGGTCTGATGAAACCAAGATTGAACTCTTTGGCCTTAATGCCAAGCGTCACATCTGGAGGAAACCAGGCACTGCTCATCATCTGGCCAATACCATACCTACAGTGAAGCATGGTGGTGGCAGCATCATGCTGTGGGGATGTTTTTCAGCGGCAGGAACTGGGAGGCTAGTCAGGATTGAGGGGAAGATGAACGGAGCAAAGTACAGAGAAACCCTTGATGAAAATCTGCTCCAGAGTGTTCTGGGCCTCAGACTGCGGCAGAGGTTCACCTTCCAACAGGACAACGGCCCTAAGCACACAGCCAAGACAATGCAGGAGAGGCTACGTAACAAGTCTAAATGTCTTTGAGTGTCCCAGCCAGAGCCTGGAATTTAACCCGATTGGACATCTCTGGAGGGACCTGAAAATAGCTCTGCATCGACGTTCCCCATCCAACCTGACAGAGCTTGAGATGGTCTGCAGAGAAGAATGGGATAAATTACCTAGATACAGGTGTGCCAAGCTTGTAGCACCACACCCAAGAAGACTTGAGGCTGTAATCTCTGCCAAAGGTGCCTCAACAAAAGGTCTGAATACTTAAGCACATGTGATATTTTAGTTATTTCTTTTCAATTACTTTGCAAAAATTTCTAAACACCTATTTTTGCTTTTTTTATTATGTGGTATTGTGTGTCGATTGATGATAAAAAAAATGAATTTAATACCTTTTAGAATAAGGCTGTAACGTAACAAAATGTGGAAAAGTGAAGGGGTCTGAATACTTTCTGAATGCACTGAATTGCACAGTATGTATAGTATTAGCACATTTGATTAGATAGTTTGCAAAACAAAACTTTTCACTGTACAAATTACAAATACTTGTAGTTTACATGAAATTATATATTGGAGGCATGAAGCAGCTACATCTTCTCACATCTCACCACGTTCCCACTCTGACCGAGTGGCAATCCATTCACTTCATGATTATTTTGATTGTGTTCGATGATTATAAAGCAACTTTGTTTAAATAGCTTGATAAAAACTCGATTGGTTGAATGGCTGATGGTTTCCTTCTGTAGGATGTGGTGAATGCACACCCTGGGCTAACGTTTCTCAGAGAAGCAACGGAATTTCACACTCGATACGTCACCACAGTAAGTGATGCTTTTGGATAGAGAATAATTTTAACTTGTCTTGTTTTTGTTGTATTTGTTGCTTGCATCTGTATTAACTAGTGTTGTAGTAGTTTTGGTTGCTCGTAACTTGAAGCACATGCATGTTCTTGTTTACTTTTTGCATGTCACAAAGATGTTTTAAAAAAAACCCGTTGTGTATCTTTTTAAAAAGACAGTAGGAAGAAATTAATCTTAACACCTCCTTTAAATGTTTGAATTTCACTGCAATGGTTTATAAAACTTGAGTTTTCACTTTGCAAGACGTCATATCAGTTATTGGTCCCAATGCTGTAGATCATCCACTACCCCAAGCTCATAGTTTATCTGTACGCTGGATCTTCCAGTTTCTCACATTGCACATCAGGATCCTGGCATGTTGATGCTATGCATGACAGCCCAAGTACCCAGTTGCATGTCACAAGCTGAAAATCTGCAGCCGCTCATGATGCCTTCTTGAACTCCAGTCCAAATAGGTAGTGTGGAAGTGGCCAGCCTTTTGCAAAGTGAAAGTCCTGCAATTATGTTCTTCAATTGAAATTGCCAGTTGCCCACTTATGGACACACACAGTCAGATCATTGCCAATCTCTACATGCGAGTTTGCCTCATATTGGATGTCACAGGTTTGGCGGGTTCTGCTGGAGTAGGCTGGGCAAGTAAGCACAGTTTAATTTATAACCACAGCATGCCAGTGATTGAGGTGATGAATGTTTGGGATGATAGATGCGGTGCTAATCAAACAGCTCGTTCTCTTGTAGATAATGTTGACTTCCTAAGAATTGTTCACACTGCACTCATCCAGGCAAGTGGAGGGTAGACCAGCATCCTCTTGACCTTTACATTTTAGATGATGGGAAGGCCCAAGTCATTTGTTGCTGGACATCCAGCCTCTGGCCTGCTCATGTAGCCATGGTAACGATGTGGTAGGACTGCTGAGATTTCATCTGATCCCCTGAGTGTGAGTTTGCTTAACTCTGTCCAGTGCGTGCTGAGTTTTGCTGCCGTTCTGTATTGCATCTTCACTAAAACTAGCACATTACCATTTTTAGGTATGCTCGGTGCCACTGTTGGCCTGCCCATGCATATTGAGAACATGGAGTTTGGTTGCAATTTCCTTTAGCTTGCATTTTTTTGTTTTGTTTATTTAGTTGAAACTTTTGTTTCTGTTTTTTTTTTTTTTTTTTTTGCCCTACATTGTTCCGACATGTTTTTAAATGTAGAATTAGCCAAGACATGGAGGGTATTTTTCAATTTCATTTGTTATTTCCATATCATTCACAGAGAACTTGGATTGTCTCTTCATTCTTCCATTCCGCAATAGATACTTTCCTGCATTGGATCTTATCAACCATAGTGTACCTCATTCTATTTCCTAAATTAAATTGTTATCAAATGCTAATGATTTAATTTTTATTTTTATTGCACAGGTCATACAGAGAATATTTTACACAGTAAACAGATCATGGACAGGACGTATGACATGTACTGAAATTAGGAAAAGTAACCTTCTGCAGGTATTGCCTTTTATAACCCGCATGTGTGCTAGCTCCTCACTCGATCCTACTGATCTTTTCAACTTGTGCGGGTAAAGTATTTGAAATCTCAATACTTATGCAACCTCGAGTCACATGAATTCAAGTATTTAACTCCATTAATCTTCTCTGACATTTTAATTTGTTTTTTAACAAAAGCTTCCATGAGGTAGCATTTCCATAATTTGTCCCACATGAGAAGCAGTTGACTGTCTTTCAGAATTTGCTCTGAAATACGTATTGAGCATACCATGACTTGGGCAAACCAAAATGCTCAGCACCTCTCTATATTGTCAATCAGTAAATTTCAATGGCTAGAAATGGATGAATGTTTTGCTCCTTTTCATTGCAAATGTAATTAAATAAATCAATCAATCAAGCTTTTTTTTTTTTTAATGGATACAGTTGCACAATGCTGATCCAAAGATAAAGATTTACAAATTTGCTAATGTATTCTCAAATAATCTGCACATCATTGCACAAAGTAGACATGGTGGGAGTTTTCTATAAAATGGTTGAGTTTAAATTTTCTGTGGCAGAAGATTACTCACTAACATGTATTAGTAGTTAGGATAATTACTTTTTGAATAATTTGTATGAATTCTAAAGTGAGGGTATGTTATTAATTTGCAGAATCTAGCCTTATTGGAAGAGGAAGATGACATTAATCAGCTGACAGAATTTTTCTCCTATGAGCACTTTTATGTGATCTATTGTAAGTTCTGGGAACTTGACACTGACCATGACCTCTACATTGATCAGAAGGACCTGGCAAGACATAATGATGATGGTATGACATGCAACATGAAGTAGCAGGTCATTAATAGTCAGCTGTTAGATGCTTCAAATGACAGATCATGCATGAATAAATGGTGAACAGCTATCTGGATAAACTATTTCAAATCGGCCCCTTTTATTTTCTGGAACATAAACCAAACCACAAAACAAAAATCTGCATTGTACTTGCCATTTTTCATCCTGCTCCTTTTGTCACTGTATAATTAAATCTCAGCCCATCAATAATCATTTTTATTTTGGAGAAAAAAAATAATTAAATCCAAATATATGAGAAGGGGAAATTTATATTAATTCCATTTATCATCGTGAGATGGTTAAGTCAGGAAACCTTTTTCTTCAGTTCTCTATTAGTGCAAAACCATTCATCTGTGATCTTGTTCATCATTATAGTTGCTACCACTTGAAGGATTTTTTTTTTTTAAAGAATATTCCATTGGTCACTCTTTAGGCAAGATGGATAATTGTTATATGTGGTGAATGTTGACCACAATTGGGTGTCAAACAGTCTAAGCTGAATTCAAGCTCCCTAACTTTCTTATTAGCTTTTGCTTCAACATGGTCCAACTTCTCACCCAGGTTGTGATAGAATTCAAATCCATTTCAATAACATCTCATTTTGAGCAATTATACAAATTGGCTATTTTTTGTTGCTGAATCGCCCTGTGTGCATTCATTGACGCGCGAACATGATGGTTGTGGTGGAGGGAGTGAGATGGATGAACAGAGAAATCCCATAGAATTCATCTCTGTAATTTAAAAAAACCTGCCATTTTATCTTGCCTTCAGTTATTAGAAAACTTATTTAGCTAATTGTGATAAAACTTTGACATCAAGGCTTGGATTTTCACGATGCTGAAAGTGAATGAGGGCTGATCGGTGAAGGAGCAATGGGAGGAGGGTGTAAATTAACATGCTGTCAAATCACTAATGGAAAAACCCTGGACCTTTATAGAATTCACTAGCTGTGATGTTGAGATCGGTGCAGGTTTCTCATTCAAGGACATTATTCCTTTGGGATAATGGATTTTGATTACTTTCTGTGACCTCTAGAAAAACGTGAGGCCATTGTGTCCATGAACACAAATATGTTGCCTTATTTTTTAAATGATTCGAACCAGATTTGCCTGTTTAACAGCTGAGATTAGTCTGAAAAAAATTTTGCACCATATTTTTGCTGATAGTTTAAAAATTCCTTTGAAGAATACAATGACTTTAGCATGATATAAGCAATCCATTAATATCAAATCTACTTTGTTTTGAATGTGGTATTGATTAGATTATTCTTGCAGATGAATGATTTGAAGGTTTAAAACTGCAGATATTGTTAGTGCCGAACCTAGTTATAACATCTATTGATTTGGTGAATCTACGTGTATATTACGAAGTTTCTTCATTTTACAGGAGGTGCTGTGATTATAGCTTGAATGATCCTTTCTTTTTTTAGCTATATCGAGCAGAATGATAGAAAGGATTTTCTCTGGAGCCGTTACAAGGTAAATATCCTGAGTGTTACTTTATTCTGGTTTGCCACAGAACAACTTTAATGATCAAATTACCTTTATAATTTTGCACATTTACCATCGCATTTTGTTCTGATTTGGTGAGATTATTTTTCTTTTAACCAAAAACTATTCAACAGCAACGCAAAAGGTTCATGTTTCATGGGAGCTGAAAACTTGTGATCCCATTCCCATCACTATCATAACACTCATCTCTGTGGCAATATGGACAACATTTCCTGTGTGTCCTGACCATATAAACAGGGCATGGTTTATCTTCCCGATTACCACTTTATTAATCCACTGTCAGTCATCATAACAGTAATTTAAATCATAATTAGTAGAGCTATGAAGTGGCCCATTCACCAGTAGCCCGTTCATTCTTTTCGATAATGGCTTCTACCAGGAGCACTTGGCTCCAAACCTCAAATACTTTGTCCAAATATGGAGGACGAGTTGAAATCTAGAGATGAGGCTGACCTCATGACATCAAAGCAACGTATCAATAAAAATGTTAAGTGGAATAAAGGGCGAACTTTTCAATGTCAGTGTCTAGACTGGCTATCTGGAGAAGGGTTTCGGCCCGAAACGTTGCCCATTTCCTTCGCTCCATAGATGCTGCCTCACCCGCTGAGTTTCCTCCTTTTTGCACTTTTGTCTATTTTCAATGTGCTATATTTGTTATCAGTCTAAGGAAGGTGATTGTGATGGTTACTGATCAGGTCAGTAACCCGCTGTTATTTACGGTTTCAGGACTCCTTTTGGCACTTTTGTCAATATTTTCAATGATAATTTGCTTTGCATTTTTTGTTATCCCAGTCTACAGTCAAGGAAGTCAAGTTTGATTTGTGATGGTTAGTGAAATGAAAGTGGTCAATAATCGCGGAACACAAAACAACAACGTTATTTACAATCATAACACACATATTATTTTGCATCCTAGAAGGAAAAACGTTCTGTACATCTTCAGTTTACAGTGCGAATTGCCTTGTCAAAAATCCTTCTCAACCCTCCGTTCTCACTATGGCAACGGAGGCGTTTGCCTGATTTAGAATCTCTGTTGCATGGTCTCTTTTTGTTTGTTTGCAAATCCCAGTGCCTCCCTACAGCGGCCGAACGCACTACTCTCTGCAGAGCCTTCTTGTCCTTGGCAGAGCAATTCCCGAACCAGATGGTAATGTTCCCGGACAAGACCTAAGCCATGCTGTTAAAGGTAGTGAACATCTGCGCCACAAATGCCCACCTCCCACTGAGACTCATCTGTAATACTTTTGCGGATATTTATTTTTGTTCTTTACTCTGCCCCCCCCCTCCTAATCAATATTTGAGATCCTCATTAACCATAAACGATTTGCAGAGTCGCACAAAGATGGCTATAAGAGCAGGTCAGAAGTTTACTGTCCTAGTATGAGTGGTCGCCATCTGATCCCCAAAATTATTTCCATCTGTATAGAATGAATTGGCTGTGTAATTGTAATACTCTCCTATTGACTGAATGATTCCAGTGGGAGCAACATGCAGTGGTTTCATTGTGTGTGCGCTAAGGCTTTTTGTAAATTGGAGAAACCAAAAAAATAGTTAGTATCCGTGAAATTATTTTTAATTCTGAGTGCCTAATAAAAGGATGTATATGACCTTAATGTATATTTCTGCTCCCTTAGAGACCACATTGCCCTATCTGTATTGAAATATATTAACTGTAGTTGCTCTATTTGCATTGTAGATATAACAATTATAAATTGTAGTTTGGTCTAATCACCAAAAATCTGCATACCCTATTGCACAATGCAGCTTTAATGTAATTGCCAACTTTTGTACCATTACATATGATGTTTTATTTCTTCAGATTGTAATTGTTGGTGATTTTGTATAAATCCTTTCCATCCTTCTTCATCACCATCTGTTGATGTTTTTGTACCTGCTTTTGACATTAGAATTCATCCATTTTAACTTCTATCAGTCCTTGTCCAGTCAATTTCTCAGTTGTTCAAACTGATTAAAGAAAGGACAGTTGGTCCCCTATTTTCCGCTCTGGATGATCACATTTCACACTCTTCAGCAAGTGTCGTGTAAGTTTTTAAAAGCACAAGTCTGACTGATCACATTTGCTTAGATACACTATTACAATAAATTATGGCCTTAATTATAAGTTGGCACAAGAGGTGAGTAATATAGCTCATTACCAGCACCTGGTGAAATTACTCCATAAAGTACCTAAAATGTACCAAGTTTAAACGTAACTTTAAAATTGTTGCATATTTTGCAGGCATAAGAATACTAGAAAAGAAAGGAAAATTGGTTATGCAGACTTTGTGTGGTTTTTGATTTCAGAAGAGGATAAAAAGACACCAACCAGGTGAATAATCGATTTAATAATAAAGGAAGCAAAATTATTACATTTTCTGTCGTGGAATTTTGTAAATGAAGTTGAATATGTTGTTTGATTATTTTTAGTGATTTCAATAGTTGGATGTAGTTACTTAAATTAGACTTTGAATTTGGACTGTCAAGATTTCAGAGTACCTAATTTAAAATATGTATAAATGTAATAATACCATTCTGTTTTATTCCCTCATTGAAATAACATTCATCTTTTATTGGAGCGGAGGCACCAATTGTTCTGAGCAGTTTCTCTAGCTTGATCTTCTGTAAAAAAGCCTCTGTCATGTCAAACAAAAGTCTAAATTTGCACCTTGCATTAACAGAGCAAATGCACATCAGTCTGACCTATATAGGTTAGGAACATTCAAGCATAAAGATGACACTGCATCACTTTTTTCCCCCCTCTGATCACCTGAGCTATGTCCTCTGACCAACTCTTCACCATCTCTCCAACGCCTCCAGTTATTTAGGTCTGGTCTCGCTCTCGCTCCAATGCCCTCCTGCCATAATTAGTAGCCCTAAATGTTTTAAAAATGTCTTTAGCTAGCTAATGTATCCATTAACCATTTTCAACAGGACATAAGAACTGAGTCAGTTGAGACAGTAAGTTTGCAAGAAACGTTTAAATTAAGGAGCCTGCTTTGGAGACTTGATTTTTAAGTCTTTAACTAAATTTAAACTAACTTTAAACACAAGGGCAGCACAGTGGTGCAGCTGGTGGAGCTGATGTGTGTGTGTTTTCCTGTGACCATATGGGTGTTTTGATTTCCTCCCACATCCCAAAGATGTGGGTTTGTATGCTAATTGGCCTTAAAGTGCCCCTGGTGTGTAAGGAGGTCGTAAGGAAGATGAGTAGAATTAGGCCATTCGATCCATCAAGTCTACTCCGCCATTCAATCATGGCTGATCTATCTCTCCCTCCTAACCACATTCTCCCCATATCCTCTGACACTAATCAAAAATCCATCTCTCCCTTAAAAATATCCACTGAATTGGACTCCACAACCTTCTGTGGCAAAGGATTCCACAGATTCACCACCCTCTGACTAAAGAAATTTCTCCTCGTCTCCTTCCTAAAAAAACGTCCTTTAATTCTGAGGCTATGACCTCTAGTCCTAGACTCTCCCACTAGTGGAAACATCCTCTCCACATCCGCTCTATCCAAGCCTTTCACTATTCTGTATGTTTCAATGAGGTATGAGAAATTGAGAATAACATAGATCTAGGATGAACGAATGAACAACAGTCTATGTGGATTTGGAGGGCTGTAGTGCCTGTTTCCATGCTGTATCTCTGAACTAAGCTCTAAACTAATATAATTGATCACCAGCCCTTGTGAACATTTGTAAATTTAACAAATGACATCTTACATGAAGCAAGCTTCCTACTCAGAAAAGAGATGACAGGGGTAAAGGGAAATATTGACGACGTGGAACTGCATCAAAACAAAGGGTTCATATTTAAATTAAAGTATTCCAGCAGCAGTTTCTATTAACTTTTTTATACCTTTGGAACATTTGAAAAAAATAGGCTGAGAAGAGGGCTACCACCATTCAATTAATTGTGTTTGTTTTCCACATTGCAAATGAATAAAATGAAATACAATATCTTGGCACTGATTGTTATTTTCTCATTTGACAGTATTGAGTACTGGTTTCGCTGTTTGGACCTCGATGGAGATGGAGTGCTATCCATGTATGAACTGGACTATTTCTACGAGGAACAGTGCAAGAAGCTTGAATGCATGTCTATTGAACCATTGCCTTTTGAGGACTGCCTTTGTCAATTGCTTGATCTTGTTAAGCCAGAATGCGAAGGTAATCATTTGATAGTGATGCAAATTCATCTGATCTAGTCATGTTTGTGTTTTCAGTGCAAATTAATTCTATTCCTTCAGTTTTTTATTAAATGAACCATGTTGCTGATTATTGAAACATAGAAAATAGGTGCAGGAGTAGGCCATTCGGCCCTTCGAGCCTGCACCGTAATTCAATATGATCATGGCTGATCATCCAACTCGGTATCCTGTACCTGCCTTGTCTCCATACCCCCTGCCCCCTGATCACATTTAAGAGGGAGTTAGTCAGGCACTGAGTTGGATGATCAGCCATGATCATATTGAATGGCGGTGCAGGCTCATCTACTCCTGCACCTAATTTCTATGTTTCTCTAATTACCTCTTAAATATAGCCAATGAACTGGCCTCAACTAACTTCTGTGGCAGAGAATTCCAGAGATTCACCACTCTCTGTGTGAAAAAAGTTTTCCTCATCTCGGTACTAAAAGATTTCCCCCTTATCCTTAAACTGTGACCCCTTGTTCTGGACTTCCCCAACATCGGGAACAATCTTCCTGCATCTAGCCTGTCCAACCCCTTAAGAATTTTGTAAGTTTCTATAAGATCCCCCTCAATCTTCTAAATTCTAGCGAGTACAAACCGAATCTATCCAGTCTTTCTTCATATGAAAGTCCCGACATCCCAGGAATCGGTCTGGTGAACCTTCTCTGTAATCCCTCTATGGCAAGAATGTATTTCCTCAGATTTGGAGACCAAAACTGTACGCAATACTCCAGGTGTGGTCTCACCAAGACCCTGTACAACTGCAGTAGAACCTCCCTGCTCCTATACTCAAATCCTTTTGCAATGAATGCTAACATACCATTGGCTTTCTTCACTGCCTGCTGCACCTGCCTGCCTACTTTTAATGACTGGTGTACCATGACACCCAGGTCTCATTGCATCTCCCCCTTTCCTATTCGGCCACCATTTAGATAATGGTCTACTTTCCTGTTTTTTGCCACCAAAATGGATAACCTCACATTTATCCACATTATACTGCATCTGCCAAACATTTGCCCACTCACCCAGCCTATCCAAGTCACCTTGCAGTCTCCTAGCATCCTCCTCACAGCTAACACTGCCCCCCAGCTTCGTGTCATCCGCAAACTTGGAAATGTTGCATTCAATTCCCTCATCCAAATCATTAATATATATCGTAAATAGTTGGGGTCCCAGAACTGAGCCTTGCGGTACCCCACTAGTCACTGCCTGCCATTGTGAAAAGGACCCGTTTACTCCTACTCTTTGCTTCCTGTCTGCCAGCCAGTTCTTTATCCACATCAATACTGAACCCCCAATACTGTGTGCTTTAAGTTTGTATACTAATCTCTTATGTGGGACCTTGTCGAAAGCCTTCTGAAAGTCCAGATATAACACATCCACTGGTTCTCCCTTATCCACTCTACTAGTTACATCCTCGAAAAATTCTATAAGATTCGGCAGACATGATTTACCCTTCATAAATCCATGCTGACTTTGTCCAATGATTTCACCACTTTCCAAATGTGCTGCTATCCCATCTTTAATAACTGATTCTAGCAGTTTCCCCACTACCGACGTTAGACTAACTGGTCTGTAATTCCCCGTTTTCTCTCTCCCTCCCTTTTTAAAAAGTGGTGTTACATTAGCTACCCTCCAATCCTCAGGATCCACTCCAGAATCTAAAGAGTTTTGAAAAATTATCACTAATGCATCCGCTATTTCTGGGGCTACTTCCTTAAGTACTCTGGGATGCAGCCTATCTGGCCCTGGGGATTTATCGGCCTTTAATCCATTCAATTTACCTAACACCACTTCCCGGCTAACCTGGATTTCACTCAGTTCCTCCATCTCATTTGACCCCCGGTCCCCTGCTATTTCCGGCAGATTATTTATGTCTTCCTTAGTGAAGACAGAACCAAAGTAGTTATTCAATTGGTCTGCCATGTCCTTGTTCCCCATGATCAATTCACCCGTTTCTGACTGCAAGGGACCTACATTTGTTTTAACTAATGTTTTTCTCTTCACATATCTATAAAAGTTTTTGCAGTCAGTTTTTATGTTCCCTGCCAGTTTTCTTTCATAATCTATTTTCCCTTTCCTAATTAAGCCCTTTGTCCTCCTCTGCTGGTCTCTGAATTTCTCCCAGTCCTCTGGTAGGCTGCTTTTTCTGGCTAATTTGTACGCTTCATCTTTTGTTTTGATACTATCCCTGATTTCCCTTGTTATCCACGGATGCACTACCTTCCCTGATTTTTTTTTTTGCCAAACTGGGATGAACAATTGTTGTAGTTCATCCATGCAGTCTTTAAATGCCTTGCATTTCATATCCACCGTCAACCCATTAAGAATCAATCGCCAGCCTATCTTGGCCAATTCACGTCTCGTACCCTCAAAGTTACCTTTCTTTAAGTTCAGGGCCCTTGTTTCTGAATTAACGATGTCACTCTCCATCCTAATGAAGAACTCAACCATATTATGGTCACTCTTGCCCAAGGGGCCACGCACAACAAGACTGCTAACTAACCCTTCCTCATTACTCAATACCCAGTCTAGAATAGCGTGCTCTCTCGTTGGTTCCTCTACATATTGGTTTAGAAAACTATCCAAGAAATCCTCTTCTTCAGCACCCTTGCCAATTTGATTCACCCAATCTATATGTAGATTGAAGTCACCCATTATAACTGTTTTACCTTTGTTGCACGCATTTCTAATTTCCTGTTTGATACCATCTCCAACTTCACTACTACTGCTAGGTGGCCTGTACACAACTCCCACTAGCGTTTTCTGCCCCTTAGTGTTTCGCAGCTCTACCAATAACGATTCCACATCCTCAAAGCTAATGTCCTTCCTTTCTATTGCGTTAATCTCCTCTCTAACCAGCAACGCTACCCCATCTCCTTTCCCTTTCTGTCTATCCCTCCTGAATATTGAATATCACTGGATGTTCAGCTCCCAGCCTTGGTCACCCTGGAGCCATGGCTCTGTGATCCCAACTATATCATAGTCATTAATAGCTATCTGCACATTCAACTCATCCACCTTATTACGAATGCTCCTTGCATTGAGACACAAAGCCTTCAGGCTTGTTTTTACAACACTCTTACCCCTTATACAATTATGCTGAAAAGTGGCCCTTTTTGATTTTTGCCCTGGATTTGTCTGCCTGCCACTTTTACTTTTCACCTTGCTACCTATTGCTTCTACCCTCATTTTACACCCCTCAGTCTCTATGCTCACACATTTAAGAAACCCTTTCCCTTTAACTCCATCCCCCACTATCCCATTCGACACCCCACCCCCCTTATTCAGTTTTAAACCACCCGTGTAGCAGTGGCAAACCTGCCTGCCAGAATGCTGGTCCCACACCTGTTAAGATGCAATCCATCCCTTTTGTACAGTTCCCCCTTACCCCAAAACAGATCCCAGTGATCTAAGAATCTAAATCCCTGCTCCGTGCACCAGTTCCTCAGCCACACGTTCAGGTCCCGTATCTCCCTGTTCCTGCTCTCGCCGGCACGAGGAACTGGAAGCAAACCGGAGATAACAATCCTGGAGGTCCTGCTTTTCAGCATTTTTCCGAGCTCTCTAAAGTCACGCTGCAGAATATTCATCCCCTTCTTTCCGACATCGTTTGTGCCGACATGCACTACCACCTCCGGATGTTCAACTTCGCCCTTGAGGATTTTCTGCACTCTGTCCGTGACATCCTGGATCCTGGCACCAGGAAGGCAGCACACCATCCTCACATCCCGTCTGTTGCCGCAGAAACCCCTGTCCGTACCTCTCACAATGGAGTCTCCCACTACAATGGCGTTGCCTGCCATTATGCGAAATATATTTATGTTGAAGTACTTTTGATTGACTTTTTTGACGGAGCTATGTGTGTTCATGTCTGTGGGATGACTGCGCTGCAAGATATATTTGTTTGGTCAGCACTAAGTATGTCCAACTTGGGGTTTTCAATAATTAGATGACGAATATCATTTGTTTCATTGTGGCACACTTTCTGGAAATCTCAGCCAGTCCTTAATAGTAAAGCTATTATTACAAACTAGGCTTGGAGAAAGGATGAGTGGTTGGGGGGGGGGGTGTTCAAGAAGAAACTGCAGATGCTGGAGAATCGAAGGTAGACAAAAATTCTAGAGAAATTCAGTGGGTGAGGCAGCATCTATAAAGCGAAGGAAATAGGCAACGTTTCGGGCCAAACCCTTCTTCAGACTGATGATGGGGGGGGGGGGGGGGGGGGGGGGGGGGTTAGTAGTGGTTTGTGAAAGAAAAAAAAGTATTCCTACTCTTAACTGCAAACCTACAACTCCTTCCTAAACCATAAATGGGTGAGTAGTGTGTATATTAGATAATAGTGATGTTGGAATAGATTTTTATCACAATCACATACTTTCATATTAGTGTTTGCTTTGGCAATGGAAAAAAGTATATTAGATAACAGTGATGTTGGAATGGATTTTTAACACATATTTTCGTATTAGTGTTTGCTTTGGCAATGGGGAAAAAAGCTAACTAGCAGCTTCAGATGATCAGGGAGGAATCGTATGAACATGCAACTTGGTATATTATAGGAGAGATTCAAGACTTTTATTGTCAAGCCGCATAAACCCCAAGTTATTTATAGTATAAATAAATATTATTATTAAGTTTGTTTAAAGTAAATTTTTTATTAAATTAACTTGCCAATTTTGTTGTACAGGAAAAATCACACTTCACGATCTGAAGAAATGTAAGATGGCAAATTTATTTTTCGACACCCTTTTTAACATCGACAAGTATTTGGAGCACGAGCAAAAGGATCCTTTTTCTATCCAGAGGGTAATTGTTTTAACACTAAATCATATCCTTTGTACGACATTCCTAAATTCTTAAAACATCCCATGATGAGAGACTCCACAATCTTAATGAAGCAAAATAAATGATCTAAACTAGTATTACGGTTGCTAAACCTCAAAAAGAACGGTGTAGGAATCATTAAGGAAATATTTGCCTCGTCTCTGACTCCATTCAACTGGGCTGTCACTCCAGTTTCAGATCGTAGTTGTTTCATCATTGTAATGCAAACAATAATGTAAATCATCAGATACTATATTGCTCTGAAAGTTATTGGGTACTGAGGAGGCTTAGCCACCAGTTGATTATCTCCAAAGAAACCTACAATGCAAAGGCATCATTCTGAATAAACTATCACAGCTTGTTGCAAGTTCAATAGGAATTAACACCGTCTCCCGCACCATCGCCCTTGGTTGGGAATAACTTCTTATCACGTTGATCTTGTCCATTCTCGAGGGAGCTTTGGGCTTTGAGGTCCATATACATTAATACTTGGATGTACCACATTGTTATATGCATTACTCATTCTCATATGCATCTTTATTGCTGGCTAATGTGTGGGGCTCTTTTGGATCAAGTATGCATTGCCAAGAATCGACCCTAAAAACAAAAATACATCCTTTCAATTTCTTCCTTTGTTTCTATTCAAGCTACTCTTTGCATAATTTTCATTTTTAATTCTTTAGATCTTCAATAAAAGTTACTAGTTGTCACTTGGATCTTTCCTTAAATTTTATAAATGGTAAATTTCCAATTACCCAAATAAACTTTGAATATGTTTGGTTAGAGTAGGTCACGCCAGATTATATCTTTGGATATTCAAGGGGAAAAGTGCCCATAAAATTGAGTAGTTCTGTAAAAATTGGAATTAATCGTCTATGCATGAGACTTGTACAATTAAGCTGTCTGTAAAAACAGGGAGAATTGTGCAGTGTTTTTAAGCTCCATTCATAACTATGTAAAAAACTGTTGTGAAACCTCTGCAATTGCAATCTTCCCTGTGCAGCAGGATGTGGAGAATGAGGGACCAGAAATGACTGACTGGGAGCGGTATGCTGTAAATGAGTATGAAAGTCTGGTGGCAGAAGAGGCAGCTAACGAGAACTGGAATGATGGGTAAGAGACTAGCAAATTAATTTAGCAATGTTTGAAGATTAACCGCACATTTTTTAAAAAATCATTATTAAAGAAAAATTTCCTTCCAGCACACGAGGCAGCCATTTTACCCATGAAGTCTATGCTGGGTGTTGGAACAGAGCCATCAGTCCCATATATCTCCCAGCAACCTATTCTCTCTCATATGCCCACCTACTCCTCCCCAATTCTCCTGCCTCCACTCATGACAATATATATAGTAATAATGAACTATTAATAGATTATCCTATTAGTTTGTCTTTGGGATGAAGAAAGAAATCGGTGCAATCATGGAGAGACTGTGTAAATACTGCACAGACAGCACCTAATGTCAGGATTGAATCCAGATACCTGGAGTTATGTGGTAGTGGTATGAAATAATGCACTACTGTGTTGCACATGACTGATCTTGTATTCCGATGGATTACCATTTTCTTATTGTACCCTTTTTATCTCTCACTTCTTCCCTTTACTGACCTTCTACTTAACTGACCGTGGTCTTTAAAACATTTTGAAATTAATGCTGTGATTAATATTATACAGTTTGTCCATTCTAAATAGCATAGCAAAGCACAATTCATCGCAATGTGAAATAAAGTAGAATTAGCATTTGGGTTCTACGGAGGTTGTGTGATCTGCTGAGCTTTTCCAGTGTTTTTTGGTTTAGATTTTTAGTTTCTGTGGTATTTTGCTTTTGTCAATGCTGTATGAAGTGTCAGAACATTAGCATTGTGTTTATTGAAGTAGGTTCTTTGATTCTGAAATAAAAAGGGACTTTTCAAATAGTTGGCTACAGTTTGTCACATTTTAAAACCATTTGAGTCCTACTTTTGACAACAAAGGAAAACCTAATAGTAATTTCTGAAACGCTTTCAAGTAAGAAATCTTGAAGAGATATTCGTCACTGCCTTCAGATGGATTTCAAAAATAATACTTTTATAATACAGCAAATCTAAGGACACGTGGCATTGAAAATTGTAGGAGCAGGCGAGCGTGTGTTAGTCCAAAGTGACTTGGACAGGAAAGTGTAACAATGTTTTGTGGTGAGCTGGGTCAAGTGCTGTGCATCTACTGGTGATGGTTCATTATACCCCGATGGGTATTCGGATGTGGTCAGTTGATGCAATGGTTTAAAACTAACCACAATTGTAGTCTCATGAGGGCGTTCTCATTGTCTCATATTTGTGGACTTGGTGCATTTACTGAAAGCCAATTCTGATTAAGATGTTGAGTACAATACTGTAGTGCAGAAACTACAATGCCCTCCTGCCACTACAGATATTGAACTACAGTCTAGTAGATTTGAAAGTTTAAACAATATTTGAACCAGTAGAGTGGAGATGCTCCGAGTAAAGTGCAATTTTCACTTAGAGGTTAGAGTTCTTTTAGAGAAGGAATTACAAATCTTAAAACAAGAAATGTTCAAAATGCATCCAATGAGGGGTAATGGTAGGGGAAGCTCAAGATGTTAGATGACCAAATCTTGTTCCTAAGTACTCTGTGCTTTGCTCAAGATTCCAGCATCTGCAGTTCCCTGTCTCTGTTCCTTTCTAATTGACCATCTGAGCCTGCTATCCCTTTCATCACGAACATGGCTGATCTTCGATCTGTCATAACACCAGAGTCCCATAATGTTACAGTTACAGTTTAGTTTATTGTCACTTGTACCGAGGTACAGTGAAAAGCTTTTGTTGCATGCTATCCAGTCAGCAGAAAGACAATTCATGATTACAATCGAGCCATTTACAGTGTATAGATACATGGTAAGGAAATACCGTTTAGTGCAAAGTCTGATCAAGGATAGTTCCAGGGTCACCAAAATGGTAGATAGTAGTTCATGTCCAGAAATCTAATGATCCTTGTATGTAAATGAAGACATTTCTCATCTTAGTCCTAAATCACCAATTCCTTATTCTGAGAATGTGATCTCTGGTTCCAGACTATTCAGCCAGTGGTAACGTGCTCAATGCATCCAGCCTGTTGGCACACTATGTGAACTCAAACTTCCAATGAACGCAGCCCAGACCATCACGCAAACCAACCACCCTTGCATTAACATGTACAATTTTTTGTCGCCCAATTATAGGAAGGATGTCAACAAAATAGAGAGAGTACAGAGGAGATTTACTAGAATGTTGCCTGGGTTTCAACAACTAAGTTACAGAGAAAGGTTGAATAAGTTAGGTCTTTATTCTCTGGAGCGCAGAAGGTTAAGGGGGGGACTTGATAGAGGTCTTTAAAATGATGAGAGGGATAGACAGAGTTGATGTGGACAAGCTTTTCCCTTTGAGAATAGGGAAGATTCAAACAAGAGGACATGACTTCAGAGTTAAGGGACAGAAGTTTAGGGGTAACATGAGGGGGAACTTCTTTACTCAGAGAGTGGTAGCTGTGCGGAATGAGCTTCCAGTGGAAGTGGTGGAGGCAGGTTCATTTTTATCATTTAAAAATAAATTGGATAGGCATATGGATGAGAAGGGAATGGAGGGTTATGGTATGAGTGCAGGCAGGTGGGGCTAAGGGAAAATAATTGTTCGACATGGACTTGTAGGGCCTGTTCCTGTGCTGTAATTGTTATATGGTTATATATTAACTCCATCTACACTTAACGTTGCCTCAGCAAGGCCACCAGCATAATCAAGGACTAAATATTATACTTGCACTAAACATATTCCCTTTGACAGCACTGTGCCTATATTGGCTGGAGTTTAGAAGAATGAGGGGGGACCTCATTGAAATGTACAGAATAGTGAAAGGCTTGGATAGAGTGGATGTGGAGAGGATGTTTCCACTAGTGGGAGAGCCTAGGACTAGAGGTCATAGCATTAGAATGAAAGGACTTTCTTTTAGGAAGGAGATGAGGAGGAATTTCTTTAGTCAGAGGGTGGTGAATCTGTGGAATTCTTTACCACAGAAGGTTGTGGAGGCAAAGTCAGTCAATATATTTAAGGCAGAGAGATATATTCTTGATTAAAATGGGTGTCAGAGGTTATGCAGAGAAGGCAGGTGAATGAGGTTAGGAGGGAGAGATCAGTCATGATTAAATGGCGGAAAAGACATATTGGGCCGTATGGCCTAATTCTGCTATCACTTATTATCTTATGATCTTATAATGTATCTATAAACTGTTGAAGGCTTGATTGTAATCACGTATAGTATTTCCGTTGACTGGATAGCACGCAACATAATTGTTTTTTACTGTACCTTGAACACCTGAAAATAAACTAAGCTAATCCAAACCAGACCATCACTTTCACCTCCTGAGCACTGGAGAATACAGAGCTAGCTGTCTCCATAAAGCAAACCCATTATCCCAGAAAGCATTCCAGTAAATTGGAAGAGTAGAAACAAGGAACTGCAGACGCTGGTTTACAAAAAAAGACACAAAGTGACGAAAACAAACTACAATTTTTGCAATAGCTCAGGTCAGGGAGCATCTCTGCAAACCATGGATAGGTGACGTTTCAGGTCGGGACCCTTCCGACTGGCGATAGAAGGATCCAGACCTGAAATGTCACTTTTCCATGTTCTCCAGAGATACTGCCTGACCTGCTGAGTTACTCCAGCTCCATTGTGTCTAGCAATTCTTTACTCTACTCGCTGCATGTTCTATTCACTGTATGTCAAACATAACTTTTAATTGTAAAAAAGGAATATCATGCCTGAGACTCGAGTGTTATTTTGACTTGGAGATTTTTTGAATCCATCATCTCAGAGCATAGATGAACTTGAAAACATTGTCTTGAGGATTGAAGGCAGACACAAAATGCTGGAGTAACTCAGTGGTACAGGCAGCATGTACCTTTGATTTAAACCAGCATCTGCAGTTCTTTCCTACACGCCTTGAGGATTGAATTGACTATGTCAGACTGAGATTTGGAAGAACTTCAAAGGTTGTGAATCTTTATAATTATTCCCAGAGCTGTTGATGCTGAGTCATTCAGTGCGCTCAGTATCAGACTGATATAGATTTTGAGAATAAGGTTCATGAGAATCGGGCAAGAAAATGTTGAGGCTCAACTTAATATCAATCATGATCTTACTGAATGGTGGAGCAGGCAGAAGAAGCCTGTCGCTCATTTCCATTGCTAATAGTCTCCTATATAATAACTGTTCAATTATCTATTTACAAAGTTGCATTTGAATCAAACAAAAAATATCCCCATAGTTATCAAGTGATCTATAATCAACATGTTATATATACATTGGTCTATGACAATAAGTTGTCAGTCATTTCCATTTTCTATTGAAATGATTCGAAAATTGAGTAAAATAGTATTAACTTTGACAGTTTCATACCCGTATTTATGTGGCCAAATGACAGCATGCTAAGTAACTTGTCAACTAAACAAGTTTTAACTTATGAACTTATTTTATTACCTCCCATTATAGACTTTTAGACTCTCCTGAATGCCTGCCTGTCATTTTCCCATTTGAATGTGTTTGTACGTTTGGATCATTTCCTATTAAAATCTTTATGTTTTCCATCTCTGAAAATGACTGGGAACAATTTGGCTCAAGACTGGGCGGCACAGTAGTGCAGCAGTGGAGCTGCTTCCTTACCGCTGCTACCTGCCAGAGACCTGGGTTTGACCCTGACTACAGAGTCTGTCTGTACGAAATGTGTTTTCCCTGTGACCGCATGGTGTTTTCTCTGGGTGCTTTGGTTTCCTCCCACATTCCAAAGACGTGCAGGTTTGTAGGTTAATTGACTTCTGTAAATTGTCCCTAATGTGTAGGATATAACTAGTGGGAGAACTAATGGGTAATCGCTTGTCGGTGTGGGCCAAAGGGCCTGTTTCCCCACTGTATTCCTAAAACTAAGTAGTGTCCTCCATAATGTTTGGGACAAAGACCCATCATTTATTTATTTGCCTCTTTACTCCACAATTTGAGATTTGTAATAGTAAAAATTGCATGTGGTTAAAGTGCAGATTGTCAGGTTTTCATGAAGGCCATTTTTATACATTTTGGTTTCATCATGTAGAAATTGCAGCTGTATTTATGCATAGTCTCCTATTTCAGAGCACCATAATGTTTGGGACACATGGCTTCACGAGTGTTTGTAATTGCCCAGGTGTGTTTAAATGCCTCCTTAATGCAGGTATAAGGGAGCTCTCAGCACCTATTCTTTTTTCCAGTCTTTCCATCACCTTGTATTGGTGTTTATCAACATGAGAACTAAAGTTGTGCCAATGAAAGTCAAAGAAGCCATTATGAGTGAGAAACAAGTCCGTGGTCCCTGCCTGCTTCAAAAAATCCATCATTGTACCGGTACCAAAAAATGCCTCCCCAGCCTGCCTGAATGACTACCGTCCGGTGGCCCTTACCTCGGTAGTCATGAAATGCTTTGAGAGGCTGGTGAAGAGTCACATCTGCGCCTTCCTCCCTCGGAACATGGACCCGTTGCAGTTTGCATACCGTCCGAACAGGTCCACGGACGATGCGGTCTCCCAGGTCTTGCACACCGCTCTCTCCCATCTGGACAGCCAGAAGGGGGGCTACGTGAGGATGCTGTTCATAGACTACAGTTCAGCCTTCAACACGATAGTCCCCACCAGACTGGCCGGGAAGCTACTGGAATTGGGGCTCAACACCTCCCTGTGTGCCTGGGTCCTGGACTTTCTCACCACCAGGCCCCAGGTAGTCAAGATGGGAGGGAATACATCGAAGTCCCTCACCCTGAGCACAGGATCGCCCCAGGGTTGCGTCCTCAGCCCCCTATTGTACTCCCTGTACACACATGACTGTGTGGCTAGGTTCAGCTCCAATTCAATAATTAAGTTTGCTGATGACACTGTGGTGGTGGGCCTGATCTCAGACAATGATGAGAGGGCCTACCGGGAGGAGGTGGCTGATCTAGCACTCTGGTGCCAGGAGAACAGCCTCCTCTTGAACATCAAAAAAACGAAGGAGCTGATCATGGACTTTAGGAGGGCACATCATCCGAGGACGTACACTCCATTGAGTATAAATGGGGATCCTGTGGATAGGGTGAACTGTTTTAAATATCTGGGAGTCCACATCTCTGAGGATATGACATGGTCATCACACGCCTCAGCACTGGTGAGTAAGGCAAGGCAGCGCCTTTACCACCTCAGGCAATTGAGGAAATTCAGAGTGTCTCCGAGGATCCTCCAGTGCTTCTACGCAGTGGCGGTGGAAAGCATCTTGTCCGGGAACATTACCATCTGGTTCGGGAATTGCTCTGCCAAGGACAAGAAGGCTCTGCAGAGAGTAGTGCGTTCGGCCGAACGCACTATGGGAACTTCACTCACCCCCCTGCAGGAACTATACAACAGGAGGTGCAACTCCAGAGCAAACAAAATCATGAGAGACCTCTTCCACCCCTGCAACAGACTGTTCCAGCCGCTACGGTCAGGCAAACGCCTCCGTTGCCATGCAGTGAGAACGGAGAGGTTGAGAAGGAGTTTCTTCCCAGAGGCAATTCGGACTGTAAACGCCTTTCTCACCAGGGACTAACTGTACAGAACGTTTTTTTCCTTCTATTATTTATTATGTAAAATAATATGTGTGTTATGATTGTGTTTATAATTTGTTTGGTTGTTTTGTTGTTCCGCGAGCATTGCCACTTTCATTTCACTGCACATCTCGTATGTGTATGTGACAAATAAACTTGACTTGACTTGACTTGACAAGAATAAAACTGTTAGAGACATCAGCCCAACCTTAGGCTTACCAAAATCAACTGTTTGGAACATCATTAAGAAGAAAGGGAGCACTGGTGAGCTTACTAATCGCAAAGGGACTGGCAGACCAAAGAAGACCTCCACAGCTGATGACAGAAGAATTATCTCTATAATAAAGAAAAATCCCCAAACACCTGTCTGACAGATCAGAAACACTCTTCAGGAGTCAGGTGTGGATTTGTTAATGACCACTGCCCGCAGAAGACTTCATGAACAGAAATACAGAGGCTACACTGCAAGATGCAAACCACTGGTTAGCCGCAAAAATCGGAAGGCCAGGTTATAGGTTGCCAAGAAGTACTTAATAGAGCAACCACAGTCCTGGATAAAGGTCTTGTGGACAGATGAGACAAAGATTAACATATCAGACTGATGACAAGAGCAAAGTATGGAGCAGAGAAGGAACTGCCCAAGACCCAAAGCATACCACCTCATCAGTGAAACACGGTGGTGGGGGTGGTGTGGCCTGGGCATGTATGGATACTGAAGGAACTGGCTCACTTACCTTCTTTAACTGCAAATGGTAGTAGCATAATGTATTCTGAAGTGTATAGACACATCCTGTCTGCTCAAGTTCAAACAAATGCCTCAAAACTCATTGGCCAGCAGTTCATTCTACAGCAAGACAATGATCCCAAACATACTGCTAAAGCAACAAAGGAGTTTTTCAAAGCTAAAAAAATGGTAAATTCTTGAGTGGCCAAGTCACTGGCCACTGATCTGAACCCAATTGAGCATACCTTTTATATGCTGAAGAGAAAACTGAAGGGGACTAGCACCTAAAACCAGCATAAGCTAAAGATGGCTGCAATACTTTGGTAATTGAAGTTATGAGTGTTCATTTTAATTTGGACAAAATGTCTCATTGATTACTGTTAATTTTGATGTTTTCTAATTAAAGTTGTCCCTTAACAATTCTCCAAAATAAGAACAAAATAATAATCTCCCTTGCACTTCAAATTTTATTTTTGTACAAATTGTGATGGTTAAAATGTACGCATTTGGGTGCGTCTGAAACTCATTGATCGTGATAGTGATAAATGCATTGTGACACTGGCCATGGTATTAAAAAAGAGAGAAACTAAATGCAATTCTTTGAAGTCATGACCACAGTAAATACATTTTGAATTGTTTTTAAGGTACAAGGATTCATTGCTAATGTAACTATCCCAAAGCAACTGCAGATCTAATGATAGGTCAGAATTTGCTATCAAATTAATTGTAGGACAATTTTAGTCAAAGAGTAGAATTTTCAAAAGGACACAAAATGCTAGAATAACTCAACAGGTGAGGCAGCATCTCTGGAGAACATGGATCGGTGATGTTGTGGGTCGAGGCCCTTCCTTGTTTTAACATTTTGAACATTTGCATAAGTTTTTCACACTTGAGTTTAGCTGGTTTGCTGCTGCTAACTTCACCCAAGTTGATTCTAGTTCACTATCTGTATATTCACTTGAATTGAGTGTCATGAAGTTGTTTTTGTGCATTTGCTACAAACTGAATATGTAACTGATATATATGGCTTGTAATTTCATCTCTGATTCCATTTAATATAATTTTTAATTTAGAAACATAGAAATTAGGTGCAGGAGTAGGCCATTCGGCCCTTCGAGCCTGCACCGCCATTCAATATGATCATGGCTGATCATCTATTTCTATCTATTAACATTACAGAAAATATAGTGATTCGTGGATATTTTGGGGGTGATTGTAATTTTGTCTTTTTTCCCATCCTGTTTTAATCAACACTTTTTATTTTCTGTACTTGATTAGGCATTGTTCAATTGCTCTTTAATTTTGTGTCTCTGTCTTTCCTGTCTGTATTTTACAAAGCTAAATTACATTGATTAATGGGATGCACGAACCAAGACTATCCTGCTTACCCATTTTATGTTATCGCCTCATTTTTCTGTAATTTAACAGCCAAAAGCTTTTTTTAAAGAAGGGTGTAGGGTCAGGTCAGTTTGTTGTTAGATTTCCTTCATAGGCTGTCATATACCAGCCTATGAAAAATACAGAGGTTTACTGCCACCTATTGAATTAAATTAAAATCCAATCAAACGCATGACGTTAAACTCGAGGAAAAGCAACTTTAACTGATTTTGTTTAAGAGGGAACTGCAGATGCTGGAGAATCGAAGGTTACACAAAAAAGCTGGAGAAACTCAGCGGGTGCAGCAGCATCTATGGAGCGAAGTCTGAAGAAGGGTTTCGGCCCAAAACGTTGCCCATTTCCTTCGCTCCATAGATGCTGCTGCACCCGCTGAGTTTCTCCAGCTTTTTTGTGTAACCTTTAACTGATTTTAATGTTCTTTCCGTCAACATGCAGTTTACACAACTTTTTTAAGTTTTTCTTTTAATTGTGTGCATACCAAGTTGAATGCTAAGGATACTTGAAGTTACTATTTTTTTTTTTTTTAGTGCTAGGGAGGAAATAAATAAATGAATTGAGTAATGAAAGGGCTAAGAAATTTAATGAGGCTAAAGGCTGACAAATCCCAAGGATCTTCTAACCTATTGACATTGGTATTTGTTTATTATTGTCACCTGTACCGAAACACAATGATAAATGGTGTTTGTATTATTCAATCAAGTTATGCTGTACGAGTACAATCAAGTGCAATAGCTAGTGCAAAGAAAAAAAATCCTAAACATAGGGTGATAGTGTTACAGAGAGAGTACAGATGATTAAAACAAGTTAAATCTGCAATGAGGTTGGTTTGTAAATTGGGACTGCACGCTAGTTTATGGAAGAAACGGTCAGTAGCCTGATAACAGCGGAGAGGAAGCTGTTCATGAATTTGTGACAATGAGAGAATGACTGGTGTGTGAGTGGTCTGCGATTATGTCTGGTGGTCTTGGGTAGAGCTGTTACCAAACCAACCTGTGATGCTTTCTATGATCACCTGTAGAAATTGCTGTATATGGGCACTAACTCTTCAAATTATTTTCACTGCATGAGCCTGGCACCTTTACCTTCAACACAACAATGCTGTCTCCTATGTGGAGCAGTAAAACCTGTGCTTCAGAGTCATAGTGTTGTACTGTGTGAAAGCAGGCCTTTATGCCCAACTTGCCCACACCAACCAACATGCCCCATCCACCCAAGTCGTACCTGCCTGCATTTGCCCCATATCTTTCAAAACCTTTCAATCCTAACCATGTAACTATCTACATGGTTCTTAAATACTATGATAGTACCGGCCTTAACCACCTCCTCCAGCAGCTCGTTCCATATTCCTCATATACCTACCATCCTTTGTGTAAAAAAAAAAAGTTGTCTTGCAGGTTCCTGTTATATCTTCCCCCCCTTATCTTAAACCTATGTGCTATGGTTCTTGATTCCTCTACTCTGGGTAAAAGACTGTGCATTTACGTTATCCTCATGTACACCTCCTTGTACACCTCTATAAGATCACCCCTCATACTCCTGTACTTCCGGGAATAAAGTCCTAGCCTGCTCAACTTCTCCCTATAAACTTAGGCCCGCGAGTCCTGGCAACATCCTCGTAAATCGTTTCTGCACCCTTTCCAGCTGAACAACAACATTAATTGTGTTTTGTAGCACATTCCTAACAAGGTCTTAACTAAAGATCTAATGTTTCCTCTCCCATGGCCTTTACCAAAGAGAGAGAGAATTATGATATTTTCAGTGTGCGGAAAGTGCCAGTTGTCAAAAGATTCACGTGAGAAAAATAAAAAATTAGTGATTGTATGTCTATATTTATTGATAGTCTTTCACCCTGTGAACATCCACTGATGAAAGTTTATCTATAAAGGAATTACACATATTAGAAACAAAGTACAAGACTAAAAGAGGCTCCACAATCCACTAAGACTGGCTCTTAAAAACGTACCTGGAAGTACGGACCATTAGCGAGGCATAGAATTCCAATTAACCTTAACCAAATTACCAATTCACTTCTAATTTGCAAAATTGGAATTAAAAATCGTAAATAAGAACGAGTCTCATTAACCAGGTGTAGCCAACGGAAAACTGAATAATCAACTTAACGTGTGAATGATAACTTGAGATTGGCACCTGCAGCCAAGCAAAATCTGACTGATTAAATTGCCGAGTTCTACACAATATCCTTGGGTGCCATTTAGAGTGAATTGCATTTGGGAGTTGTCGTTTTCTCTCCACTTCTGTGGAGCTACAAAATGAACAGCACATCAATAATTGTGATGTGATTGGCAGAACTTAAATATTTGTATGTCACTGTATAAAATGGTGATGTTCTGAGCTGAAAAAAAATTTTTTGTGTGTGTTTGGCAAGGGTATTAGATATTTATTGGGAGAGAAGTATTTTTTTAAGGAGCACGTTGACATTGCCATTGATCATTTGATTTTTAATCGGTCAGTTGTTATCCTCAATGCAAGTTTGAGTCGGTGGAGAAGGTTAATTAGAATTCTATGCATCACTAATGTTTCTTATTTTCAGGTATGTTTTTAAGAACCAGGCAGATGGATTGTAGAGTGGTTTTTTAGCTTTGTACTTTATGTTTCTATTAAGTGCAATGCCTTTAGGGACAACCCATCGAGCTGTTCAACATCAACAACTTGAGGCTTTAATTCCTTAATAGGAATTATGAATGGAAAATATATTTTGAGAATTGTAACCATATGGTAGCAGTCTACCATGAGTCGTCATTTTTGTGGTCTGTTTTTAAAAATAAATAAGATAAGATATTTTGGAGAGTATAAGCAAAGGCAATAACTTGCCTCTGCAAATGATGTACAGTATAAAGCACATTTTGATTGTTTCTGAGTATCTTAGCACTGGTATTAGCCTTTAAGGCTTAGTATATTGGTTGGATTGCAGCACATGGTGATACATGTCTCTTGGGCAATGGCATTTCAACATTCATTGCCAGTCTCTGGCAACCAATGAATCCTAACTTAGAAACAAGGTACTGTAGATGCTGGTTTACAAAAACTAAACTCTTAAGATTTAACATATTGGATATGCAACTATAATATGGCTTGGGGAATATGTATTAATTTAATACTGACTTTATTTGTTGTTGACCACAGGGACTCTGAACTCTCTGACTACTGAAGGACCCCACTGTTTTGTTCCAAAAAAAACATTTGAAGGTATGAAAGTTCTTGCAACTGAACTATTATTATTATTTATTATTATTATTAGTATGCTACTGAGCCATACTTTGGGTTAGAGCAAGGCTTCCCAACCTCTTTTATCCCGTTTACCCCTGGCAGCTTTAATAGCACATAACGATGTTGTTTCACTTATTTATGCACAACTAATGATGAACAGGTACCGGTATACCAGAACCAAACACAGTCAGTCAATGAGAAAAAATATGTACAAATCCAGAATCAACAAATTTACCCCCGGGGGTAAATTTACCCCAGGTTGGGAACCCTTGGGTTAAAGTGATGCAACACAAACATGGTTCCTCCAGCCCAACCATTGTATTTACACTAATCGTAGACTACTTAAATTGTATTCTACCCATATTTGCTTTCAACCCCCACCCAGATTCTATACTCTAGGAAATATTTAACTTACTAGCCCCCTTTGGGATGAGGCAGGAAGCACTGAGATGTAGCTTATATTGTCACAGAGAGATTGGGCAAAGTACGTACAGCACAAGATCTGGATTGAACCTGGGTTGCTGGAGCTGTGAAATGATAGCTGTACTAGCTGCACCACTGCTCTGGCTTGTATGTTTCGCTCAATGAAAATTTCAGTGCACTCTGTTCTATGCAAAAGTCTTAACTTAAGGATTCCATCTCCTCATTTTCTTTAATCCTTAAAAATTGACAGCTATTCGATTATGACCAGAGGTAAATAAAATGGACAGAACTAAATGATATCTTGCAGTATCTCGCCTCCCAAAATGCCTTACAGCCAAGGATACTTTATATTTGTCTGTTTTGACCATTCCTACAAATAAAAGGGCAACATATTTTTCAAAATAGGAATTATTTATTAGGTGAACATTCATAAATATGCCACCAGTTTTTTGTTTTTTTCATTTCTTTTAAAGTGGCTTGGTTTGTCTGGAGATCTAAAATCTGAAGAACCATTTAAGTATAACCGTTTAAGTATGCAAAAAGTTTAAAGATTCAATGAAGCTGTCAGGAGTTGTGCAATTGGACTAAACAAATGTTTGTACATTTTCCCCTTTTAGTTGAGTAGCTCACTTGAACATCTTCAAGTGAGAATCTGCTCCCAAAGTGTTAGAAGTATTTCCCTCTAAATCTAGTAGAGAGGAAAAGGTTTAATTTTAGGTTAGTCTAGTTGTACAGCGTGGAAACAGGCACATTGGCCCACCAAGTTCATGCCCACCATTGATCAGCCATACACTAATTCAATCTTATCCCACTTCCTCCCCCTACACACTAAGGGCTATTTAGAGGCCAAAAAAACCTGCATGTCTTTGGAATGCGGTAACCAGAGCACCTAGAAGAAACTCGCATGGTCACAGGGAGAACATGCAAGTTCCACACAGTGCCTGAGGTCAGGATCAAACCTGGGTGTCTGGCGTTGAGAGGCAGCAGCTTGACTGCTGCACCACTGTGCCGCCCTGTTCTGCAACTATCAAGTCAAAAGAGTTTATTGTCATGTGTCCCAGATAGGACAATAAAATTCTTGCTTGCCGTAGTCTTACTGTTTGTTTGTTTGTTTAACGGGTGTAATATATTACACATAATGTTTTAAGAGCAATATTTGACAAGTTTTTGTTTATTTTAGTTTGGATCCTTTTGAAATGAGTGTTCGTTTAAAAAAAATAATAATCAGCATCCAAGAAATGAGCTGAAAGTTAACTGTTGAAGATTCTGAAGTGCCCTGTGATGAGTGTGGAGTCTTTTGGTACAGATGAACATTGATTCAAGAGTACATCGTCGGATGTGGGAGTCCCTGCAGCAGGTCTGCTTTGGAGAACTTTGAAATACAAGCAACAAATTTAAAATCAGAATTGAATTGCTCCTGGCCTCTTTACCAATTGTAGGCAATGCTGGAGGAAAAGTTTTTTTCAAAACCCTCGTTTTCAGTTTTAGAGTTGGAGTGAACACACAGAATCTTTCTAAGTTGTAAGTTTGAGAATAGCTGTCAAGAATGGAATGGCACGTATGTTGGACAAAGATAAGTGAGGTGAGTTTCTTACTCGTCTTCCCTGGAAGCGCAGAGTATTTTCACTGTGCAGTGAGCTACTTGGTACTCCATTAATTCTGGAGCAAACGTGACATCTGTGTAACTCACGTATTGCAGTTGGCTGGAGGTACAAGTGGGTTCAAAAGCTAAACATAATTTTGTAAAAGTCAACATTATACAGCAGAGGATTTATTGCAGTGATGCACAAGTATTCGTTGTTTAATGGTTCTTTTTGACTTCCATCACTTTTTAAAAAAAAACAATGTAGCTGCATACTGTAAAGCCATAAAAACTGAGGTGCCTCACCTAACTATTGTTAAATGTAGTGAACTAAGTGTGGAAGTTAAAGAAAATAGTATGGATTTTGTGTGAAATTGCTCTTACCTGAATTTGCTCTTACACACTGCAGTGATGGTTCTGAACACTTTGGTAATAATGACGTTTCAGTCATCTGGACCACTGAAACATTTACAGCATCTCTGCAGCTGACTTTTATTAGTCATCTCTGGTTAGCATTTAGAACATTCAATTCCTGTTTGGATCAACCGTCACTACATTCCACAAGAACAAAAATATATCGCCGACGTACGAACATTTTTCCATTCACAGTTGCCCAATGATCACTCTGCGCTGACCTTAACAATGTGCCTTATGTTTAAAGGGTAAGGTTTTTTTTTACACAAAATATTTGAAATGAAAATTTGCTGTGGCAATCTAAGTTATTAGAATATGGTGTACATATTTAATCTTTGTGTATAATTTGTTTTATAGAATCTTGCAGTGTATATTTGTTGTGCGAATTCATACTTTTCTGTGTTGAGATCATGAGCTTGTGTATTTTTCAAAATAAAAGAGATGTTTCGATACTATCAATGGCTGCATTTTCTAGCAAGTCAATCCAGAAAATTATATACACTTTTTTCTAATTGGGGAAAAAAAAATTAGGTTCAGGCAATATGCATTTCAACATCAAAAAAATCATGAAAATATTTGTTTAAAAATTCTTTTTTTTCATAATAAGGAGAAAATGCTTTTTAGAATGTTCTGATTTTTATGGAGAAAAATATTTAAAAGTATCAAATACATTCAATGGGATTCAAAATATATCAAATGCACGTGTTTTGTGCATTCATAATAAGGATAAATTAGAATGTGTTTTTGGTTCTTTTTAGAATGTTCATGATTTTTATGGAGCTAAATATTTATTTCTAAAGTATCACCAATACATCAATGTGGCACGATACATAATCAAGTTATGCATTCTTCAACATCTTTTGAACTTTCATAAGATGGTGATATTTACTCCACACATCAGGTGATGAGCATGGTTGACTGGTAGCTAATAGAAAGAGGTTGAAGTATTTATCAGTAATGATTTTTAGGAAAACCCCCCCACAAATATCCAACTTTGTGTCTTACACAAGGAGTCTTGTATGATTGTGGGGTTTGGAAGGACTAATGAATAAGTTACATATATCAGTCAAAGGTGGTGCTATTATTTATGGAGGAAAGACACAAAATGCTTGAGTAACTCAGTGGATTGGGCACCATCCTTGGAGACACATGGATATGTGACCTTTTGGGTTGGGACTCTTCAGACTGATTGCAGGAGTGGGAGGAAAGAAAGCTAGAAGAGCGGAGGGACACCAGGATCTGAAAAATAGATGTGGGATGGTATAACCCTAGAGAGTTCACAGTTGGAGCTGGATAAGGGCAAAGGTATGAAGTTGAACTCCTTCAGTTCAGGGAGTTAATGCAGGTCAGTAAGGACAAGGTAATGGATCAGCAAAATGAGATGCAGTGTAGGTATGAACCCCTCTATTTTGGAGTAGAATTGTAATAGTGGTGGCAAGTCTTGTCTTTTCTATGGCATCTTTGGTCCGTTTGATGGATCTCACCACATGACCTGCCATGTGACAGCTTAACCTTTTGAGGTGCAGTGATAAATCTCGGACATTAACAGCAAGCACCATCAACTCTTGGTTTGCACAGTCAGGCAGCAAGGACACAGTCCACAACCCACCATGTCCATGATGACCAATAGGCAGCCTTCCATGTTCATCACACCTTCCAGCATTTGGCCTGTAGCCTTTTATGTCAAGGAATTTAAGTGCTTATCTTAATACTGAATAAATTCTCTCCGCAACTCTGCTTCCACCACTGACTCTGGCAGTGCATCCCTAGCCACTGTCTGGGTGAGAAAGGTCCCCCCTCAGATCCCTACTAAATCTCTACCCATTAACACTAAATCAGTGACCACCTACTTTTATTCTACCCTATCTATACCTTTCATAATTTTATATACCCCAATCGTGTCTCTTTACCTCCTCAGGGGGGGGGGGGGGGGGGGGGGGGGGGGGGGGGGGGGGGGGGGGGGGACTAGCCCCTCCACTTTCTCCTGATGACCAGCACTGGTAATCCATATGAGGTCTGACTGATGTTTTGTAAAGTTGGAGTATAACCTTTCAGCTCTTTGAATCAAAGCCCCAACTAAAGGCAGCCAATATCCCACATGCCTTCCTAACATAGAAACATCGAGAATAGGTGCAGGAGGAGGACATTCAGCCCTTCGAGCCAGCACCGCCATTCATTGTGATCATGGCTGATCGTCCCCTATCAATAACCCGTGCCTGCCTGCTCCCCATATCCCTTGACTCCACTAGCCCCTAGAGCTCTATCTAACTCTCTCTTAAATCCATCCAGTGACTTGGCCTCCACTGCCCTCTGTGGCAGGGAATTCCATAAATTCACAACTCTAGGGTAGAAAAAGCTTTTTCTCACCTCAGTCTTAAATGACCTCCCCCTTTATTCTAAGCCTGTGGCCCCTGGTTCTGGACTCGCCCAACATTGGGAAATATTTTCCTGCATCTAGCTTGTCCAGTCCTTTTATAATTTTATATGTATAACCATCTACCTGAAATACTATCTTCAAGAATAGTTACACTGTGCCAAGGACCCTCTGACGTCTTAAATGTTATTTACATTTTCTAAAACATAACATTTGTTTTATAGTGAAAAATCACATATTTCATTATTGATGTACAGAATTACAGTCACTTAACATATATGCAAGGTGAGTTTCCTGCAATTTGAACTTAATTGGATGAAATGCACAGATTAGATGAAAATGATTTAAAATTTAACATTTCAGTAATGGTAGTCCCTAAGCTTCTTATAGCTATATTAGCCTAATTAAGCATTGTTATTTGGAATCTAAGATGATGATTCTCCAGAGGTTTAGCTGGTCCTTAATTTCAACAGAAGAGCTCTTTTAATCCTGATAGCAGTGCCAAATCAATTTAAAATTTAAATATCACGTTGGTCCAAATTTTAAAAAGATCTGGAACTATTGAATGCACAGCAATAAGAGTAGGGCATCAGTTTGAGTCGCACACTCTATGGCAGCCATGCAATACATTGTGGCTGTTTTGGAAAAGGAGAGAGCGTATCACAATCCTGGAGTGGCATTGAAGCCATGGTGACAGGGATGTAAGGAGTGTGGTGCAGTGTGACATTGATGGGAGGAGACCCACCAGGCCGGCACGGTGACGCAGGAGTAGAGTTGCTGCCTTACGGCGGCAGAAACCGAGGTTCGATCATGTACGGAGTTGATACATTCTCCCTGTGACCTGTGTGAGTTTTCTCCAGGTGCTCCGGTTTCCTCCCACACTCCAAAGAAGTACAGGTTTGTGGGTTAATTGACTTGGTATACATGTAAAATGTCCCTGGTGTGTGTAGGATAGTGCAGGGATCGCTGGTCCGCGCGGATCCAGTGGACTGATGGGCCTGTTTCCGTGCTGTATCTCTAAAACGTAGAGATAGCCACAGGCTCTTGCCAATAATAAGAATTCTTCTAAAATTATGCCCGTGCAGAAGAATGTTACAATCTCGTTAGGAATTTCAAGGTTAAGGGTAAAGCAACAAAAATCATGCAATCACACAGGCACCCAAAACCTGTGTGTAGGTATTATACTGAAAAGATTGTTTTCTGGTGCAGAAAATGTTCATTTTATTTTCACTGTCATAAGCTATTCTGAATATGTGGCTACTGTTGAAATCCGTCCATATTAAAGGGCACATCCATCATTGAGCGTTGACGCTATAGTGGCAGCTGTTGGCATTCCTGCAAACCATGCCACGCTCAGCTAGAAAGGTTGTAAATGCACTGTTGGTGATGGTGTCATGACCATGGCACCCATGGAATGACCATGTCAGCAGCTTAAAGCTAAATAAAGCAATCCCTCTTAGTTTATGCATGTGCTGAACTTTGGAAGGTGTTTAAAGAGCCTGCAGTGAGTTCCGTAGTTGCCCAGTCAGCTCTCACAGTTGCCTAAAGAGGCATCCCGCTGAGCAGATGCAAATACAACAATGCAATAGTTTTCTTTATGCAAGTTTGTATCCAAACTATCCAATTTAGATTGAGATTTATTATTGTTACAAGTACAGAGGTGCTGTGAAATGCTTACTTTTACATGCTATCCCATCAGATCAGATAATCTATATACATATATACAATCGCATCAAACTCGAGTACAATAGATAAAAGCTATTTAAAAAGAGTAAGACTGATTGTATTAAATGCTAGTAGATCCTTCTTTGGTAAGAGGACACAGTCACCAAGCACTGGCACCATCTTGCAGGTTATTTATGCCTGCAGGAGAGAAAATGTGCACAACTTCTGTCGTGTAAACAAAGTTGGGAAAACGTCGGAGACACAAAGGCAAATTGCACATGGAAATAGCCAAGCTAATTTCCCAAGGAGCATGAATTCCCCCAGAAATGATCACTAGCTCAATCTGCCCCAGGTAAAATCGCTTTTACATCCAATTTGCTTCTGAAAAACACACACTGGTGGATCCAAATTCTAGGCTCAATTTGAATACACAACCCAATTAATGATTATTGAAAACAAAATAATTCCAGGTACATTTTTTTTTCATGAAGATTTTTCTCTACTTTCGTCAAAGTATACACCAAGTTGCTCATCAATTCCTTGAATTTACAATGGAAATTGATGGACTTTGAGACGCAAGATGCTTATTGAATCTCAAAACTTGGGTAACCTTTATTAAGCTATTAGATTTGTCGTACACAGATGTTTAGGAGAATCTCATTCTGGTGCACTTGTTTAGTTTAAATTTAATTTCCCACAGAAGGTCTGCTTATCACACAAATCAACTGATCATTCAGTGTTTCAAACTACATGTTCTTTTGAGGACTGAGATGCAGTTCCTTCCAGTAAATCAAAATACAATGATATTTAAATACCCAAGCTGTTGAACAATATGATTAACAGTGGCCAGGGTGAAGGACCCACTGGGCAAATGCTGGAGTCTGGGAAAGAATCATTACTTGAAATTCTTCCAACAAGCCATTCTGTGTCTTTTAATACATCAATCATTGTCTTTAACTAAATGCAGCCACCTTGAATTTGCTGACACAACCTCTCCCAAAGCATGGGCACTCTCATTCTGAAATGTAATTTAATCTAAACTGTCTTTCTTCAATTACCTTTCCCTTTGTTTAAATGTGCGATGAATCAATTTATCTTCAGCTTCCTCCTTTATGAAGCAGTTATGAAGACTGTTTTGGTTTCGACCACTTAAATAAATTTTTTGATTTTTTTTTAATAGTTCATTTAATTCCACGTAAAGGGGCCCAAATATAGTATAACATTATTTTGGCAATGATTCTTAGGCCTCTGCATTTCCACACGTCAATGCAGTATGCAAATAATGTGTCAAATGCAGCCCACTCCCCCCTCAGTTTCCACCATCGAGGCCTGCAATTGTGCTCTTAATGAGGAGGCAGGGGAGATATTTAATGCACTGCTTGAGGCGGTGATATGGCCATTTCACTGTAATTTATGGGGCACAATAGCCTCGGGCCCATGTCACACATTACACCTTGGAGAGGTATTCGACCGGCATATAGCCATGACTTCTTTAATTGAAAACAAAGAAAGGTACGGTCTCCTCTTCCTATGGATTTAAAACAAAAACCTTTCCCTTGTAACCTGGTTGAAGCTTTCATAGTTTTCCTGCTCTGTGTGAGGTCAACCTCCAAAAAGTCATCTAAATGGCTACTCGAATCTCCGGGTTATAAAACTGGTATTTGTATATTGGAGACAGTACTGAAATGGATCAGTCCAAAGTGCTTTGTGTAAAACAAAAATAAATTCAAAGTTGAAAATGTCTTTGCAAAGCCCTGACTGAACATTCAATCACTCAAGGTTTTTCTTTAAAGGCTGCTGCTATGTAGACCTATAGGATAGCCATTGTTTGTACAAAATATCTTGTTCACAGCAATGTGATTTATTATTAATTGATTTAGGTGGAGTAAGAGGGGAGAAATAATCTTACTAATCTTCAAAACATGCCGTAGATATATCCACTTGAACTAAGAGGAGAAGTGGGATGGAGCTTAAATTTAATGTCCTTGCATTATTTCCATTACGATCTGAAGAAGAGTCCCAACCCCAATTGTCTTTGTTCCCTTCAGGACTTGCTGAGTTTCTCTAGCACTTTGTGTTCTTGCTCATGATTCCAGCATCTGTAGTTTCTGTAGAAACATAGAAAACAGGTGCAGGAGGAGGCCATTCGGCCCTTCGAGCCAGCACCGCCATTCATTGCGATCATGACTGATCGTCCCCAATCGAAGGGCCGAATGGCCTCCTCCTGCAACTATTTTCGAATAACCCGTGCCTGCCTTCTCCCCATATCCCTTGATTCCACAAGCCCCTAGAGCTCTATCTAACCCTCTCTTAAATCCATGCAGTGATTTGGTCTCCACTGCCCTCTGTGGCAAGAAATTCCACAAATTCAATATTCTCTGGGTGAAAACGTTTTTGTTTTTTTCTCACCTCAGTCTTAAATGGCCTCCCCTTTATTCTAAGACTGTGGCCCCTGTTTCTGGACTCGGCCAACATTGGGAACATTTTACCTGCATCTAGCTTGTCCAGTCCTTTTATAACTTTATATGTTTCTATAAAATTTCCCCCTCATCCTTCTAAACTCTAGTGAATACAAGTCTAGTCTTTTCAATCTTTCCTCATATGACAGTCCTGCCATCCCAGGGATCAATCTCGTGAACCTACGCTGCACTGCTTCAATCACAAGGATGTCCTTCCTCAAATTAGGGAGACCAAAACTGTACACAATACTCCAGGTGTGGTCTTACCAGAGCCCTATACAACTGCAGAAGAACCACTTTACTGCTATACTGAAATCCTCGTGTTATGAAGGCCAACATTCCATTAGCTTTCTTCACTGACTGCTGTACCTGCACGCCAACTTTCAGTGACTGGTGTACAAGGACACCCAGGTCTCTCTGTACCTAACCTAACCCCATTGAGATAATAATCTGCTCCCTTGTTTTTGCCGCCAAAGTGGATAACCTCACATTTTTCAGTAAAAAGGTTTACTGGGACAAATTTGATATTTAGCAATTTGTGGAATGGGCAGGAAGAGGGTGGGTGAGGCATATATATATTGACTTGAAACTAATGGTTCAACGATCAATATTGAAGACTCCCAGAGCTAAATTTATATGATTATTTACCACATTAGCCCTGGGAGCCAGTTATACCCATGGATGGAAACTGAAATGTAAGATTCTGGCTGGTCGACAGATCTAAACCACATCAGGCTGTTGCTTGACTTGGCTGTGTGATAGTGCTGCCAACATATACACTGTTTCCAGCAGTTACAATGGTGGAGTTTTCTGTGTTGAGTACACTGTTAGTTGGCTGCTTGGGTTGTTACTGACAGATATTCCCTTGCAAGGCTGCTTTACAGATGGTTTTCTTGATATTGGAACATTTAATCTCTTCAGCCTGATTTCCCCATGGACCCACCCCCCACTCCCCACCCCCATTTAATAAAACCAATGCAAATCCTTGCTCTAATTTTACATCAACAAGTTTCCCCCAAACTTCCTTTAATATTTCTGATAACCAAAGTTGCAATCTCAATTTAAAGTTAAGGATCGACCTAGCATTAATTGCCATACTGTAACCTAGGGGGTCTTGGCACGCCTGTTTAAGTTTTTATGGACATTTTCGTTTTTTTTTTGCAAATACTGTACCAGCTATATTAAATTCAATTGGCTATGGAGAATTTGAAATAACTTTGGACTTGCTGGACCAAGACTACACCCACTAGACAGTTAAATCAGAATTTATAATCTATTAGGAATCAAAAAGGCTGCCAATATCATCAAGGACCCACACCATCCTGGCCACCCACCCATCTCCCTGTTGCCATCAGGTAGAAGGAACAGGGGCCTGAAATCTGCAACATCTAGGTTCAGGAACAGCTGCTTCCCCATAGACATCAAACTATTAAACACAACTTCAAACAAACTCTGAACTATAACAGCCTTTTGCACTATCTGTTTATTTATGCGTATATATAATTATAGAAACATAGAAAATAGTTGCAGGAGTAGGCCATTCGGCCCTTCGAGCCTGCACCGCCATTCAATATGATCATGGCTGATCATCCAACTCGGTATCCTGTACCTGCCTTCTCTCCATACCCCCTGATTTAGCCACAAGGGCCACATCTAACTGGCCTCAACTACCTTCTGTGGCAGAGAGTTCCAGAGATTCACTACTCTCTGCGTGAAAAATGTTTAAATGTGAAAAATATACGGTATATAGACACACTGATCTGTTCTGTATTTATGCCTACAATATTCTGTTGTGCTGCAGCAAGCAAGAATTTCATTGTCCTACCTGGGGCATTACAAATAATCTCTCTTGACTCTTGACTTGACAATTGTTGAAAAAAAAAGGCGTTGGAGTAACTCAACAACTCTGAAGGAGATGGACAGGCAATGTTTCAGATTGGGACCCTTTTTCAGCCCAACCCGCTGAGTTACTCCAGCACTGTGGAGTTTTTTTGGTAAATCAACATTTGCTTTTATCTACTAACCATTGCTTTTGTCAACTATCCCCATTACATTCTCCTTTATCAAGCAAGCTTGGACCTCATTTGAATAACCTAGCTTCACTGAATTTTAAATATCTCAGTTTAATCTGACCATCTGACTTGCCTCCACTAGCAGCTCTTACCTAGATCATCAGCCAATCACAGACTTAACCCCCAACAGGAGCTGGTCTTTCTAACACTTGGTTAATAATTCATGACTAACAGATTCTGATGCATCTTCACGTGCATTAACTATTAAAATTATAGTTCTGGCATCCTTTGATAAAATTGTCCTATATATTACTTGGCACTCAGTTCATGATTTGTAAATACATAATAAAACAGTTAGTTTTGATACATTATTAAATGCAAAGACATATATTTCGCTCATTTTGTCACCTTTTTCTGCTGTTATGCCAAATGTGATTTAATTGACATTAGCATCTCCCTATTTCTTTACCCAAGTAACCATTCTTCATTAGTAAGTGCAGATTGGGAATGTTAACATAATATTCCACATATTGTACAACTGGAGCAAGTTAGATTTAGCACAGAGCTAAGGGGATCGAGGGATATGGGGGGAAAAAGCCGGAACAGGGTACTGATTGTGGATGATCAGCCATGATCATATTAGCTGGGGGTGCTGGCCCGGTGCCGAATGGACTACTCCTGCACTTATTTTCTATGTGACATGAACAGGGAACTGTTTTCAAACATTTTTGAAAGGATGAAATAAAATGTTTTGGTGTGAGCTGCAGAAAACAAATGTCCATCAAAGAATGATCCCACCCAAGGGAGATATACTTCTGCAGAAGGTTATCTGTGAGGTCATTGTGCTTCGCTTCTCGGTACTGCAACATTACCACCAACCGTTTTACATTGTCCTCTAATTCTCAAAATGTTTATATTTTAAATTCTTTTTGAAGAGTTCGGAGCCTTTGACTGCGCACAATTGAAATGTTGATGGAGGTGGTGCCTTGAGTTATTCCTGCCACTGGCATCTATGAAAATAACAAAAGTACACCATTTTACTGACATTGAAATACTATTCAAATCTCCTTGATCTTTTCTACAATGCAACCCTTTGAAACTAAGAATGTTGTATTTTATTTTCCAGAAAGCAATCTGTTAGTCATACAGCACAGAGCCGGGTGTTCTGCGCAACTAACCAAGCTTGTCCTATTTTGCTCGTTTACCTAGCCCATATTCCTCTAAACCTTTCCCATCCAAGTGTCTTTTAAATGTTGTCATTGGACCTGAATCAACTACTTTGTCGGCCAGCTCATTCAATGTACCCACCACCCTTTGTATGGAGCAAGTTGCTCCTGGAGTTTAATTAAATCTTTCACCTCTCACAAACTGATGTTGCTATCAATGCCTTTCAAGTTGTGTCATCTCAAAATATTACATAGAATGGCCTTAAAGGATGGTTACTGTTCTAAAGTGGGCAAAACACTTGCAGCCATTTTCCACACAGCAGGCCCCTGATATTGAGCTGAGATCCAGGTTTTGTCATTTTCTGTGGTTGAGGGATAGGTATTGGGTAGGACAATGTACTCCTCAACATTGTACACTTGGTTTTGTCCAGAACACCATGCAAGAGTAGATTTGGCCCTTCTGATATCTCATACAAAATATTAAAACATTATTTCATGGGGACATACTCCCATTTGGAATGTCATGGATTTCCATAACAGAGAGAGAGGAAAGTTTAGAGGGGTGTGGGTCAAACATGGGAGGGAGGGACTAAAGTAGATGAGGTAGAGTAGATCTTAGTCAGCCTGGGCAAGTTGGGCTGAAGGGCCTGTTTCCATGCTGTATGACTGTCCTTCGGCTCACCGTCCAATATGACCATCATGCACCTATTCATACTGACTCTTTAGTGATCCAATGTTATATCCCCCACATTCCCATCATCTCCCCACAGGTTCCACCATCGATCTACTGGCTACCAGGGGGGGGGAGTTGTTGGAAGCCCACACTGTCACAGCAGGAACATGGAAACTCCATATGAAAAACACTGAAATTCAGGATTGAACCTTGGTCATCGGAGTGTTGAGGCATCAACTCTGCCACTGTGCTGCCCTAGGTTCACCAAAGACCCTTTTAATCTTTGTGTTCAAAGGTGAACAGTGAAACGTTAAAAAAATATATATTTTAGATTTCAACCTGGCAGCAATAATCAAACAATTATTTGAAGCTATAATAGCAGCAGATATTTCAATCATAATTTTCTAATCATTGCAACATACACTGTAATTTTATTACCCAAGTAATTAATTTTACTTCCGAATATTTGCAGTATCTTTTGCATCAGCATTTCCAATGCTTCAAGGAGAAATAGTTAATGCAAGATGGACTCACCATGTCCACATCAGTCATTGTCAATATCCAATACTTCATTCAAATCGTCAAAATCACTGCCGGGTGATTTAGCTGCCTCTTCTGTTACTGTTCTCTCGTTGTTTCCCATTATTGTGGGGTTATTATACTCACTAAAGAAAAGAAAACCATGGTAAGAAAGGAAAGAATGGTAAGGTCATACTATTACACTAACATGTCTGTGAACTATTCAGTTTACTTTAAAAAAAAATACACAATGGTCTGGATTTTACGTCGAGAGTAAGTGAACAATGGTCTTTCACGGATTTTTTTTTTTTCACACAGAGAGTGGTGAATCTCTGGAACTCTCTGCCACAGAGGGTAGTCGAGGGCAGTTCATTGGCTATATTTAAGAGGGAGTTAGATGTGGCCCTTGTGGCTAAGGGGCTCAGAGGGTATGGGGAGAAGGCAGGTACGGGATACTGAGTTGGATGATCAGCCATGATCATATTGAATGGCGGTGCAGGCTCGATGGCCGAATGGCCTACTCCTGCACCTAGTTTCTATGTTTCTATGTCTATGTTATGTCGAGAGTAAGTGAACAATGTTGTCCGCCACACTTTCACGACCTAATTCACGACCTTTTTTACTCGTGGACGAATTTTTCATCAGGCTTGCGAGAAAACAGTTTGCCCCCGAAACCTACTTGATGCCAACGAATACCCTCCGACTAGTATCACGACCTGCTACGAGCTTGTGACGACCATGCTGCGAGTAAGGAGAGTCAGTGGAAAATCTTATCAAACTCGGCAGATCTTTTCGTGAATTAGGTCAGTTGAAAGTCTTATGGCATTTTACAATGGGACAGGCCTTTTACCTTATCCCACTTGAAAGCTATTGCATGGAGCCACTGCACTTCCCATTGCATGTGATGTTCACAATGTGGGTCTCCTCCACATTCACGCAAAAGCAGATTGCCATTCCCCCTGGTTCTAGTCTGCAGCCCACCCTTTGCCACATCCAATTCCTCGCTGTTTTATTCCTCAATTACAACAAAGGCAAAATAACCTACAAACCTGCGCTACTTTGGGACGTGGTAGAAACCAGAGCACCTGGAAAAAACCCGAGCAATCATAGAGAGAACTTGCTAAAGTCCACACCAGTAACACTCAAGGTCAGGATCGAACCTGGGAATCTGGCATTGTGAGGCAACAGTTTGCCCATGTGCTTAGAAACTTAAGTATTCCTCTCAACGCAAAGCCTTCCTCCGTCCTCCTAAATCTCATAATACTGAGGGGAAGCAACAGTTCAGGAAGATGAAAGATGCTAAGGAGCACGTCAGTGGAAAATCTTATCTTTCCCTCTTCGTCATTCTGATGTGATCTTTCCCGTCATAACTCCCAGGCCTGCCCTTCAAGTTCCACCAACCCATACCTTTCTTATGGCATTTTACAATGCAACTACAAAAGATGCACCACCTGTCCTTTTACCTTAACCCATCCCACTATCCAGCTACCCAAGCAGTCGTTTCAGGTGAAGCAGCAATTCAACTGCACTTCTTGCAGTTTAGTGCATTGCATGTGATGTTCACAATGTGGGTCTCCTCCACATGGGAGAAACCAAAAGCAGATTGCTTTGCCGAGAACCTGCCTTCAGTCTGCAGCAATAACCCTGAGCTTCCTATTGTCCAAATGGCCACTTCAATTCACCCAATTCTGACCTCGCTGTTTGTGGCTTCCGCATTGTTACAATGAGACCCAGTGCAAGCTTGAGGAACAACACCTCATCAAACAGTGGGGCATGTTGCAGTCTTCTGGACTCGATCACAAATTTACCAGCTTCAGGTAACTCGCCTTCCTCATTGGAACTAGTCAGTTTTTCTGTTTGTCATCCATCTGTAATATTGGCTCAAGCTTATTTTCTTTCTTTACTGGTATGAAGTGCCCTACCTAGCATTCTCTATATCTCTGCATTTTACACATATGTTCCTTTGTTTTGTTCTCTCTCTCTCTAAATGTCCTCATTAACCCATCACCCAGATTACTTCATCAAAGCCCTTGTGTTCCCATTCATCACCATTCCTTCCTCTAGCTTCACTATTTGCAACCCTTCGATCCTTTTGTCTCACACCTGTCTATTCATCTCTGCCCTTTGTCCACCATCAGCCTATCACCATTCACCCTTTGCTTCCTAGGCTTTATCCTGCCCTGCCTCTCTTCCAGCTTTCTCCGTCCTCCTTACAATTAGTCTGAAGAAGGGTCCTGACCCGAAACGTCACCTTTGTGTTTTTATTTTGTAAACCAGCAGCTGCAGTTCCTTGTATCCAAGCCACAGTGTATTGTTGGGTTGTTAATAAAATAACATCAGTGGTGCATCAACTTTAACTCTCTTAATCTAAAAGGCTTTGGATCTTTGGAATCTGGCTTCCAGTGGATGTTCCAGCTCCATGGATGCAACATTATGCATTGTTGTAGAAAATAATGAACTGCAGATGCTGCTTAATACACAAGGACACAAAGTGCTGCAATAACTCAGCAGGTCAGGCAGTATCTCTGGAGAATATGAAAAGATGATGTTTTGAGCCTAGACTTTGTGTCCGATTATGCACTGTTGTATTGGCATCCAAATAGCCTATTGTTTCATTTTAGTTTAGTTTATCATTGTCACGGTACAGTTTAAAGCTTTTTTTATTGCATGCGATCCAGTCAAAAGAAAGACTATACATGATTACAGTCAAGCTGTCCAGAGTGCACAGATACTGGATCAAGGGTGTAACATTTAGTGAAAGATAAAGTCTGATTAAAGATAGTTCAAAGACCTCCAATGAGGTGGATGGGAGGTCAAGACCACAATCTAGCTGGAGAGGATGGTCCCCAAATCTGGAGGTATGCATTTTCAAGTTTCTGTATCTCTTGCTTGATGGGACAAGGGAGAAGAAGGGGTGGCCAGGGTGAGACTGGTCCTAGATTATGCTGGTGGCCTTGCCGAGGCAGCGAGAAGTGAAAATGGAGCCTGTGGAAAGGGAGGTTGGTTGGTGTGATGAAACAGAAAATAGGTGCAGGAGGAGGCCATTCGGCCCTTCGAGCCAGCACCGCCATTCATTGTGATCATGGCTGATCGTCCCCTATCAATAACCCGTACCTGCCTTCTCCCCATATCCCTTGATTCCACTAGCCCCTAGAGCTCTATCTAACTCTCTCTTAAATCCATCCAGTGACTTGGCCTCCACTGCCCTCTGTGGCAGGGAATTCCACAAATTCACAACTCTCTGGGTGAAAAAGTGTTTTCTCACCTCAGTCTTAAATGGCCTCCCCTTTATTCTAAGACTGTGGCCCCTGGTTCTGGACTCGCCCAACATGGTCTGGGCTACGTCCACAACTCTCTGCAATTTCTTGCATTTTAATCGTTTCAAGGCCAGATGCAATTTTATTTAAAAGGTACAGGGAGGGGGTAGGAGGTCTTATTGGCCAAGTGCAAAACAGTAGTCATACTAGAACCAAACTTAAACACCCAGTTAGTCTGTGGATACTGTGAGAACAGTGTGCAATTCTGGTCTCTGCACCAGAGGAAGGATGTGATGGCATTAGAGAGGGCACAGAGCAATCTTCCAGGGATATGTCCAGGATGGGAGAATTTCTGTGCAGAGTCTGGTGTGCTTGTATGGATAGGGGAAAGTTTAACGGAGGAGTATAAAATGATGAGGAGGTAGACAGGAAGAGTTAACAGGAAGGATCTGAATCCCTTGACTAAGAAGTCAAAACCCAAGAGGCGTAAAAGGACACAAAGTGCTGGAATAACTCAGCGGGTCAAGCAGCATTTCTGGAGAACATGGATAGTGATGTTTTGCGGGGGTGGGGGGGACCCTTCTCCTAAGAGGCATATTTGTGGTTAGGTGGTATGGGAGAAGTTGAAGTAATATAACAATTACAATCAAGCCGTCCACAGTGTACAGATGCCGGATAATAGGTATAACATTTAGTGCAAGATAAACAAAGTATAAAGATGAAGTGCGATGGACATGGGAATCTTTTTGTGTCGGAAGGAACTGCAAACGTCTGTTTACAGCAAAGATAGAACAAAATCCTGGAGTAGCTTAGCGGATCAGGCAGGTCAAGTCAAGAGAGTCAAGTCGAGAGTTTATTGTCATGTGTCCCAAATAGCGGACATGACAATAAACATGGCAGCATCTCTGAAAAGAAAGAGGTGACATTTTGTGTCTAGACCTTTTACCTGAAAGGATAGTGAAGGAAGAAATGCTCACCGTCTCCAGTTAGTGGCTGGATATCAATTAGAGTGTCATAGCCCTGTCCCACAGTTCGAGTTCATTCCAAGAGCTCTCCCGAGTTTAAAAAAAAATCAAGCTCGTGGTAAGCACGGAGAATGAACGTAGCAGGTACGTCGGAGCTCGGGGTCGTCTCTTAGCGCTAACGGCAGGTATTTGGGAAGACTCGCTAATGGCAGGTAAGCACGGGAAGACTCGTGAAGATTTTTTAACACGTTGAAAAATGTCCACGGAAGCCCCGAGTACCGACGAGCGGCCATTACCGTAAATCTCCGAGTTCGAATCCGGGCAAACTCGGGAGAGCTCTTGGAATGAACTCGTACCGTGGGACAGGGGTTTTAGACTAGACTGATGCCTCTTCATTGGCATGATGTTGAATGGTCTACTTCTTCCCTATTACTTTGATGTCACGAAGCAACGCTGTTTCTGTGCACTGCCTACGGTGCCAGCCAAGTACCGCGGCCAAATTAACCTCCTGCAACTGCATCCCACCCTCCAGAAGGGAGACAGCAAAAGAGGAAATGAATGAAGAGGATAAGAAGCCAAATTATAAACATGAATCTACCTGCAAAGTGACTGCAGCCCATCCTGATCCATCGCAGTCTCCTTCGTGTAACCTCTCCCTCGTCGCGCGTGCCTCTCATGATCTCTGTGTTCTGTCGAAGTCAGCGGAGACATCAGGAAACTAGGTAAGCTCTTCCCTTTCTGCTCCTCATTACTAACGCTGTCCTCTGAAAGATAAAATAGCAAAGCTATACGGTTTCATGTGCAAACACACATTGGTGAAAACAAAGCAGTTGTACAGGGTCTTGGTGAGACCACACCTGGAGTATTGTGTACAGTTTTAGTCTCCTAATCTGAGGAAAGACATTCTTGCCATAGAGGGAGTACAGAGAAGGTTCACCAGACTGATTCCTGGGATGGCAGGACTTTCATATGAAGAAAGACTGGATAGACTCGGTTTGTACTCGCTAGAATTTAGAAGATTGAGAGGGGATCTTACAGAAACTTACAAAATTCTTAAGTGGTTGGACAGGCTAGATGCAGGAAGATTGTTCCCGATGTTGGGGAAGTCCAGAACAAGGGGTCACAGTTTAAGGATAAGGGGGAAAGTCTTTTAGGACCGAGATGAGAAAAACATTTTTCACACAGAGAGTGGTGAATCTGTGGAATTCTCTGCCACAGAAGGTAGTTGAGGCTAGTTCATTGGCTATATTTAAGAGGGAGTTAGATGTGGCCCTTGTGGCTAAAGGTATCTGGGGGTATGGAGAGAAGGCAGGTACAGGATACTGAGTTGGATGATCAGCCATGATCATATTGAATGGCGATGCAGGCTCGAAGGGCTGGGCCTACTCCTGCACCTATTTTCTATGTTTCTATGTTTCTATCCCCTAGGGAAACTCAGAGTAGCTCACTAATGTACAGACACTGCCACCATCAAAGTGATATTGTACCATGACTCTGAAGTGGGCCTAATCATAGAATCAAAGGTTTGCAGCAACATCAAACGCTGCACAGCATTGATCCCATGTCAATAATTGTGAAGCTAATCAAATTGAGTCCTGGAGCGATAGATTGTATATTTTAATTATTATAGGTACCAGTAGACACAAAATGCCAGTGAAACTCAGCGGGTGAGGCAGCATCTATGGAGTGAAGGAATTGGCGACGTTTCTGGTCGAGACCCTTCTTCAGACTGATGTCGGGGGAGGGGGCGGGACAAATAAAGAATGTAGTTCGAGACAGTGAGACTAGTGGGAGAAGTGGGAAGGGAGATGGAGAGGGAAAACAAGGGCTACATGAAGTTAGAGAAGTCAATGTTCAATGTCCACACCGCTGGGGTGTAAACTACCCCAGTGAAGTATGAGGTGCTGCTCCTCCAATTTGCGCTGGGCCTCTCTCTGACAATGGAGGAGGCCCAGGACAGAAAGGTCGGATTGGGAATGGGAGGGGGAGTTGAAGTGCTGAGCCACCGGTTCAGATTGGTTGACGGACTGAGCGGGGGTGTTCAGCGAAACGATCGCCGAGCCAGCGCTTGGTCTCGCCGATGTAGAGAAGTTGACACCTGGAACAGCGGATGAGGTTGGAGGAGGTGCAAGTGAACCTCTGCCTCACTTGGAAAGACTGTTTCGGTGGTACACAAAATTGCAGGAGAAACTCAGCGGGTGCAGCAGCATCTATGGAGCGAAGAAAATAGGCGACGTTTCGGGCCGAAATCGAAGGGTTTCGGCCGGAAACATCGCCTATTTTCTTCGCTCTTCTTCCATAGCTCTTCATCCCAGGAATCAGTCTGGTGAACCTTCTCTGCACTCCCTCTATGGCAATAATGTCCCTCCTCAGATTTGGAGACCAAAACTGTACGTAATACTCCAGGTGTGGTCTCACCAAGACCCTGTACAACTGCAGTAGAACCTCCCTGCTCCTATACTCAAATCCTTTTGCTATGAAAGCTAACATACCATTCGCTTTCTTTACTGCCTGCTGCACCTGAATGCCTACCTTCAGATGACTGGTGTACCATGACAGCGGCCGAGTCTCGCTGCGATCCTGACCCCGGGTGCTGGTTTTTCCCAATCTTGCCACCGTTTAGTGGGATGTTTAATAATCTGATTTCCCCGTTTTGGTGCCACCAAATGGATAACCTGGGGCCGGGTGGGGAAAGTGGGGAGGGACGAGTTGACCTGGGTGAGTTACGGAGGGGCATGACAGGTCTCTGCGGAAAGCAGAAAGGGATGGAGATGGGAAGATGTGGCCAGTAGTGGGATCCCGTTGGAAGTGGCAAAAATGTTGGAGGGTTATATGCTGTATGCGACGGCTGATGGGGTGGAAGGTGAGGATAAGGGGGACTTGTCCTTGTTACAAGTGGGGGAGGGGGAGTAAGAGTGGAGCTGCGGGATATCGAGGAGACACTAGTGAGAGCCTCATTATTATGTGTTCATTCACAGGACATGGGATTGCTGACATCATCTTTCTAGAGATGACTGAGACACAGTGGCGCAACAGGTAGAGCTGCTGCCTCACAGCGGCCGTGACTCTGGTTCGATCCTGACCCCGGGTGCTGGCTGTGTGAAGTTTGCAAGTTCTTCTCATGACCACGCGGGTTTCTGCCGGTGGGTGCTACAGTTACCGCCCACATGCCAAGGATGTGCAGGTTTGTAGGTTAATTGCCTCTGGAAATTGCCTGGTGTATTGCGGTGCTGGCTCGAAGGGCCGAATGGCCTACTCCTGCGCCTATTGCCTATTGGGAGTGGGTGAGAAACTGGGATGTCATAAAATGAGTGTGAATGGGTGATCGATGGTCAGCATGCACGTGGTGGGCCGAAGGGCCTATTTCAATGCTGTATAATTTAATCACCCAAACCAGGGCAACCTTGTGGTGCAGCGGTAGAGTTGCTACCTTACAGTACCGGAGATCCATGTTCAATCCTGACTATGGGTGCTGTCTGTACGAAGTTTATACGTTCTCCCTGTGACTGCGTGGATTTTCTCTGGGAGCTCCGGTTTCCTCCCACATTCCAAAGACCCACAGGTTTGTAGGTTAATTGGCTTCGGTAAAGATTGTAAATTGGCCACAGTGTGATTGTGCTGGCGTTTGGAGAGCGCTGTTCGGTGCGGACTCAGTGGGCTGAAGGGCCAGTTCCCGCGCTGTATCTCTATACTAGACTAAACTAAATTAAAACAAAATACATGAATGCTTAAGCTCGTTTCTCAACGTGTGATTCTAACTCACCCGTCTGGTGTCTTCTTTTCAGAGATGCTGCTTTGGAACTGTGTTGCACTGGGGAGGAAGGATCTCCACTGCTTGTAGAAGTGGTATCATCATCCCTGCTGTCCAGCAAGGACCTTCTGTATGCAGCCAGTGGCAGCCACTCCTCTCCACTCTCTACGGCCATCTGGTCTGTAATGAATCTCTCCAGGTAATAGAATCTGAGATTAAAATGGGTGTTGGAAGCCATTACATAAAACATTAAGGAAAGCACCCCTAACATGGCACAGAGATTGTGTCTGAAAACCCATGGGATCCCTCGTACAATTGACAATTAACAGTGCATGAAGAAGTCTGGAGATTCTTGGTCCTGACCCAAAATGTCCACTATTCATTCCCTCCACAGATGCTGCCTGACCCGCTGAGATACTCCAGCACTTTGTGTTTTGCTCAGGATTCCAGCATCCGCAGTTCCTCATGTCTCCAACAGAGCATAGTTGATGTGTAGCCTCGAATCTGACTCTTCTTGGTGATAGACACAAAATGCTGGAGTAACTCCGCAGGTCAGGCAGCATCTCTGAAGAAAAGGAGTAGGTGACATTTCGGAGCTTAACCCATCTTCAGTTTATACTTAGTGGTGACACAGCTTGTACTTACTCTGAGGGGACCATAAGTGACACCTGTCCTAATTAATGGAACAAACGCTCTTCTCTCAAGCACAGAAACATCACTGCATCAAAGATCACACAATAGGCCATTGTTGGCCGTGGGATAGGTGATAACAACTACACATCTAGAGGAATTCAACGGGACAACAGTAAAACTAGTACGACGACTATGGTGGGTGAGGGATGGAGGGGGGGAGGTTGCAAGGGTTATTTGCAGTTAGAAATATCAATATTCATACCGTCAGGCTAGAATTTAGAAGATTGAGGGGGGGATTTAAGTATAGGAGCAGAGAGGTTCGACTGCAGTTGTACAGGGTCTTGGTGAGACCACACCTGGAGTATTGCGTACAGTTTTGGTCTCCAAATCTGAGGAAGGACATTATTGCCATAGAGGGAGTGCAGAGACGGTTCACCAGACTGATTCCTGGGATGTCAGGACTGTCTTATGAAGAAAGACTGGATAGACTTGGTTTATACTCTCTAGAATTTAGAAGATTGAGGGGATCTTATAGAAACGTACAAAATTCTTAAGGGGTTGGACAGGCTAGATGCAGGAAGATTGTTCCCGATGTTGGGGAAGTCCAGAACAAGGGGTCACAGTTTAAGGATAAGGGGGAAATCTTTTAGGACCGAGATGAGAAAAACATTTTTCACACGGAGAGTGGTGAATCTCTGGAACTCTCTGTCACAGAAGGTAGTTGAGGCCACAGTTCATTGACTATATTTAAGAGGGAGTTAGATGTGCCCCTTGTAGCTAAAGGTATCAGGGGATATGGAGAGAAGGCAGGTACAGGATATTGAGTTGGATGATCAGCCATGATCATATTGAATAGCGGTGCAGGCTCGAAGGGCCGAATGGCCTCTACTCCTGCACCTGTTTCTATGTTTCTAGGCTGTAAGTTGCCCAAGTGAAACATGAGATGCTGTTCCTCCAATTTACATTTGGCCTGATTCTGACAATGGAGGAGGCCCAGGGCAGAATGGAATGGGAAGGGGAGTGGGAATATTTGGCCACCACGAGATCAGTTTGACGGATTTGCTCGTGAAGAAATCACATTTAGAGAGCAGCGGTACATCGAACAGGGACACACCCTTCAGCCCACAAGGTCTATGCAGGAGGTAGATGACAGTAATTTGGTGTAGTATGTTACAATTTGCTCAGGTGGGCTGGGCCTGGCACTGGTTGGAAAAGCAAGTGTGATCCCACTGCTCTGAAGCAAGTCAACTCACTAAATCACTGGCAGAACCAGCACATGAACAAAACATTTGAATTCAAGTCAGATTTACATAAGAGGCCATTACTCATATGCCATCTCTTTGAATGATCCAACCAAGGATGGCACAGCGGTAGAGTTGCTGCCTTACAGTGCCAGGGTCCCGGGTTTGTCCTGACCAAGGGTGCTGTCTGTACGGAGTTTGTACGTTCTCCCTGTGACCCACGTGGGTTTTCTCCAGGTGCTCCAGTTTCCTCCCACAGTCCATTGACGTACAGGTTTGCAGGCTAATTCGATTTGGTAAAATTGTAAATTGTCCCTTGTGTGTAGGATAGAGCTAGTGTACAGTTGATCACTGATCGTCAATAGAATCGTTCGTTCATCGTAAGCATGCTGTATATCTTGGAGGCATAAATGAACAAAAAATGCTGCAAACAACTAATTTTTTTTTAATCACCAAGGAAAAGATGTTTCTTGGGGAAGGAATGGAAATGTCCATAGTGTACCTTAGCTGGAGTGGAGCATGGTCCGTTTCTGTGCAGTGAATTCTACATGGCGAATAGAGGGAGTTATCTGAATGGTGGGCCGATTAGGAAAGGGGGAGATGCAACGAGACCTGGGTGTAATGGTACACCAGTCATTAAAAGTAGGCATGCAGGTGCAGCAGGCAGTGAAGAAGGCGAATGGTATGTTAGCATTCATAGCAAAAGGATTTGAGTATAGGAGCAGGGAGGTTCTACTGCAGTTGTACAGGGTCTTGGTGAGACCACACTTGGTGTATTGTTTACAGTTTTGGTCTCCAAATCTGAGGAAAGACATTCTTACCATAGAGGGAGTACAGAGAAGATTCACCAGACTGATTCCTGGGATGGCAGGACTTTCATATGAAGAAAGACTGGATAGACTCGGCTTGTACTCGCTAGAATTTAGAAGATTGAGGGGGGATCTTATAGAAACTTACAAAATTCTTAAGGGGTTGGACAGGCTAGATGCAGGAAGATTGTCCCCGATGTTGGGGAAGTCCAGGACAAGGGGTCACAGTTTAAGGATAAGGGGGAAATTTTTTAGGACCGAGATGAGGAAAACATTTTTCACACAGAGAGTGGTGAATCTCTGGAATTCTCTCCCGCAGAAGGTAGTTGAGGCCAGTTCATTGGCTATATTTAAGAGGGAGTTAGATGTGGCCCTTGTGGCCAAGGGGATCAGAGGGTATGGAGATAAGGCAGGTACGGGATACTGAGTTGGATGATCAGCCATGATCATATTAAATGGCGGTGCAGGCTCGAAGGGCCGAATGGCCTACTCCTGCACCTAATTTCTATGTTTCTATGTTTCTAGGTACAGGATACTGAGTTGGATGATCAGCCATGATCATATTGAATGGTGATGCAGGCTCGAAGGGCCGAATGGCCTACTCCTGCACCTATTCTCTATGTTTCTATGAATAGATGACTATATAATTCTAAAAGCAGAGAAGAAGGAAATTGTTGTCCAATTAGAAACTCTGAATAATTACTGTACTTACACTGTTCTCTTGTCTGTTTTCAGCAGCTTTGTGGAAAATTCGCTCAAGATGTCCAGGAAGGCGAGATTAGACGGAGGCTGGTTGGTGCCCTTTGCATTGACATCTCTGAAGGCAAATTCAATGCCATTTCTGTCAAGAGAGAAGATGTGAAATGGGTGGGCGAGGAGAAAAAGATAGTAAAATGGATGGCGTGAATGAACATTCATTAATAACACAGATGGGATAGAAAGAGCCGTACTTGTGCAACATGCTCATCGCTTCCCTGGCTTTCAACTGGTCCAAGCCAAAGGTCAGTGAGAAGCGCCTGGCCAAGTCCTTGATGCTGATGAAGGGTTGAGACCATCTGGTTGCGTTGGAGCCTTGAGCTTCCACCAGTTCACTGAACAGCTGTAGCAATGAACACAGTAAGAAAATCATCGTCAAACTTTCCACCTCAAAATTCAACTCAGTCTGAAGAAGATCCTGACCCGAATCGTCACCTGTTCATTCCCTCCCCAAATGTTACATGACTCGCTGAGAACTATATTCTGCACTCCGCAGCTTCCCCTTTGTTCTATCTATTATACTTGAGCATCATTTGATTGTATGTATGTTTACTATTATCTGATCTAATTGGATAGCATGCAAAAGCTTTTCACTATACCTCGATACACATGTTAATAATAAGCCTAAACCTCAAAATTACACAATGCCCAAATGATTGAATTAGAAAATTGTAATTTTGATGGGCTCTTCTGTATAGAAACATCAACAACAAATACTTTTAAGTATGGCGAGAAAAACAACTATCAAGCTGCTTTTTATGAGAATCTACAACTCAAATAAAAGATAAAATTAAATATTGCTAACACTGGTTGAGTTTTAAAGATATGCATCGAGCAAGGATATATTCACAAACAAGTACATGCAAATGCATGCAACCAAGTATGTGGACCACAGCTAAAACAGACACCATTTGGAGAACGGAGCAGCACAGGGTAACCGGCCCTTCTGCTCACCGTAGCTTTGTGACTTTAATCCTATCTGCCTGCTCTGGTCCAACCTTCCTATTCCTGCTAAGTAAATCTCTATTTCCAAACAGTTCACGTGTCTGTCTAAATGCTACTTAAATATTGCTATCCTATCCATATCTACACCAACTCTCACTCGTAACTGTATATTCCAGGTGCCTCCCACTTTCTGTGTAAAAAATCCTGCCTTGCAAATTCACTTTAATCTTTCCCCTTAAACCTGTGCCCTTTCGAGCCCTTCGAGCCAGCACCGCCATTCAATATGATCATGGCTGATCATCCAACTCAGTATCCTGTACCTGCCTTCTCTCCATACCCCCTGATCCCTTTAGCACAAGGGCCACATCTAACTCCCTCTTAAATATAACCAATGAACTGGCCTCAACTACCTTCTGTGGCAGAGAATTCCACAGATTCAACACTCTCTGTGTGAAAAATGTTTTTCTCATCTCGGTGCTAAAAGATTTCCCCTCATCCTTAAACTGTGACCCCTTGTTCTGGACTTCCCCAACATCGGGAACAATCTTCCTGCATCTAGCCTGTCCAACCCCTTAAGAATTTTGTAAGTTTCTGTAAGATCCCCCCTCAATCTTCTAAATTCTAGCGAGTACAAGCCGAGTCTATCCAGTCTTTCTTCATATGAATAGAATAGTTTCTTTATTGTCATTGTAACATGAACCATGTACAACGAAATTTAAAAATGTCAGCCAGTCAGTGCACCATTCAAACATTTCTAAAAGCTAACGATACATACAAGATAAAATACTAAAAGATAAAGAACTAAAATAAATATCACGAAAAAAGCACGCATAAACACCCAACCCTGTTTTAGGGTCTGTCGATTTCACAGTGGACCACAGTCCCTGTAGTATGTGCTGTGCCCCTGCTTTCCTTGTTTTTCTACATTCTTTTGCTGTTTTATAGCAGTGGGGTTTTTTAGTGTGTTCTTCCTTGTCCTTGTAGATCTGTACCGTCTGCCTGACGGCAACAGTTCAAACAGGGAGTGTCCGGGGTGGGAAATGTCCTTTATGATACTCTGGGATTTTTTGATGCAGCAGGAACTGTGTAAGTCCTCCAAGGTAAGGAGAGGGCAGCCGACAATCCTCTGGAGCGCTTTCCTCTGAGCCGCTGTGCAGCTGGTGTACCACACGCATACACAGTATGTTAGTATGCTCTCAATGGAGCACCGATAAAAGGACAGCAGCAGTCTCTGAGTGATGTTATTCTTCCTGAGCACCCTCAGGAAGTGCAGTCTCTGCTGGACCTTTTTCAGCAGCGCAGAGGTGTTCACGCTCCACGTCAGGTCCTCCTCAATATGGATTCCCAGGAAGCGGAAATCCGCCACCCTCTCTACACAGTCCCCTCTGATAGTCAATGGTACCATGTCCGTTTTATTCTTCCTAAAGTCTATTATTATTTCCTTTGTCTTTAAGGTGTTGAGGAGCAACTTATTTTCTTCACACCACACTGAACTGCTCCCTCTCATCCTGGTCTGTGGTACTCGTCCCCCCCCGGAGATGAGTCCCACCACCGTCTGTGTCCGAAAAATTTGACAATGGTGTTGCTGTGGTGGGCGGGGGTGCAGTCATATGTGTAGATGGTGTAAAGCAGGGGGCTCAGCACGCAGCCCTGTGGAGAGCCGGTACTGAGGCTGAGGGCCGTGGATGTATGATGGCCCACTCTGACTCTCTGGCTGCGACCCGACAGGAAGCTATTTATCCACGTGCAGGTGGAGTGTGGAAGTCCCAAGTCCCCCAGTTTGTTCCCCCATATGAAGGGATGTCGTTTGCCTTCCATCACAGTGAGGAATGTGAGCTCACTGAAAAAACAAGATGGACGTGCTGCCTGCACTGGTGAGGTCCCGGAGGCAGTGCTGTGAGTGCAGTGTTCTCTGTGTTAGCGGGGACATGACACCATGAGGACATCCCGGAGTCTGGTGTGAGTGTGGACGGTTTTCTGACTGTTCGGGCGGACGGGGACTGCAGAGCGAGTGACAGCGGTCGGCACAGCTCTGGTCACATCACGGTGAAGGAGCGTGTGTGTGTGTGGCCCCGGACATTGAACTGATGGTTGTGGGTCTCCACTTATGCTGTGTGCCCTGGGGATTCTCACACGCCGTTATGCTGGCTGTTTAAGTCTATGTTTCATTTGATGTGGTCATGTATCTTGTTGTTTTTTGTATGACTGTTGGCAAATCAAATTCCTTGTATGTTTACATACTTGGCTAATAAATTAATTACAATTACAGCGTGGAAACAGGCCCTACGGCCCAACATGTACCATCTACACTAGTCCCACCCACCTGCCAGCGTTTGGTGCATATCCCTCTCAACCAATGCTATCCTTTTTTTTTTTTTAATTAGACATATAATAAAAGAAAATGCAAGGACTGGAACATCTCGTCAGAAATGGGCTTAATTAATGTGAGTTCCTTCACTGGACGGACTGTTGGGGTTCCAGAGCAGCCAACACCACCTTCTCAAGGGTGGCTGAAGGAGAAAGATGAGGGGCTTGTTCACTGATGCTCATGTCTCCACAAGTGATTAAATAAAACTGCGAGCATTTAAAACTGCATACATTTATGACTTTAGAGATTTATCCCACTCTTGGTGTGGACTGTAACCCAGTTGTGGAAGTTGAATCATCAAATCTTCCTCAACAAACCAATGCGTGCCGGTGGAAATCAGTGGTTCAGGCAGCACCTTGGGAGTGAATGGGCAGGTGAGGTTTCAGGGGCTGGACCCTTCTTCAGACCGAGTCAAATCCTAGTGAGGCCAATCAGCCCCAACTGGTGTAGACCCCTTCCTTCTTACTATCCAATATATAGGTGTGTCAGTTCCCAATATCTTAGTTGAGTTTAGAGATACAGGACGGAAACAGGCCCTTCAGCCCATTGAGCCCATGCCGAGCAACGATCACCCTGTACGCTAACACTATCCTACACATTTGAGGGACAATTTTGCAATTATACGTGTGATCCACGATCACAGAGAGAATGTACAAAGTGCATACAGGTATCACCAGAAACCAGGATGGAACCTGGAGCACTGAAGTAGCACTGACTGCTGTGCAACTTTGAGACCCACCAGGTAACAATGAAGGCCGTGGAAGTCAAGTCAAAGGATATATTTTAGGCGGAGATTGAAAGATTCTTGATTAGTACGGGTGGCAGGGGTTATGAGGAGAAGGCAGGAGAATGGGGTTGAGAGGAAAAGATAGATCAGCCATAATTGAATGGCGGAGTAGACTTGATGGGCCCAATCTGCTCCTATTACTTATGAACCTATGATTGTCTGTACAAGAGATAAACTTTGTTTCCCTTTTGTTTCTAGTGTTGTTCAATTTATAAGCTGTTGTTCACAGAACCTGGAAGGAAAATGCCCCCTTGCAGGAACTATACATCAGGAGGTGCAACTCCAGAGCCAATAAGATCATGGGAGACCCCTTCCACCCCTGCAACGGACTGTTCCAGCTGCTACGGTCAGGCAAACGCCTCCGTTGCCATGCTGTGAGAACGGAGAGGTTGAGAAGGAGTTTCTTCCCAGAGGCCATTAGGACTGTCAACTCCTATCTCACCAGGGACTAACTTTACTGAAACCACTCTACTGCTTTTTTTTTTTAAATGTCTGTTTTTTCCCTTTTTCCTTCTACCCACAATGTTCAATATGAAAAAAGAACATGTGATTCTGTTACATTCTGTTTGTAGTTTGTTTGTTTGTCTTTTTGTACAAAGTCCACGAGCTAAGTCCGCCACTTTTCATTTCACTGCACATCTCGTATGTGTATGTGACGAATAAACTTGACTTGACTTGATCAGAAAAGTCAAGCTATCTTCCAAAGGTTGAGATCTAAGTTACAGAATAATTGGAGTTTGAACCAGTACCTCTTTCGACACCAGAGTCGGGTGAACCCCGATGCTTTCAATGAGAGATCCTCACCTGCTTTAAGCTCTGAATCAAGGTCTTTGCACATTGGATTTTATCAATCTGCCTGGTCCTGCTGAGCGTCTCCTTAATGATGTCCCCATAGTCGATGTAATACTATTGAGAAATAGACACACTTTTTGTGAGTGGTGTATACATCACCCTATTGCTTTATATGAAGGTAATAACAAATGAAAATCCACTATAGAATTCAGCCCGGATTAATAAGACACTTGTCCCCATCTCTCTTCACTGCAAGGTTGCATGTGAAAGAACTATGGACCATGAGAGAACTAGATCGGGTAGACGCGCAGAGTCTCTAGTCCACAGTAGAGGATTCAAGAACTAGAGGGCATAGGTTTACGGTGAGGGGGGAAAGATTTAATAGGAACCTGAGGCGTTTCTTAAACATGCAATGTTTTTTCTTTTTCATGCAAAAGGTAGTAGGTGTACGGAACGAGCTGCTGGAGGAGGTAGTTGAGGCAGTGCAGCATTGATTCACGAGATTGATCCCTGGGATGGCGGGACTGCCATATGAGGAAAGATTGAAAAGATTAGGCTTGTATTCACTGGAGTTTAGAAGGATGAGGGGATATCTTATAGAAACATATCAAATTATAAAAGGACTGGACAAGCTAGTTGCAGGGAAAATGTTCCCAATGTTGGGCGAGTCCAGAAACAGGGGCCACAGTCTTTAAATAAAGGGGAGGCCATTTAAGACTGAGGTGAGAAAAAACTTTTTCACCCAGAGAGTTGTGATTTTGTGGAATTCCCTGCCACAGAGGGCAGTGGAGGCCAAATCGATGGATTTAAGAGAGAGTTAGATAGAGGTCTAGGGGCTAGTGGTGTCAAGGGATATTGGGAGAAGGCAGGCACGGGTTATTGATTGGGGACGATCAGCCATGATCGCAATGAATGGCGGTGCTTGCTCGAAGGGCCGAATGGCCTCCTCCTGCACCTATTTTCTATGTTTCTATGATCACAATGTTTAAGAAACATTCAGATAGGACATGGATAGGACATGTTTAGGGGGATATGTGCCAGAGGCAAGTAGGTGGGACTAGTGTAGATGGGACATGTTGGCCGGTGTGGGCAAGTTGGGCCAAAGGACCTGTTTCCACAACGTATCACTCTATGACGACATCAGTTGGCCTCTGAGTGAATGGTTTCACCATGAAAGATTATCGGTGAATCAGCTAAATTGACTGTAAATTGGTTAACACGCCACAGATAAAAGAAATGCTACACTTGTCGCTTTACCTCCCCCCTTGACTCCATTCAAGGACCCCAGCAGTCTTTCCAGGTGAGGCAGAGGTTCACATGCACCTCCTCCAACCTCATCTCTTGCATCCGCTGCTCTAGGTGTCAGCTGATCTACATCGGTGAGACCAAGCGTAGGCTTGGCGATCGCTCCGCCCAACACTTCCCCCCACCCTCACATCAGTCTGAAGAAGGGTTTCAATCCAAAACGTTGCCTATTTCCTTCGCTCCATAGATGCTGCTGCACCCGCTGAGTTTCTCCAGCATTCTTGTCTACCACAGATAAAAGACATTCCAGTGGAGTGTGGAATCCTTTTCTGGAGATAGCCTTCGTGATCTAGGTAGGTCTGAACAGAGGACATTGTATTTGGCATCTAACTACACTGGGCTCAAATGAGCTAGCCTACAAAATTGGTTTTTACATCGGGTAAATGCACAGAGCCTTTTGCTCAGAGTTGTGGAATCGAGAACCAATAATAGACAATAGACAAAAGGTGCAGGAGTAGGCCATTCGGCCCTTCGAGCCAGCACCGCCATTCAATGTGATCATGGCTGATCATCCCCAATCAGTACCCCGTTCCTGCCTTCTCCCCATATCCCCTGACTCCGCTATTTTTGAGCCCTATCTAGCTCTCACTTGAAAGTATCCAGAGAACCTGCCTCCACCGCCCTCTGAGGCAGAGAATTCCACAGACTCACCACTCTCTGTGAGAAAAAGTGTTTCCTCGTCTCCGTTCTAAATGGCTTACTCCTTATTCTTAACCAGAAGACATAGTTTTAAGGTGAGGGGGGGCGGGACTTAATAGGAACTAGACCAAGTGGGACCCGTTAGGTCCCTGTCACACGGGAGGCCTGGTCCCCCAACGCAACCCGTTCCCCCAACGCAATATTCCACCACTCACTCATACCCCCACAGGAGGACTGGTTCCCCAACGCAACCCATTCCCCAAAGTTTGGAATCGAGAACCAGAGAATATAGAGGGGGGAAAGACTTAATAGGAATGAGGGTAACATTTTTCACACATAGGGTGGTGGGTATACGGAATGAGCTGCCGGAGGACGTAATTAACCATATAACAAACCATATAACAATTACAGCACGGAAACAGGCCATCTCAGCCCTACAAGTCCGTGCCGAACAACTTTTTTTCCCCTTAGTCCCACCTGCCTGCACTCATACCATAACCTTTCATTCCCTTCTCATCCATATGCCTATCCAATTTATTTTTAAATGATACCAATGAACTTGCCTCCACCACTTCCACTGGGAGCTCATTCCACACCGCTACCACTTTCTGAGTAAAGAAGTTCCCCCTCATATTACCCCTAAACTTCTGTCCCTTAATTCTGAAGTCATGTCCTCTTGTTTGAATCTTCCCTATTCTCAAACGGAAAAGCTTGTCCACATCAACTCTGTCTATCCCTCTCATCATTTTAAAGACCTCTATCAAGTCCCCCCCCCTTAACCTTCTGCGCTCCAGAGAATAAAGACCTAACTTATTCAACCTATCTCTGTAACTTAGTTGTTGAAACCCAGGCAACATTCTAGTAAATCTCCTCTGTACTCTCTCTATTTTTTGTTGACATCCTTCCTATAATTGGGCGACCAAAATTGTACACCATACTCCAGATTTGGTCTCACCAATGCCTTGTACAATTTTAACATTACATCCCAGCTTCTATACTCAAATTGAGGCAGGTATTATCATAACATTTAAGACATTTGGACAGGTACATGGATAGGATAGGTTTGGAGGGTTATGGGCCATGCGTTGGAAGGTAGGCTAGTGTAGATGGGGCATGTTGGTCGGCGTGGGTAAGTTGGGCCGATGGGCCTGTTTTCATGCTGTAATACTCTGCATAGTGGGAGTGATGGACATGGGATTCTAGTTTGCTGTGGATTCCTCTCCAAGTCATACCATTCCATCCTGGAAATATATCACCACTCATTCATTGTCACTGGGTGTAAATCCTGGAACTCCCTCCCAAATAATACTTTCACCAGAAAGACTGCAGCAGTTCATGGCAGAAGCTCACCACAACCCACTGAAGTACAACAAGGGTTGGGCAATAAATATCAACCTTGCTAGTGTCACCCATGTCACATAAGTGAGTAAATATGCATTGGGAACTGATCCATCCTGACAACAACTAGGGAGCAGTCCTGAGCTACTATCTACCTCATTGGAGACCCTTTGACAATCTTTGATCGGACTTTAGAAACATAGAAAATAGGTGCAGGAGTAGGCCATTCGGCCCTTCGAGCCTGCACTGCCATTCAATATGATCATGGCTATCATCCAACTGCCTTCTCTCCATAGCCCCTGATCCCTTTAGCCACAAGGGCCACATCTAACTCCCCCTTAAATATATCCAATGAACTGGCCTCAACTACCTTCTGTGGCAGATAATTCCAGAGATTCACCACTCTCTGTGTGAAAAATGTTTTTCTCATCTCAGTCCTAAAGGATTTCTCCCTTATCCTTAAACTGTGACCCCTTGTTCTGGACTTCCCCAACATCGGGAACAATCTTCCTGCATCTAGCTTGTCCAACCGCTTAAGAATTTTGTAAGTTTCTATAAGATTGGACTTTACTGGACTTTATCTTGCACTAAATGTTATCCACGTAATTCCCTTCATCGTGTATCGGTACACTGTGGATGGCTCGTTTTTAATCATGTATTGCCTTTCCGCTGCCTGGTTAGCGCGCAACAAAAGCTTTGCACTGTACCTCGGTGCACGTGACAACACACTAAACTCCGACTCAAGTCTTTACCTTGATGTATTGTTTAAAGATATCAGCGGCGATGTCCATCTCCACCACACTGAACACGATCAGCTTACAGAAGGCCGCAAGCAGGTTCCTCCTGTTGTGTAATATTCCCACTTTGCATTCTTCATCTAAAAAGGGCACAAAGAGCGCCAATGGCTGAATGAGTTGAATAGACCACACTTGACGTTCGACAAGTCTGACGCACAAGCTTCCTCGTCACTCTCTTGCTCCATATTGTATTATTCTCAACCACAACTCACTCCAACACCCACACACAGTTTGCACAATCTATATAGAAGGCATTGCGCCAATTCACCAAGACTCAGGCGTCACTGTGGTGCAGCGGTAGAGTTGCTGCCTTCAACACCAGGTTCAATCCTGACCAAAGATCACAGCTCCGCTCTATGACCTTTGATCCTGACTGCGGGCGCTGTCTGTACGGAGTTTGCACCTTCTCCCCGTGACCTGCGTGGGTTTTCTCCGAGATCGCCGGTTTCCTCCCACACTCCAAAGACGTGCAGGTTTGTAGGTTAATTGGCTTGCTAAAGTAGTAAACTGTCACTAGTGTGTGTAAGATAGTGTTAGTGAGCGGGGATCGCTGGTCGGCATGGACTCGGTGGGCCGAAGGGCCTGTTTCCACACTGTATCGTTAAACTAAACCAAGACATAAGTTTAAAGTGAAGGGGGAAAGATTTGATAGGAACCTGAGGGGCAGCTTTTTCACACAGGGTGGTGGATATATATGGAACAAAGTGTCAGAGGAGATGTTGAGGCAGGGACTAGAACAACATTTAAAAGACATTTGGACGTAGATGGATAGGAAAGGTGTAGAAGGAGATGGGTCAAATGTGGGCAAATGACATTAGCATTGATGGGCATATTGGTTAGCATAGATGAGTTGAGCAGAAGAGCCTGCTTCTGCGCTGTAGGAGTCTCTAATTCCATGTGTTATTAATTCTCACCAACCTTGCCAATGGTGCCCATGTTAGGACCAATACCATACCACAAAAGAAAATGAATCACTTGTATTTTTGCCGCTAGTCACCAGTGTAAGATCAACCACAATTTAGCATTCTACTGTAATAACAGTAAAGGGAAGTAAATCTGAGGTGTGGATGTACTAACCCCATACCTTCTGATTAAAGGGCCTGTCCCACTTGGGTGACCTAATCCGCGAGATCTGGCGAGTTTGCCCTCGACTCGTACTCGCAGCATGGTCGACACGAGGTCCTAGGAGGTCTTTGTAACTCTCCTTCATGCTCGAGGGTAGTCTCCTTAGTCCCTGCGTACTGGAGGCCTCAGCTAGGTCGCGGCGTATTTTTCAACATGTTAAAAAATGCCCCCGCTAGTAAAAAACAGGTCGCCATGGAAAAAATCGATCGTTTTTTTACTCGTAGGTCTAGGTCTAGGTCGGCATGTTAGTCGTAGATAATCGAGGGTACTTAAAGCTAGTCGTAGATAGTCTTCACAGTCGAAGGGAGGTCGAAGGAGGTCGAAGGAGGTCGTCTTCACTTCCCAATATTCGGTGTCCAATTTTCCCGAAGTTAGTCATAGCTAGTCGTAGTTGAAGCTAGTCTTCAACATAGTCAAAGGAGATCTTCTACATAGTTGAAGGTCTTCAACATGACATTTTTTCAAACTCTCCTCAATTCGCCAATTAGGTCGCCCAAGTGGGACAGCCCTTTTCTATAGCACCTCATGTCATTTTCTGTTTTGAAGTCGGAATTCCGGCATCATCCGTGGATGAGCCCTTGTTTGATCCTCCGGCTTTGCCTGGCTTACAGCTGAGGGGCCAGGTGTGAAGTGCATCCATCCTTTCAGCTCAGTGTAAGCACTGGACTCAGTGTCAAGCGCAGTGGGTGGACGAAGAGGTCGGCTTCAGTGATGAGGTGGGAAATCAGGAATTCACCCAGCCTGGAGTTTAGCTTAGTTTAGAGATGCAACGTAGAAACTGACCCTTCGGCCCACCGAGGCCATGCCTTCCAACTATCACCTGTACCCTAGTTCTATGCTACACGCTAGGGCCAATTAACCTACAAACCGACATGTCTTGGGCGTGCAGGAGGAAACCGGAGCACCCAGAGAATGTGCCAACTCCACACAGATAGTATCATAGAAACATAGAAAATAGGTGCAGGAGTAGGCCATTCGGCCCTTCGAGCCTGCACCGCCATTCAATATGATCATGGCTGATCATCCAACTCAGTATCCTGTACCTGCCTTCTCTCCATACCCTCTGGTCCCCTTGTGCCACAAGGGCTACATCTAACTCCCTCTTAAATATAGCCAATGAATTGGCCTCAACTACCCTCTGTGGCAGAGAATTCCACAGATTCATCACTCTCTGTGTGAAAAAATGTTTTCCTCATCTCGGTCCTAAAAGATTTCCCCCTTATCCTCAAACTGTGACCCCTTGTTCTGGATTTCCCCAACATCGGGAACAATCTTCCTGCATCTAGCCTGTCCAACCCCTTACGAATTTTGTAAGTTTCTATAAGACCCCCCCCTCAATCTTCTAAATTCTAACGAGTACAAGCCGAGTCTATCCAGTCTTTCTTCATATGAAAGTCCTGACATCCCAGGAATCAGCCTGGTGAACCTTCTCTGTACTCCCTCTATGGCAAGAATGTCTTTCCCCAGATTAGGAGACCAAAACTGCACGCAATACTCCAGGTGTGGTCTCACCAAGACACTGTACAACTGCAGTAGAACCTCCCTGCTCCTATACTCAAATCCTTTTGCTATGGATCAAACCCTGACCTGTGGCGCTGTAAGGCAGCAACTCTACCGCTGCACCACTGTACCGCCCCTGTAGTTTCGTAAGGATCCACAGTTAAAAACAGTCATGCTGGGGGGAGGGGAGGTTGCCTTATTAAAATTGGACTGTGTCCGGGATTACCCAAAAAATACCAAAGCAGGCAGCAATTTGTTAAATTACTGCCGTCCTAATTCTTATCCTTGATAAGGCCAGTCATTATGGAGATGCAGTTCTTCCAATGGACCATAGTATTTGGAGAAAGTACAAATCTCTCCCTCCTGTGGAGAGCTGCAGAATCAGGGCGGCACAGTTTTGCAGCTAGTAGGCTTGCTGCCTCACAGCGCCACAGACCTTGGGTTGATGTCTATGTGGAGTTTGCACGTGTGGATTTGTTCCGGGTTCCTCCCACATTGCAAGGCCAGGTGTAGGTTTGTTGGTTAATTTGGCTGTGTATAAAAACTACCCCTAATGTATATGGAGTGGATGAGAAAGAGAAAGATGGATGATTGAACCAGCATGTACTTGGTGGACCGCAGGGCATGTTTCCATGTTGTATCTCCAAGCCAATCTCAATCGTTTTAGCCAAGCAATTTGCAGAGACGGGAATATAAAATGGGATCTGACTGCCATCTAGTGGGTGTCAAACATATTACAGAAAGCCATTTCTATTTTTTAATATAACATTTTTCAGACATTTTTAAATAAGAATCATTTTTTGCGTAAATGTTGTAAAGAGAAGGCACAAGTCCAAAGCTGGATGATCTATTCCCTGCATGTCTGGGTGAAGGAAGCACAGACAACTCTCAATAACTAAGGGACAGAAGTTTAGGGGTAATATGAGGGGGAACTTCTTTACTCAGAGAGTGGTAGCGGTGTGGAATGAGCTTCCAGTGGAAGTGGTGGAGGCAGGTTCATTGGTATCATTTAAAAATAAATTGGATAGGCATATGGATGAGAAGGGAATGGAGGGTTATGGTATGAGTGCAGGCAGGTGGGACTAAGGGGAAAAAAAATGTGTTCGGCACGGACTTGTAGGGCCGAGATGGCCTGTTTCCGTGCTGTAATTGTTATATGGTTATATGGTTATATAACTTTAAGAGTTAAAGTACCACAGTGGTAGAGTTGCTGCCACTGGCCCAAAGTAGTTGGAGAAAGTCTGTAGCCTCCTTTTGCTCTGGTATTATATTTCATTCTTCACATGTTTAAATTATAATGTGTTATTCTTCATTATTTACTGTATATCATGTTGTTACTTGCGAGCACAGCTACAAGGCAGATTCCTTTTATGTATACATACTTGGCTAATCAAATGTATTCGATTCACAGAGTGATACAGTGTGGAAACAGGCCCTTCGGCCCAACTCGCCCGCACCGGCCAACAATGTTCCAGCTACCCCCGTCCCACTTGCCTGCGCTTAGTCCATAACCCTCCAAACATGTCCTATCCATGTACCTGTCCAACTGTTCCTTAAACGATGGGATAGTCCCAGCCTCAACTACCTCCTCTGGTAAAGATTCTGTACTCTTAAAAATTTCACCTTAAATGACCTCCATTTCTCTTCTATATCCTTCCCATAAAACAAAAAGTCCCAATTCACTCCTTTTAAATCCTTTCGCATCTCCTCAAAGTTAGCCTTTCTCCAATCAAAAATCTCAACCCTAGGTCCAGTTCTGACCCTCTCCATAATTATATTGAAACTAATGGTATTGTGATCACTGGACCCGAAGTGCTCCCCAACGCATACCTCCACCACCTGACCTGTCTCATTTCCTAACAGGAGGTCCAGCACCGCCCTTCTCTAGTAGGCACCTCTATGTATTGCTGCAAAAATCTTTGAAAACACTTTGGGTTCTCTCAGAGTGTTTTACAGTGGACGCTGTTCATGCCTTCAATAACCCGACTTGTTCAATGGACACACTACTGAACTATGAGCCGTTTCATTTTGTGTCTGCGCCCGTCAGAGTAACGCCAGATACAGGGTACGGGTATAGCACAACATTCCCTTCTACAGCCACGTTGCATGATTCTGAAGAGCACTTCCTGGGATCACAGTCTAACACAGCAGAGAAAGGCCACTCTCTCCAGCCAGCTGCTTCAAAGAGCTACTTCTCCAAAACCACTTGCCTTTGTTGACATTCTCATTGTCTTGAGGGATGAAGACATGGTCCATGACGAAGGCCACAAGCTCGGACTGCAAGGAAGCCTCTGGGACGTAGGCAAAGGGCTCAATGTTCTCGTGGCCACTGGACAGCACCTCGTGGCTAAAGACCAGCAGGAGGTCACAAAGGATCACAAAGGCCTGGCATTGAAAATACACACGTCGTTAGTCGAGATACACACGCACAGACCACAACAATTCTTCCAGCAACACCGGCCATGCTAATTACATTTACTGAGCCAGAATCCATTGCCCACGGTGACACAGGGTATAGTTGATGATGATGTGCTTGATGATGTTCTGACTGTGACTCTATTTATATGTTCTCTGTTGTTTTTAAATTATTGTCTGTAACTGTGGAACTGTGCTGCTGCCTGTCTTGGCCAGGACTCTCTTGTAAATGAGATTTTTAATCTCAATGAAACTTCTCCTGGTTAAATAAAGGTTAAATAAAAATAAATAAATAAATAAATAAATAAAACAGGATGGCCAATTTTGTGGTTTGCCCAGGAAATTCATGTTCATGAGTTCAGGAACAGAATTAGGCCATTCGGCCCATCAAATCAATTCCGCCATTCAATCCTATCTGATCTATCTCTCCCTCTCAAGCCCATTCTCCCCATAGCCCCTGAGACCTGTACTAATCAAGAATCTATCTATCTCTGCCTTAAAAATATCCATTGACTTGGCCTCCACAGCCTTCTGTGGCAATTAATTCCACAGATTCACCACCCTCTGATTAAAGAAATTCCCCCTGCCTTCCTAAATGAACATCCTTTTATTCTGAGGCTATGACCTCTAGTCCTAGACTCTCCCACTAGTGGAAACATCCTCTCCGCCTCCAGTCTGTCTAAGCCTTTCACTATTCAGTAAGTTTAAATCAGGTGCCGCCTCATCCTTCTAAACTCTAAAGTGCAACAAGACCTGGATATCCTTGTACCTCAGCCACTGAAAGTAAATATGCAGGTACAGCAGGCAGTGAAGAAAGCTAATGGCATCTGAGGAAGGACATTCTTGCTATTGAGAGAGTGCAGCGTATTTCACAAGGTTAATTCCCGGGATGGTGGGACTGTCATGTTGGGTTTGGAGTGACTGGGTCTGTACACACTGGAATTTAAAAGGATGAGAGGGAATCTTATTGAAACATATAAGATTATTAAGGGATTATTAAGGGATTGGACACGGCAGAGGCAGGAAACATGTTCCCGATGTTGGGGGAGTCCAGAACCAGGGGCCACAGTTTAAGAAAAAGGGGTAGGCCATTTAGAACGGAGATGAGGAAAAACTTGTTCACCCAGAGAGTTGTGAATCTGTGGAATTCTTTGCCTCAAGGCAGTGGAGGCCAATTCTCTGGATACTTTCAAGAGAGAGTTAGATAGAGCTCTTAAAGATAGCAGAGTCAAGGGATATGGGGAGAAGGCAGGAACGGGGTACTGATCGTGGATGATCAGCCATGATCACAGAGAATGGCTATGCTGGCTCAAAGGGCCGAATGGCCTACTCCTGCACCTATTGTCTATTGGCATGTTGGCCTTCATAACTGGAGGATTTGAGTATAGGAGTAAAGAGGTCCTTCTGCAGTTGTGTGCAGTTTTGGTCTCCTCATTTGAGGAAGGACATCCTTGCTATTGCGGCAGTGCAGCGTTGGTTCATAAGGTTAATCCCCGGGATGGCGGGACTGTCGTATGAGGAAAGGTTGGAAAGACTGGGCTTGTATTCACTGGAATTTAGGATGAGGGGGTATCTTATAGAAACATAGAAAATTATAAAAGGACTGGACAAGTTTGATCCAGGAAAAATGTTCCCAATGTTGGAGAAGTCCAGAACCAGGGGCCACAGTCTAAGAATAAAGTGGTGGCCATTTAAAACTGCGATGAGAAAAAACGAGTTGTGAATTTGTGGAATTCTCTGTCACAGAGGGCAGTGGAGGCCAATTCACTGGATGGATTTTAAAAGAGACAAGAGTCAAGAGACATTTATTGTCACATGCATGAATTGGGACAGTGAAATTTGTGGATACAGTGAATAGAGCTCTAGGGTCTAGCGGAATCCAGGGATATGGGGAGAAGGCAGGCACGGGTTACTGATTGTGGATGATCAGCCATGATCACAATGAATGGCGGTGCAGGCTCGAAGGGCCAAATGGCCTCCTCCTGCACCTATTTTCTATGTTTCTATGTTTATTTGAAAATTGGTTCAAACGTTTCGGGCCGAAACCCTTCTTCAGATATGGGGAGAAGGCAGGCACGGGTTACTGATTGTGGATGATCAGCCAGGATCACAATGAATGGCGGTGCTGGCTCGAAGGGCCGAATTACCTCCTCCTACACCTATTTTCTATGTTTCTATGTTTATTTGAAAATTGGTTCAATATGAAAAATGGATGTAGGGGAAAGGAAGGGGGGAAGAAAAGGTGATGAAACCTACATGAACAAGTGCAACAGAGTTGGCAAGTTCACCAAACTGTTTAATTCCTCACAAGGTTTTCTTTGATTCCATGGGCAGGTATAGCATAGAAACAATGGGCCAAATGGCCTCCAATTTGTAGAGCCCGAGTCCTGGAACCAATTGAACACTTTCATAGAGCTAATACTGGACTGAATGGCCTCATTCTCTGCTGTAGGCAGAAAAGGATTGAAGGTATGAGGCGTTGGTCCCGAATTTAAACAGGATTGAACCCAAAGTTGATCAATTCCTCAGCCTTCTCTGAAGAAGCCTTGGACTAACTCCCAAAAGGCTCAGGAACTAAACAGTGTCTTGCATCAGTCAAGTTTACTGACTACACCCGATATGTCACCCATCAACTGCGGAGTTACTCCAACACTTTTTGTCTATCTTCTGTGTAAACCTGTATCTGCAGTTCCTTTCCACACATTTTGGCTGCTCCACTGCAAAATCTCCTCCACGTTTTCCTACTTTGGAGAAGTTTTCCTCCTCCCTCCAACAGGAGTTCTGTGATACCCTCTCTCACTGCTCCAGTCCATTGCCCCCTAATTTTCCAGAAGGGTGCTGACCCGAAACGTCACCCATCTTTCTTCTCCAGAGATGCTGCCTGATCCGCTGGGTTACTCCAGCGCTTAGCGTCTAACAATGGTTGGATTCCTATAGATGACTATCGAGACATTTCTAATGGATGATAGTAGATCCTCTTCTGAGACTGGCACACGAGGAGTGACCACACTCTGACGCCATCTCATGATTTGGTGTCGTTGGTTCAAGTAGGCTACGGTAATGACCGATGGCTCTCGCCATTGCTGGTAAGCATTGCTGAGTGGGTAGTGCTTAAGGGCAATGGGATTCGGCAATGGTTAGCAGATGATGGTTGGTAGTTATCGGGTAAGCATTGCTGAGTGGGTAGTGCTTAAGGGCAATGGGATTCGGCAATGGTTAGTAGATGATGGTTGGTAGTTATCGGGTACTGGTTAGTGGTTAATCATGGGGGATAATAATGACTGAGCAAGCACGAGTGGGGTATGGTTAGTGCGAGATGGGAGTGGGCTTTCGACGATGGTTAATGGGTAATGGTTGGTACCAACGTGGCACGTGATGGTACCAACGGTTGGTGGAAGGTGGTCAGTCGAAGGTGGAAGATGTTTGGCGGAGGGGAGATGTTGAGAGCTGGTTTAGTGGGCGATGGAAGGAAATGCTTAGGAGATTACCATCGATGGGCGAATACTTTTTTACAAAAACAATGTATTCAATTATTTACAATAATAATATTTACAAAACAATGCCAACACGCCCACCACCAAATATAAAAATCACCAAATAATCTTGATGGTAAATATTACATAACCATATTATAATCTTGATCCAGGATACAACGGTCCCGAAAATCCCCCATTGGTGCCCGCGGACACCGCGCGTTCCTTTTCGAGGGACACCCCTGGCACGGACGTAACCCCGGGAAAGGGACAGGCAGCCGGCTCGGGTAGAGCCTACTTCTGCCTAGTGCCATGACCCACCAATGGCCAGCTTGGCCAGGCCCAGGAGCAAACAGCAACCCAACCAGGACTTCCTCTGCTCCATCCACTCCCTTAGGCACTGGATGCCCAAAGATGAGGATGGTGGGAGTCAGAAAGCAAGGAGCAGCCCCTTCAGATCATTGGCGAGCAGTGAATGATGAGCGAGCAATAGATGATGGTTGGCGGCATTGTTTGTGGGGCGGTGAATATTGGTCGATCTTCTTCCCCATTAACTCCCTTTGGGGGGGGAGGGGGGGATCAGTCGGCATTGGTGTGATATCACTTGTGTGAAGTGCCAGGGGCTCCAGTCCAAAGTGCTACAGAAACTAACTCTGCTGTAGTCCATACTGACCTGCTCTCTGACCACGTTGCTGACATTGGTCAGGTACCGTCTGCAAATGTAACAGAATCCCCTCATCTGCTTCCCCACCAGCACTTGCATGCTCTGAGCAAGAACAAAGAGAGGTTTTAGACTCCAAAGGCAAAGGTTAGTTAGTCATAGAGTCATAGAGCACAGAAACACACCCTTCAGTTCAACGTCCATGTCAACCAAGATGCCCCAACTAAACTGGTCCCATTTGCCTGCATTTGGTTCATAACCATTGAGAATTAAGGGACAGAAGTTTAGGGGTAACATGAGGGGGAACTTCTTTACTCAGAGAGTGACAGCTGTGTGGAATGAGCTTCCAGTGGAAGTGGTGGAGGCAGGTTCGATTTTATCTTTTAAAAATAAATTGGATAGTTATATGGACGGGAAAGCAATGCATTTTGTTGTCTCTGTACTGTACACTGACAATGACAATTAAAATTGAATCTGAATCTGAATCTGAAAGGAATGGAGGGTTATGGTCTGAGTGCAGGTAGATGGGACTAGGTGAGAGTAAGTGTTCGGCGCGGACTAGAAGGGCCGAGATGGCCTGTTTCCGTGCTGTAATTGTTAAATGGTTATATGGTTAAACCTTTCCTAAGTTGTATTGCCGAGTTTTCTTAATCAGTGAAGCCAAGAGTGTTTGAACCTACCATAATAATCTATATCCATGTGTTACGTACAGAGCATCAATGGCATCCCTCGTTGGAGACTCTCGAACTACTAACTTTGATCAGACTTTACTGGCTACAGTACATCTTGCACTAAACATTATCCGCTTTATCATGTATCTATACACCGTGGATAGCTCGACTGTAATCATGTATTGTCTTTCCTCTAACTGGTTAGCACGCAGCAAAAGCTTTTCACTGCACCTCAGTACACCTGATAATAATATAATTGTTATCTTGTTCAGCAGGCAAGAAATCAGATTCTTGAACTTCCATTATAATGTTAAAGAAGTATTGGTAGGAGAGTGATTACACCTCGACACCTCATTGTCAGTGTACAGTACAGAGACAACGAAATGCATTTAGTCCATCTCCCTGATAAGAGCGACATAGCAACGACTTTTTGACACAGATGGTGAAATAATAATAAGTGTCCGGGGGGGGGGGGGTGGTGATTGGCAGTCACCGAGGTACGTTGTTGAGTAATACTGGAGTAAATGGTCTGTGAACTTCCATTATGATATTGAAGAAGTATTGGTAGGAGAGTGATTACACCTCAACAAAGGGAGAGAATTTCCAATAAAGGTATCACCAATATTGATTGATCGCAGGAATCAGGAACGATTTTGAGAAGCCACTGGTTGCTATTAAACCACTCCACCACGAGAAGTGAAATTACCCCAAAAGTTGTAAACCTGGATCGACACTTCCTTGTGTAAGAAGGAAGGGCAGATGTTGGTTTATAACAATGATAGACACAAGATGCTGAGGCAACTCAGCGGGTCAGGCAGCATCTCTGTAGAAATGGATTAAGACTTCCAGTCTGAAGAAGGGTTCCCACCCGAAACGTCGCCTATTCCTTTCGCCAGAGATGCTGCCTGACCCGCTCAGTTACTCCAGCACTCTGTGTCTGTCTGCAGTTCCTTTTTTCTCCATGTTACCCCCCCAAATATAACATCCTCTCATCTTCACAAGATAATGAAGGAAAACGGGACACATAGTGCTGGAGTAACTCAGCGAGTCTGGCACCATTTCAGGAAAACATGGATAGGTGAGGTTTTGGGTCAAATCCGAAGAAGGGTCCCAACCCGAAACGTCACCTATCCATATTGTCCAGAGATGCTGCCTGATCCGCTGAGTTACTCCAGCAATTTTAATCTTTTTGTTGTAAACCAGCATCTGCAGTTGCGTGTTTCTACAGGGAAATTGGGAAGTGAGTCCAAAGAACAGGTTCAATTTTAACACAGAAGGAGATTGGTACAAATGTGCTGGAGGTTTTCTTTGATTCCATGGACAGGTGTAGCATAGAAGCAATGGGCCAAATGGCCTCCAATTTTGGAAATCATCTATGAATCCATGGAATTTGTGGAGCCTGAGTCATGGAACCAATTGAACACTTTCATAGAGCTAATACAGGTACACTGGACTGAATGGCCTCATTCTCTGCTGTGGGCAGAAAAGGATTGAAGGTATGAGATGTTGGTCCCGAATTTAAACAGGATAATAATTCTGGGAGAATTCAGGAAACGATGTGGCTTTATAAGGCACTTGTCATTCTGCAATTGAAGTATTGCGTGCAGTATCTGAGAAAAGATGCGCTGGCATTGAAGAGTCAAGAGGTGGTTTATGAGAATGATCTCAGGAACGAGTGGGTTAACAAATGATCATCGTTTGAAGGCACTTGGCCTGGTCTCACTGGAGTTTAGAAGGATGAGAGGGGGGGACCTCTTTGAAACTTAGCAAATAGTGAAAGGCCTGGATAGAGTGAATGTGGAGAGGATGTTTCCACTGGTGGGAGAGTCTAGGACCAGAGCCCATAGCCACAGCATAAAAGGATGTACCTTTGGAAAGGAAGGTACACAAAAATGCTGGAGAAACTCAGCGGGTGCAGCAGCATCTATGGAGGGAAGGAAATGGGCAACGTTTCGGGCCGAAACCGTTCTTCAGAAAGGAGATGGCCCACCCTCAACCTCTGAGTCAGAGGGTGGTGAATCTTGGAATTCATTGCCGCAGGCAGCTGTGGGGGCCAAGTCAATGGATATTTTTAAGGTGGGGATCGACAGATTCTTGATCAGTCAGGGGTTATGGGGAGAAGGCAGGAGAATGGGGTTGAGAGAGAAAGATAGATCAGCCATGATTGAATGGCGGAGTAGATTTGATGGGCGGAGTAGACTAGATGGGCCGAATAGCCTAGTTCTGCTCCCATAGCTTAAGAATGGCAGGAAGCTGATATACTGTACCTGAGGGGAAATGCCTTCAGATACTTTGGATAGTTGCCACATGATGTGAAAGTAGCTGCACTTTATGGCTTGAATAATGATCTGCAAATAAGAAATAATAACATTTGTAAACTTTGTATCAAGTGTTTAAAGATAATCAGGGCTTTGTCATGGGTGTTCATTCGCTGTACAGGGGTGGGAGATTGCAACCTTCACGTGGTCCACCCAGTTTCGTCTAATGCAACAAACCCGACGTGCACAAACAAATAGATCAAATAGAACAAGTTGACCTGCAACTTTAGGCTGTGCACGCCATACACAAGATTTGCTGTACGGTAAGAAAAGGCACATATAGTCATAGTCATACAGCGTGGAAACATGCCCAACTTGCCCACACCAACATGTCCCATCTCCACTAGTCCCACCTGCCTGTGTTTGGACATATCCCTCTAAACCTGTAGTATCCACGTATCTGTCTTATTCTTTCTTAAATGTTACAATTGTCCACGCCTCAACTATCTCTGGCAGTTCGTTCCATACACCCACCACCGTTTGTGTAGAAAAGGTTACCCCTCAGATTCCTATAAGTTCGTCCCCCCTTCACCTCAAACCTTGTCCTATGTTCAGAAAACTAGTTCAGTACTGAGTTGGTCATTGAGATGTGATCAGGATGCCGTGATCTGGAAAACGCATTGCAATATGGTGGTGGAGGAAACTGGTTCATCACTGGGACACTATCCTAACCACCTGATCTATCCAAACTCAATCCTACATCTATATAATTAAAAGTCTAAACTTGACCACTTCCTGTTTGCACTGTATATTGATGTTAGAGAAAATGCGACCACTTATGGCTGTGGTTTTTGGCCACCTTACTCAGTCCCCCTCCAGCTGTCAGGGCCAGAGGATTTTTCCCATCGATGAAAAATAAAAGACTTATTAATGTTTAAAAAATGTTGAGATTCTCTCTCCCGTCAATCACGCCATGAAGGCCACGCCCCTTCTGGTGGGAGGAGGAGCCATAAAACTCGGAAGTGTGGGTGTGGCTCAGTCTCTGCAAGATGGGGGAGTGAGAGGGTCACGACTCTCAGTCTGAGCTGGAAACCTACAGACCTGAGAATACTGACCTGTGAGTGCCCTTAATGTGTTTTTAAACTGTGCCTTTTGCAACTGTGTGGCTATTGGAATGTGTGCCTATTGCAACTGTGTGCCTTTTGCAACTGTAAAAACAGTGAAAATGTCTAAAATCTCCCCCTTCTCCCCCTTCTCCCTCACAATCTCTCCTTGTACCTAAACCCTCCATTTCAGGCAACAAGGGTCTCAACCCGAAACGTCACCTATTAATTCGCTCCGTAGATGCTGCCTCACCCGCTGAGTTTCTCCAGCTTTTTTGTCTACCTTTAATTTTTCCAGCATCTGCAGTTCTTTCTTAAACATCCCGATATATTTATTCCGCCTTCCTGCTGGTGGAACCAAATCCTTTCCTATTTTGTGCTGACCAGTCTGAAGAACGGGCCCTACCCGAAACGCCACCCATCCATGTTCTCCAGAGATGCTGCCTGACCCGCTGAGTCACTCCAGCACATTCTGCCTTTTTCTGTGTTATCCCACTTTCGCACCCGCTGCCAACAAATTAGGGAAGAAACTGGAGCACCTGGTGGATACACGGGTCACAGAGAGAACGTTCACAAATTCCACACATATAGCACCCGAAGTCAGAATCAAACATGGGTCCCTGGTGCTGTGAAGCAGTAGTACTACCAGCTGTGTCACTGTGCCGTCCCATATACGTCGCAACTCTCATTGGATATTAATTTCGAGCTGAAATGGGTTCACATTGGTGCGTAGAATTGTTAAGAAAAGTTAGATGGATACAAAATGCTGGAGTAACTCAGCGGGTCAGGCAGCATCTCTGGAGAAAAGGAATAGGTGAAATTTCGGGTCAAGACCCCTTCTTCAGACTGAGAGATGTTTGAAGGCACATAGAAACATAGACATAGAAAATAGGTGCAGGAGTAGGCCATTCGGCCCTTCGAGCCTGCACCGCCATTCAATATAATCATGGCTGATCATCCAACTCAGTATCCCATCCCTGCCTTCTCTCCATACCACCTGATCCCTGTAGCCACAAGGGCCACATCTAACTACCTCTTAAATATAGCCAATGAACTGGCCTCAACTACCCTCTGCGGCAGAGAATTCCACAGATTCACCACTCTCTGTGTAAAAAAATGTTTTCCTCATCTCGGTCCTAAAAGACTTCCCTCTTATCCTTAAACTGTGACCCCTTGTTCTGGACTTCCCCAACATCGGGAACAATCTTCCTGCATCTAGCCTGTCCAACCCCTTAAGAATTTTGTAAGTTTCTATAAGATCTATAAGGCGGAACCACTTCGAAAATCAAAGACAGACACAAATCTATAAGATAAGAAGGAATGTCTTTAAAAAATGTCTTTGAAAAATATAAAAGTGGATAAGTCTCCAGGCCCTGACAGGATATTCCCTAGGACATTGAGGGAAGTTAGTGTAGAAATAGCCGGGGCTATGACAGAAATATTTCAAATGTCATTAGAAACGGGAATAGTCCCCGAGGATTGGCGTACTGCGCATGTTGTTCCATTGTTTAAAAAGGGTTCTAAGAGTAAACCTAGCAATTAGAGACCTGTTAGTTTGACTTCAGTGGTGGGCAAATTAATGGAAAAGATACTTAGAGGCAATATATATAAGCATCTAGATAAACAGGGTCTGATTAGGAACAGTCAACATGGATTTGTGCCTGGAAGGTCATGTTTGACTAATCTTCTTGAATTTTTTGAAGAGGTTACTAGGGAAATTGATGAGGGTAAAGCAGTGGTTGTTGTCTATATGGACTTTAGTAAGGCCTTTGACAAGGTTCCTCATGGAAGGTTGGTTAAGAAGGTTCAACTGTTGGGTATAAATGCAGGAATAGCAAGATGGATTCAACAGTGGCTGAATGGGAGAAAGCCAGAGGGTAACGGCCAACACTGGATGGCTGTTTATCGGGTTGGAGGCAGGTGAGACTAGTTTGGGGTGCCTCAGGGATCTGTGTTGGGTCCTTTGTTGTTTGTCATGTACATCAATGATCTGGATGAAGGTGTGTAAATTACATTGGATTAGTAAGTATGCAGATGATACCAAGATAGGGTGTGCTGTGGATAATGAAGAGGATTTCCAAATTCTACAGAGTGATTTAGGCCATTTGGAAAAAATGGGCTGAAAGATGGCAGATGGAGTTTAATGCTGATAAATGTGAGGTGCTACACCTTGGCAGGACAAATCAAAATAGGACGTACATGGTAAATGGTAGGGAATTGAAGAATACAGTTGAACAGAGGGATCTGGGTATAACCGTGCATAGTTCCTTGAAGGTGGAATCTCATATAGATAGGGTGGTAAAGAAAGCTTTTGGTATGCTAGCCTTTATAAATCAGAGCATTGAGTATAGAAGCTGGGATGTAATGTTAAAATTGTACAAGGCGTTGGTGAGACCAAATCTGGAGTATTGTGTACAATTTTTGGTCTCCCAATTATAGGAAGGATGTCAACAAAATAGAGAGAGTACAGAGGAGATTTACTAGAATGTTGCCTGGGTTTCAACACTAAGTTACAGAGATAGGTTGATAAGTTAGGTCTTTATTCTCTGGAGCGCAGAAGGTTAAGGGGGGGGGACTTGATAGAGGTCTTTAAAATGCTGAGAGGGATGGACAGAGTTGATGTGGACAAGCTTTTCCCTTTGAGAATAGGGAAGATCCAAACAAGAGGACATGACTTCAGAATTAAGGGACAGAAGTTTAGGGGTAATATGAGGGGGAACTTCTTTACTCAGAGAGTGGTAGCGGTGTGGAATGAGCTTCCAGTGGAAGTGGTGGAGGCAGGTTCATTGGTATCATTTAAAAATAAATTGGATAGGCATATGGATGAGAAGGGAATGGAGGGTTATGGTATGCAGGTACAGAATACTGGTGGGACTAAGGGGAAAAAAATTTGTTCGGCACGGACTTGTAGGGCCGAGATGGCCTGTTTCCGTGCTGTAATTGTTATATGGTTATATGGTTAGTCAGACGGTGGTGAATCTGTGGAATTCAATGGAAGTCAATTCATATTCTTTAAGGTGGAGATTGACAGATATTTGATTAGTACGGGTGTCAGGGGTTATGGGGAGAAGGCAGGAGAATGGAGTTGAGGGGAAAAGATAGATCAGCCGTGATTGAATGGCGGAGTAGACTTGATGGGCCGAATGGCCTTATTCTGCTCCTGGAACATGAACCTATGAACCATTAGAAGTTATTGTCTGAAGATAGACACAAAAAGCTGGAGTAACTCAGCGGGACAGGCAGCATCTCAGGAGTTATTGTTCGTTCACAGAAGAGATCTGTATATTCTATGAGGGGCGATGATTCAAACAGGCGGAGGGGGACTCACCGGCTCAGTGACATTGCCATCCTCCAACCCGCTCTTCAGCAGCTTACAGGTGCTATTCAGCAGGTTCCACCGAGTTATATCATGAGCACTGCAACAAACGGGAACAGAAGCGAGAGAATTCGGGTCAGGAAGGCGAAACCACAAAGACAGACACAAAATGCTGGAGTAACTCAGCGGGACAGGCAGCATCTCTGGAGAGAAGGAATGGACGACGTTTCGGATCGAGACCCTTCTTCAGACTGAGAGTCAGGGGGGGAGAGGAGAACAAAAAACAAGGATACGGCCAACACTAGAGGGCATGGCCGGCCACAAGGTACGAGAGGAGGAAAGTTTGACGGAGATATGCGGGGCAGGTTTTTATGAACGGGTGCCTGGAACGCACTGCTAGCCGTGGGACAAAAAAGAGAAAAAGAAAGGAATATACCTACTTCATATCTTTCCACACCCCTCACCCAGTTCTGAACTGACAAAGTGACCTCTTTCTTATCCATCATGTTGAAATCACCCATGTCAAATGCCAACGCCTCTCCCCCATGGACTCACTTACTTATGGAAGGTAGTTATTCTCTTCAGCGTGGACCACATTTGGTAAGATTCATCCTCGTCAAACCGGTCACCCTACGGCACAACAAAATCCACGAATAATGAGTCGCAGCAGAGTGTGATTGTCATAATCACTGGGAACGGAACAGTGAAACTCCTACTTGCTGTAGATTTACAGGCACGTTAACACAATAACACCTCAAATACATGTACAATGAACAATAAAGGAATCAAGAGATATGGGGAGAAGGCAGGAACGGGGTACTGATTATAGATGATCAGCCGTGATCATATTGAATGGCGGTGCTGGCTCGAAGGGCCAAATGGCCTCCTCCTGCACTTATTTTTCTATTCATATCTTATTTCTTATTTTTCTTATTCTTATTTTTCAAATTCATTTCACTTGCACTTCATGTGCAATGTGTCGAATAAAACCGTACTGTATTGTACGTTTCTCTACGTTCTATGTCTAACAATGTAAATAATTTCTCAGTTATACAAGAGCTGGAGAATATAAAATTATACCTTCAGTTATGCACTCCAGATTTTCGGTAGGCATGACCAATCATTCATGAACTGTTGACTAATATTCCACTTTGGTAGGTTGCTTCCAAACCCATTGGTAGGAACACCCAATTCTCCATATCCACCTTCCCAGCCGCTCTCTTTACATATCACTCCTCTCTTTAGCCTTTTGTCTTCTTTTTATCTCTAGCGTTTGTTCACCCATTTGCCAATCGCCCCCCCCCCCCCCCCCCACCACCCCCAACCCCCCACCTGTATCCACCTATCGCTTGCCAGGTGTTGTTCCACCCTCCCCCCCCACCCCACCCCCAATGTTTTTCCAGCTTTCTTTCCCCCTTACTCCAATCAGTCAGAAGAAATGTTCCAACCCAAAATGTCCACTATCCATGTCCCCACAGAGCTGCCAGATTCAGATTCAGATTCAGATTCAGATTCAATTTTAATTGTCATTGTCAGTGTACAGTACAGAGACAACGAAATGCATTTAGCATCTCCCTTGAAGAGCGAGATAGCAAACGATTTGAATATAAAATAAATAATAAGTGTCCGGGGGTGGGGGGGGGTGATTGGCAGTCACCGAGGTACGTTGTTGAGTAGAGTGACAGCCGCCGGAAAGAAGCTGTTCCTCGACCTGCTGATTCGGCAACGGAGAGACCTGTAGCGCCTCCCGGATGGTAGGAGGGTAAACAGTCCATGGTTGGGTGTGAGAGCAGTCCTTGGCAATGCTGCCTGACCTGCTGAGTTAATCCAGCATTTGTGTTTGAGTTGAGTTTATTGTCACGTGTACCGAGGTACAGTGAAAAGGTTTTTTGTTGTGTGCTAGCCAGTTAGCGGAAAGACAATACATATTTACAATTGAGCCATTTCACGGTGTACAGATTAAGAAAAGGTGCTGTAGGAGTAGAGATATAAAAGTATGGGGTGATTGTAATATGTGATTGCAGATCAGCTTCTGTGGTCAGCATCCTAATGTCACAACAATAAAGTTGAAACATCCCAATACCTAGTTTTTGTTCGGGCCGGTATAGTGGCATAGCAGTCAAGTTGCTGCCTTACAGCACCTGACCAGGTTAAATCCTGACTACAAGGGCTGTGTATACAGAGTTTATATATTCTCCCCATAACTGGTGACTGGTGACTAAAATTAGAGCACATGGTATTGGGGGTAGGGTGTTGACATGGATAGAAAATTGGTTGGCAGACCGGAAGCAAAGAGTAGGAGTGAACGGGTCCTTTTCAGAATGACAGGCAGTGGCGAGTGGAGTGCTGCAAGGCTCGGTGTTGGGGCCGCAACTGTTTACCATATATATTAATGATTTGGAAGAGGGAATTAGGAACAACACTAGCAAGTTTGCAGATGACACAAAGCTGGGTGGCAGTGTGAACTGTGAAGAGGATGTTAGGAGGTTGCAGGGTGACCTGGACAGGTTGAGTGAGTGGGCAGATGCGTGGCAGATGCAGTATAATATAGATAAATGTGAGGTTATCCACTTTGGTGGCAAAAACAAGGGGGCAGATTATTATCTCAATGGGGTTAGGTTAGGTAAGGGGGAGATGCAGCAAGACCTGGGCGTCCTTGTATGGGCGGTCTTCTATGTTTCTATGTAACCTGCGTGGGTTTTCTCCAGTTTCCTCTCACACTCCAAAGCCACACAGGTTAATGGGCTTGGTATAATTGTAAATTATCCCTTGTGTGTGTGTGTAGGATAGTGTTACTGTCCGGGGTTCACAGACTCGATGGGCCGAAGGGTCTGTTTCCGCGCTGTATCTCAAAACTAAAGGGCCTGTCCCACTTTCACGACCTAATTCGCGACCTCTGCCGAGTTTGCCTTTGACTCGTACTCGCAGCAAGGTCGTCTCGAGGTCGTAGGAAGTCGTAGGAGGTCGTAGGTAGGGTGTGAGCTAGTCGTAGGTACTCATGGCATCAAGTAGGTCGGGGCGTTTTTCTAGCATGATGAAAAATACCCACGAGTAAAAAAGGTCGTGAATTAGGTCATAAAAGTGAGACAAGCCCTTAAAGCTCTCGACCAGTATGCAACACTCAACCATGTGTCCCAAATCAGTCTCCATTGAAATAACTGTTTCATTAGATGATAAATAAATGCAAATCGCTATTTAGTAAAAAAAAAAGAGAGAAAATATAAAGGCCATACCTTGTGAAGAAAGTCTTTCAGCAGCAGGTTGAACTTTCCCACGAGCTGGTCGAACAGTTGGCTTTTCGCAAGTTCTACTTGTTCATGAGCAGCCAGCTCTTCCTTACTGAGGAACAGATATGCCTTCGAACAGAACTCCAAAACCTCAGAGCCCACCTCCTGCTCCACTATCTCCTTTATCTGCTTCAGTAGGGTGTTCAAATGCTGCCGTTTCCCAAAGAACACAGGGTCAGTGAAATAGCAACAACCCACATGCACCACAAAGTGCTGGAGTAACGCAGCAGGTCAGGCTGCATCCCTGGGGAACATGGATAGATGATGTTTCAGTCTTCAGTCTGACACGAAACGTCACCAATCCATGAATCAATGAATAAGTTTATTGGCCAAGTATTCACATACAGGGAATTTGCCTTGGTGCTCCGCCCGTAATGTTCTCTAAGGATCTCTATGGGATCTAACATATACCGAACATTCACTAACATATACCGAACTGACATATGTCCTCCAGTTAAAATTTTCGGTCACGTGAGGGGGGATCTACGCTCATTTGACCTTTGGTGAAATCACCCTATAGAAGTTGGGATGTAATGTTAAAATTGTACAAGGCATTGGTGAGGCCAATTCTAGAGTATGGTGTAAAATTTTGGTCGCCTAATTATAGGAAGGATGTCAACAAAATAGAGAGAGTACAGAGGAGATTTACTACAATGTTGCCTGGGTTTCAGCAACTAAGTTACAGAGAAAGGTTGAACAAGTTAGGGCTTTATTCTTTGGAGCGCAGAAGGTTAAGGGGGGACTTGATAGAGGTCTTTAAAATGATGAGAGGGATAGACAGAGTTGACGTGGATAAGCTTTTCCCACTGAGAGGAGGGAAGATTCAAACAAGGGGACATGATTTGAGAATTAAGGGACAGAAGTTTAGGGGTAACATGAGGGGGAACTTCTTTACTCGGAGAGTGGTGGCTGTGTGGAATGAGCTTCCAGTGAAGGTGGTGGAGGCAGGTTCGTTTTTATCATTTAAAAATAAATTGGATAGTTATATGGACGGGAAAGGAATGGAGGGTTATGGCGTGAGCGCAGGTATATGGAACTAGGGGAGAATACGTGTTCGGCACGGACTAGAGGGGTCGAGATGGCCTGTTTCCGTGCTGTAATTGTTATATGGTTATATGTTATATGGTTATATGGATGTTCTCCAGGGATGCTGCCTGCTGAGCTCATAAGATCATAAGAGATAAGAGCAGAATTAAGCCATTCGGCCCATCGTCCACTCCGCCATTCATTCATGGCTGTTCTATCTCTCCCTCCTAACCCCATTCTCCTGCCTTCTCCCTATAACCCCTGACATAGAAACATAGAAAATAGGTGCAGGAAGCCGCCACTCGACCCTTCGAGCCAGCACCGCCACTCATTGTGATCATGGCTGATCGTCCCCTATCAATAGCCCTTGACTCCACTAGCCCCCTAGAGCTCTATCTAACTCTCTCTTAAATCCATCCATTGGCCTCCACTGCCCTCTGTGGCAGGGAATTCCACAAATTCACAACTCTCTGCGTGAAAAAGTTTTTTTCTCACCTCAGTCTTAAATGACCTCCCCTTTATTCTAAGACAGACATTCGTACTAATCAAGAATCTATCTATCCAAGCCTTAAAATATATCAAATGACTTGGCCTCCACAGCCTTCTGTGGCAAAGAAATCCACAGGTTCACCACCCTCTGACTAAAGAAATTCCTCCTCATCTCCTTCCTAATTCTGAGGCTACGACCTCTAGTCCTGGACTAACCCACTAGTGGAAAAATCCTCTCCACATCCACTCTATCAAAGCCTGCAGTTACTCCAGCACTTTGTGTCCTTTTGTGTTAACCAGCATCTCAGTTCTTTGTTTCCACAACCAATTACACATGTTCCCTTGGCCCAAATGAACTTCCCACAGTGACAGTAAGATAAATAGTACTTGCCATTATTAATGTATAAATGATCCCACAAGGTGACAAGGATTGCTATGAATTGTGAATCGCTCTAAGATTTTAGCCATCCAAACCCAAGTTTTCCTACACTTGCAAATGGCCAGTGGACAGTAGGGGACAGGCACAGTGGCACAGCGGTGGAGTTACTGCCTGACAGCACCAGAGACCCGGATGCGGTCCTGACCTCGGCTGCTGTGTCTGTGCAATGTGGCCGCGTGGAATTTCTCCGGGTGCTCCGGTTTCCTCCCACATTCCAAAGTAGGTTCATTAGTTTCTTTAAAATGTCCCCAGTGTGTAGGATAGAACTGGTGTACGGGCCGTTGGTGGTCGGCATGGACTCGGTGGGCCGAAGGGCCTATTTCAACACTGTATCTCTAAACAAAACTAAACACCAATGCAGTAGTAAGATGGTAGAGCCGCTGCCTCACAGCTCTGGCAACCTGGATTCAACCCAAACTGCCGGTGCTGTCTGTGTGGAGTCTGCACGTACTGTCCATGACCGTGTGGTTTTCTGTCAGTAAGTGATATAGTTTCCTCCCGCATCCGTTAGATATGCAGATAGGTTGGGCTAATTAGCCACGTTATAAATCGGCCCGAGTATGTAGGTGAATGGTATCATTTAAGTGCCTGTCCCACCAGCATGCGATTGCATGCGTCTAGCGCGACCAAACGTGGTGGCTTGAGGCGTACGGCCTCGCGGGGCCGGTCCCACTTCCAACCGCGGAGCCGTCTGGAGTTATGCGGGGCTGGTCCTGACAACATACTCATCAATCAGCTGGGCAGGAGGCGGGCCGACTGAATTTGGCCGTCGCACAGCGTTGGGTGGTTACGTCATCACGCAACGCCACGTGCTAGGCGTACGCCGTCAAGACGCTGCGTACGCCGTCAGTATGCTGCGTACGCCCGTCGAGGCGCTGCGTACGGCCTCAATGCGGCTGCGGGCCGACAGGCCGTTGCCGCGGGGGATTTTTGGACAGTGTTAGTTTTTCGGAGCCCTGCACGATGTCGGGACCAGCCCCGCACAACTCCGGCGGTCAAAGTGGGACCGGCCCTGCGAGGCCGTACGGCTCAAGCGACCACGTTAGGTCGCGCTCACCGCCTGCAGTCGCATGCTCGTGGGACCGGCCCTTTAGGGTAAATTGATGGGAATGCAGAGAATAAAATGGAAGTGTAGGATTGACAAGAATGATAGTTTGATGGCCAGTGTGGGTTCAGTGGGCCCAAGAGCCTATTTTCATGCTGAATGACTCTATGAGTTTATAATGAAACGGATTAGTGTGGGATTGGTGTAAATGGGTGCATTCAGGACGATGGGGACTCAAGGGGCCAAAGGAACTATTTCCGTGCAGTCTGACTTTGGCTCACCTTTTCCAGTTGCAAAGTGCTGTAAACCTCCAGATCAAAATACTGCGGTATTTGTAGAAGGTTTAATTTAATTACTTTCTCCCCATGAGTGGAAAACTGCAAAATTAAAATACACATAATCAGATTCAAGTTGGCAACGAGTTGACTGAAACAACTCCGCGTATCTGACAACGGGCCTCGACCCAAAATGTCATTGTGTCCATTCCCCTCCACAGATACTGTCTGACTGGGTAAATGCACAGTGTCTCCTGCCCAGAGTAGGGAATCAAGATCCAGAGGACATGCGTTTAAGATGAGGGGGGGGATAGATTTAATTGATACAATTGACATTGATACAATTTATTTGTTGTCATGTCAAATGACAACAAAATTAATTGTATCAATATCTATTGTATCAATTAAATCTATCCCCCCCCCTCACCTTAAACGTATGTCCTCTGGTTCTTGATTCCCCTACTCTGGGCAAGAGACACTGTGTATTTGAACTTCATTGAGGTTCAAAGGAAATTTGGTTTCTGCAGTCATCCAACAAGAATTGGAACCTGAAGGGTAACTTTTTTTTTTACACACCAAGGGTGGACCCTATTCTACCAACATTTGGAAGACACTTGGACAGGAGAGGAGAGGGACGTCGGTTCGCAGAAACTGCTTCAGAACGTCAAGGGCGTGGCCGACCAGATTTTGGACTTTGAAGAATGGCACCAAAAATTGCGGCGCCTGCATGTGTAATTATACTCAAAGAGAATTTCACCGTGCAGTTGCACATGTGACAAATAAAGGGCCATTGGACCATTGGTGGGTGTGTGGAACGAGCTGCCGGAGGAGGTAGCTGAGGCAGGTCATATCGTTTAAGAGACACTTAGGCAGGTACATGGATAGGATAGATTTTGAGGGTTATGGGCCACGCACGGGCAGGTGGGACTGACTAGTGCAGATGGAGCATGTTGGTCTGGGCAAATTAGGCCGAAGGGCCTGTTTCCATGCAGATAGACTCTCTGACCCGCTGTGACCCTCCTTCCTCTAGCACTTTGTGTGTTGCTCAAGATTCCAGCACCCGCAGCCTCTGGTTTCTCCGTAGGTCTGAGGTTACATTCTTCTTTCACTCTTCCCGGATAATTTGTTTCCACTTCTGCAATCCCCACTTCCCCACTTCCTGAACACGCAGAGCTCAAAGATCGATTCTCCTCTCTGGACCTACAAGGAAGTAGCTGGATGCCTGCAGACTACAAGCTTGACCTCCCCAAGCCAGCCTGGGGCCGCAAGAGGAATTAAATAACCATATAACCATATAACAATTACAGCACAGAAACAGGCCATCTCGGCCCTTCTAGTCCGTGCCGAACACTTACTCTCACCTAGTCCCATCTACCTGCACTCAGACCATAACCCTCCATTCCTTTCCCGTCCATATGCCTATCCAATTTATTTTTAAATGATAAAAACGAACCTTCCTCCACCACTTCCACTGGAAGCTCATTCAACACAGCTACCACTCACTGAGTAAAGAAGTTCCTCTTCATGTTGCCCGTAAATTTTTGTCCCTTAATTCTCAAATCAAGTCCTCTTGTTTGAATCTTCCCTACTAATAAGACATTGCGAGGTCTGCGTTTTGACTCACGTTCTGCTTCGGGGATCTCTGCAGATCGTCTTAAGAAAATGCCCCCATACAAAAACATCATTCAGATGTTTAATGGGTGAATGGGTGATGGCTGGTCGGCGTGGACTCGGTGGATTGAAGGGCCTGTTTCAATGCTGAATCTCTAAACTAAACTGCTGTAGGCATTTTTTGACTAATTCGTCATGATCATTCTCCCCTACTATGACACAACCTTGGGCGATACGACGGTGCAGTGGTCACATTGCATCTTACCAGGGCCAGAGACCCGTGTTTAATCCTGACTACAGGTACTTGTCTGTACAGAGTTTGTACACTCTCCCCGTGGCGTGCGTGCATTTTCTCCAGGAGCTCTGGTTCCCTCCCACATTACAAAGATGTGCAGGCTTGTAAGTTAATTGGCTTCAGTAAATTGTCCCTAATGTGCAGGGTAGAAGTAGCGTAGGGGTGATTGCTGCTCAGCCTGGACTAGGTAGGCCAAAAGGCCTGTTTCCATGTTGTCTCTCTAAACTAAACTAAACCAAACCAAACTAAACTAAACCAAACCATGAGCATCCCCCCCCCCCCCAATAATTCTCATCTACACCTCGACACACAAACGAAGGTTCAGAGTCCCCCAACAAACCTTGGCCAGCAGCTGTGGAAGTGCCACGATGAAATGTTCCGTCAGCTTCGCCCGATCGTCGAGATGTGACTTTCTCTCCTTTCCCATCTGAACCTAAAATACAGGTCAGAAGACAACACAGATCCACATTGAGCATGGTCACCAGCAGGCATTATGTGAATGGAGAAAGACTGCAGATGAGTGGAGATCTAGTGCGTACAAAGGAACTGCAGACGCTGGTTGACATTGGAAATAGACGATGGAGTAACTCAGTGGGTCAGGCAGCCTCTCTGGAGAAAAGGAATAGGTGACGTTTCGGGTCAAGACCCTTCTTCAGTGATCACATGTTCTTCTGAATGAGACACCAGGAAAAAAGTTAGCATATAAGTGCAGCAAATAATTAAAAAGCATAAGGCACATTGTGTAGAGATAGAGAGGTACACACAGGGTGCTGGAGTAACCCAGCGGGTCAGGCAGCATCTTTGGAGAACATGGATAAGTGGCGTTTCGGGGTCAGGACCCTTCTTCAGACTGATTATACGAGGGGAGAGAAAGCTGGGAAAGTGGTGGGGGTGGAATAACGGCCGGCATGTGATAGGTGGATACAGACGAGAGGGATTTCGATTGGCAGATGGGTGGACAAAGGCTGTAGATAATAAAAAGGAGACAAAATGCTGTAATATAAGGAGAAAAGTGAGACATGAAGGCAGAGGAATGGACTTCAGAGATACAGTGTGGAAACAGGCCCTTTGGCCCATCGACCAGCGATCGCCCTGTAGAGTATCACTACACTAGGGACAATTCCCAATTTATGGAAGCCCCATTAACCGACAAACCTGAAAGTCTTTGGAGCGTTGGAGGAAACCGGAGCACCCGGAGAAAACCCACGCAGTCACAGGGACAGCGTGCAAACTCCATACCGACAGCACCCGTGGTCAGGATCGAACCCAGGTCAATGGCGCTGCAAGGCAGCAACTCTACCTCTAGGCCACTGTGCCGCCCCTAAATGAGAATAGATACATGCGGAAGGGGACGGGGGGGGGGGAAGGACAAAGTGGCGACGGGCGGGTGGTATACAGGGAAGCGAAGGGGGGGGGGGGGGGGGAGAGTGGGCAGTTTGATGCCTAAAATTAGAGAACTCAACGTTGTTACCATTGGACTGGCAGCTACCCAGAGCGGAATATGAGGTGCGGTCCTTCCAGTCTGCGTGTGGCTTCACTTATACATTAATTGACACTAACCTTCTTTCCTAAGCACCTGCCTCCAGGCGGGAGACCCTCGGCTGCCTGGCGTATTGAGCTCAGCATGATTTCAACCAATGCCGCCTTCTGCAAATCAGTGAAGGCTGGAAAATAATAATCATTGCATATAAATCCGTGAGAAACACAGACAGTCGCGCAGTGGCGCAGCGGTAGAGATGCCGCCTTACAGAGCCAGAACCCCGGGTTGGATCCTGCGTACGGATATTGTCTGTACGGAGTCTCTACATTCTACCCGTGACCGCGGGGGTTTCCTCCGGGTGCTCCGGTTTCCTCCCACATTCCAAAGACCCATAGGTTTGTAGGTTAATTGGCTTCTTGTCCAATGTGTGCAAGGTAGAGCTAGAGCTAGTGGTTTCAACAACTAAGTTACAGAGATAGGTTGAATAAGTTAGGTCTTTATTCTCTGGAGCGCAGAAGGTTAAGGGGGGACTTGATAGAGGTCTTTAAAATGATGACAGGGATAGACAGAGTTGATGTGGACAAGCTTTTCCCTTTGAGAATAGGGAAGATTCAAACAAGAGGCCATGAATTCAGAATTAAGGGACAGAAGTTTAGGGGTAATATGAGGGGGAACTTCTTTACTCAGAGAGTGGTAGCGGTGTGGAATGAGCTTCCAGTGGAAGTGGTGGAGGCAGGTTCATTGGTATCATTTAAAAATAAATTGGATAGGCATATGGATGAGAAGGGAATGGAGGGTTATGGTATGAGTGCAGGCAGGTGGGACTAAGGGAAAAAAAAAGTTGTTCGGCACGGACTTGTAGGGCCGAGATGGCCTGTTTCCGTGCTGTAATTGTTATATGGTTATATGTACTGGATGATCGCTGGTTGGCGAGGACTCGATGGGCCGAAGGGCCTGATTGGGCTCCGTATCTCTGAAAAACAGTCAGAACCTATTTTCCCCAGGATGAAAAAAGTAAATACTAGAAGGTATTGCTTTCAGGTGAGAGGCGCAAGGTTTCACAAAGATTTTATTTTACACAGCGGGTGGTGAGTGTCTGGAACTCACTGCCGTGTGGGTGGTGGTTGAGGCAGTTACGATGGTGACGCTTAAGAGGCTTTTGGATAGGCACTTGGGTATGGAGGGGAATGGATTTGGCGCGGACAGATAAGAGAAGTTCTTGACATCAAGTTTGGCACAGACATTATGGGCCAAAGGGCCTGTTTTTGTCCTGGTCTGTTCGATGTTTTTAGTTTTAGTCTTTGAGGTACAGCATGGAAACAGGCCCTTTGGCCCACCGAGTCCGTGCCGAACATTGATTCACCCGCACATTAGTTCCATCTTATCCCACTTTTTCATCCTACGCGCCAATTTACAGCAGCCGGGGGGAGGAAGATTGCAACCTTCACGTGGTCCGCCCTGTTTCGACTACTAATGCAATCAACTCGATGTGCACAAACGGAAGATCAAATAGAACAAGTTGTCCAACAACTTTAGGCTGTGCACGCCACACGGAAGAAGATTTACAGCAGCTAATTGCCTACGAACCTGTACGTCTTTGAAATGTGGGGAGAAAAACTGGAGCACCCGGAGAAACCCAATGTGGTCACAGGGAGAACATACAAAGTGGCGCACAGACAGCGCCCGTAGTCAGGATCACCGGCACTGTGAGGCAGCACTCTACCGCCTGCGCCACTGTTTTACGTTCTATAATCGGACCTCAAAGCTTTCGAAGCAACTGCAGACCTGTGCACACAAACAACTTCCTCACCTTCTTCCTCTGGCCCGACATCTTGCAGCAGTAGAGCCGTCATAGACTCCCAATCCTTCAGTAGAACTGCCGAAGAGTCCCAGAGGCTGTCAACGAGGTAGGCTGAATGTGTACATCCCTGAAGAGTACAAGCGGCAAGAAATAATATGTGGGTCTGATATTCACATGGGAAACACCACCTTAAAGTGGATGGGTTGTTGTAGGGGTGAGGAGAGGTGACGGATGGTGGTCAGACCCACATCTACGGACAACACATCTCATTCCATCACTCGGTGGCCATTGCCCACACTCTCCCACCCCTTTCTCAGCGACGTCCCTCTTCTAACTCCCTTTGTTTCTGTGACATGGTCCCTAAACCTATCTCCTTCTGTATGTTGCTCAGTATCTCATGTGATTAATTTCCACATTCCGTGGTCATCCTCTGTTCCTGATGCACCCTGCTATGTGTCTCAAGGGCCTGTCCCACCAGCATGCGATTGCACGCGTCCTAGCGCGACCAAACGTGGTGGCTTGAGGCGTACGGCCTCGCGGGGCCGGTCCCACTTCCAACCGCGGAGGCGTATGGAGTTGTGCGGGGCTGGTCCTGACATCATACTCACCAATCAACTGGGCAGGAAGCGGGCCGACTGAATTTGGACGTCACACGGCGTCCGGCGGTTACATCATCGCGCAACTGTACGCCGGGCGGTGACGTCATCGCGCTAGGCGTACGCCTTCAAGAAGCTGCGTACGTCGTTGAGCCGCTGCGTACGGCCTCAATGCGGCTGCGGGCCGACAGGCCGTTGTCGTGTGGGATTTTTGAACAGTGCAAGATTTTTGGAGCCACGCGCGATGTCGGGACCAGCCCCGCACAACTTCATACGCCTCCGCCGATCAAAGTGGGACCGGCCCCGCGAGGCCATACGCCTCAAGCGACCACGTTTGGTCGCGCTAGACGCATGCTATCGCATGCTGGTGGGACAGGCCCTTCACTCAGCACAGAAACAGGTTCTTTGGCCCAACTTGCCCTTGCCGACCAAGATGTCCCACCTACTCTAGTCCCACTTGCCTGTGCTTCGCCAGCATGAACAGTAAGGTCAGTCTGATATTTAATACCATAATATATCCAGACTGTAAATCCCACCTCGCTCTGCAGGTAGAAGTTCACCAGAGTCTTCAAGTGGCTGATGTGCTGCGTATCCTTTCTCTCTTGCACTTCATCTGGCACTTCAGAGTCCTGACTGCAGAACAACCTAAAGGACAAAGGTTTTGCAATGATTGGTTGGTCTTGTATTTCTTTGTCAAGTAAGCCAGTGTTTATGGTCCTGGATTCTTGGAATCGAGGGGAAGGGGATGAGAAGTGCGATGGGAGAGATACAAGGTCTTACTGAAAGATGGAGCAGGCTTGGGAATACACAGGCTTGTCAGGTTCCTTGCATTTTTGGTTATTGAATTAATGGTGTATCTTCCCTCTCGGGTATATGCAACACGATACGATACGAGAGAACTTTACATTTCCCAGGAGGGAAATTGATCTGCCAACAAGTCATAAAACACAAAATACATGAAACATGAAATTAAAGTGAGGTTGAAACTTCAGGATTGGGGTGTCCAAAGGGGGGGGGGGGGGGGGGGTTGGGGAGAGTCAGTGTACCCCACAACAGAAGGGGGGGGGGTTGTACGGTTTGAAAGCCACAGGGAAGAAGGATCTCCTGTGGCATTCTGTGCTGCATCTTGGTGGATCCAGTCTGATGTTGAAAGTACTCAGCTTGACCAGTGTGTCATGGACCATATATGTAAATGATCTGAGATCGAACATTCTGAAAAATAGCATTCATGTAATTTTGGCGAATAATTACTCTTTGGACTTTAGACTTTAGGGATTCAGTGTAAAAACAGGCCCTTCGGCCCAGCGAGTCCACGCAGCCCAGTGATCACACCGTACTATCCCACAATCCAGGGACAATTTACAATTTACAGAAGCCAATTAACCTACAAGCCTGTATGTCTTTGGAGTGTGGGAGGAAACCGGAGCACCCGGTGAAAGCCCACAAGGTTACAGGTAGAACGTAGTCAGGATCAATCTTGGGTCTCGGGCGCTGTAAGGTAGCAACTCTACGGCTAAGCCACTGTTCCACCCCACCTCAAACCAAATTTCAGAAAGAGGTTGAACACGGTCCTGACCCAAAACGTCGCCTGTGCATCCCTCCACAGATGCTGTTTGACTCACAGAGTTCCTCCAGCAATAGACAATAGGTGCAGGAGTAGGCCATTCAGCCCTTCGAGCCTGCACCGTCATTCAATGTGATCCCAATCAGTATCCCATTCCTGCCTTCTCCCCATATCCCCTGCCTCCGCTATCTTTGTCAGTATTTGAACGACAGATGGCGCAATGGGCTAAGTGTTCGGCTGGCGACCGGAAGGTAGCCGGTTCGAATCCCGCTTGGAGTGCATACTGTCGTTGTGTCCTTGGGGCAAGACACTTCACCCACCTTTGCCTGTGTGTGAATGTGTGTGAGTGACTGGTGGTGGTCGGAGGGGCCGTAGGCACAGATTAGCAGCCACGCTTCCGTCAGTCTGCCCCAGGGCAGCTGTGGCTACAGAAGTAGCTCACCACCACCGAGTGTGACTGAGGAGTGAATGAATAATGCGATGTAAAGCGCCTTGAGTATCTAGAAAGGCGCTATATAAATCCCATCCATTATTATTATTATTATTATCTTTAAGAGCCTTATCTAGCTCTAAAGAGCCCTATTCAGCACTTTGTGTTTTAGTCAAGGTTCCAGCATCTGCAGTTCCTTGTGTCTTCAGAAGGAACTAATCTGGTCCTTCTTGCATAACTGTTCCTGTAGCTACATGTGTGGGAATTGGCTACATTGTAGCCTACATTGTAACGTTGACCCAAACTATCTCACTGGCTGTCAACCACCTTCTCATGCAATGAGAAAGGGATTGAAAAGTCACACCTCTTCTTTCCTATCTCATGCTCATTCACTTGCTAATACTAACATTGGCCCAGTGATTTCCACAAACTTTCATACCCCTGCGGGGCCCATCACAAATACTGATATGTTCTTAAGGATTCATGTTGCAGGAGTAGAATGAGGCCATTCGGCCCATCAAGCCTACTCCGCCATTCAATCATGGCTGATCTATCTCTCCCTCCGAACCCCATTCTCCTGCCTTCTCCCCATGACCCTTGACCCCCGTACTAATCAAGAACACATCAATCTCCACCTTAAAAATATCAATTGACTTGGCCTCCACAGCCTTCTGTGGCATTGAATTCCACAGATTCACCACCCTCAGAGTAAACTGCGTTGGAAGTCATTAAGTAGCTGAAAAGCATTGCTTGCATCCGTCAGACACCTTCAGGTGAAAGTTGCTCAGGACAATTCCTATTCATTTCCTATTTTACAAATGAACTATTACAAACAGGAAACATGTTGCCGATGTTGGGGGAGTCCAGAACCTGGGGTCACAGTTTAAGAATAAGGGGTAGGCCATTTAGGACTGAGATGCGGAAAAACTTTTTCAAGCAGACAGTTGTGGATCTGTGGAATTCTCTGCCACAGAAGGCAGTGTAGGCCAATTCACCGGATGTTTTCAACAGAGAGTCAGATTTAGCTCTTAGGGCTAACAGAGTCAAGAGATATGGAAAGAAAGCAGCAAAAGGAGTACTGATTTTGGATGATCAGCCGTGATCATATTGAATGGCGGTGCTGGCTCGAAGGGCAGAATGGCCTACTCCTGCACCTATTTTCTATCTTTCTATGTTTAATCATAATAAATAACTCAGTCCCCTTTTTGGGAGGATATGGAACCCCACTATCCCTCTTTAAAGAAATAGTTCACAACAGCCACCTTTATGGATTAGTTTTCAATGTTCCACAAACATAAAAATTACAGCTGTTATCAGGCAACTGAACCCTCCTACCAACAACTAAAGAGAAGTCCTGATCAACTACAGTTAACATTTTAGTTTATTGTCAAATGTACCGAGGTACAGTGAAAAGCTTTTGTTGCGTGCCATCCAGTCAGCAGAAAGACAATACATGATTACAATCGAGCCGTTTACAGTCTATAGATAAATTATAAGGGAATAACATTTAGTGCAAGGTAAAGCCAGCAAAGTCTGATCAAAGATAGTCGGAGGGTCGCCAAAGAGGTAGATAATAGTTCAGGACTGCTCTCTGGTTGTGGTAGGATGATTCAGTTGCCTGACCTACCTCATTGGAGGTCATAGAAACATAGAAACATAGAAATTAGGTGCAGGAGTAGGCCATTCGGCCCTTCGAGCCTGCACCGCCATTCAATATGATCATGGCTGATCATCCAACTCAGTATCCTGTACCTGCCTTCTCTCCATACCCCCTGATCCCCTTAGCCACAAGGGCCACATCTAACTCCCTCTTAAATATAGCCAATGAACTGGCCTCAACTACCCTCTGTGGCAGAGAGTTCCAGAGATTCACCACTCTCTGTGTGAAAAAAGTTCTTCTCATCTCGGTTTTAAAGGATTTCCCCTTTATCCTTAAGCTGTGACCCCTTGTCCTGGACTTCCCTAACATCGGGAACAATCTTCCTGCATCTAGCCTGTCCAACCCCTTAAGAATTTTGTAAGTTTCTATAAGATCCCCTCTCAATCTTCTAAATTCTAGAGAGTATAAACCAAGTCTATCCAGTCTTTCTTCATAAGACAGTCCTGACATCCAGGAATCAGTCTGGTGAACCGTCTCTGCACTCCCTCTATGGCAATAATGTCCTTCCTCAGATTTGGAGACCAAAACTGTACGCAATACTCCAGGTGTGGTCTCACCAAGACCCTGTACAACTGCAGTAGAACCTCTCTGCTCCTATACTCAAATCCTTTTGCAATGAAAGCTAACATACCATTCGCTTTCTTTACTGCCTGCTGCACCTGCATGCCTACCTTCAATGACTGGTGTACCATGACACCCAGGTCTCGCTGCATCTCCCCCTTTCCCAATCGGCCACCATTTAGATAATAGTCTGCTTTCCTGTTTTGCCACCAAAATGGATAACGTCACATTTATCCACATTATACTGCATCTGCCAAACATTTGCCCACTCACCCAGCCTATCCAAGTCACCCTGCAGTCTCCTAGCATCCTCCTCACAGCTAACACTGCCCCCCAGCTTAGTGTCATCCGCAAACTTGGAGATATTGCCTTCAATTCCCTCATCCAGATCATTAATATATATTGTAAATAGCTGGGGTCCCAGTACTGAGCCTTGGGGTACCCCACTAGTCACTGCCAGCCATTGTGAAAAGGACCCGTTTACTCCTACTCTTTGCTTCCTGTTTGCCAGCCAGTTCTCTATCCACATCAATACTGAACCCCCAATGCCTTGTGCTTTAAGTTTGTATACTAATCTCTTATGTGGGACCTTGTCGAAAGCCTTCTGGAAGTCCAGATACACCACATCCACTGGTTCTCCCCTATCAACGCTACTAGTTACATCCTCGAAAAATTCTATAAGATCCGTCAGACATGATTTACCTTTCGTAAATCCATGCTGACTTTGTCCAATGATTTCACCACTTTCCAAATGTGCTGCTATCCCATCTTTAATAACTGACTCTAGCAGTTTCCCCACTACCGATGTTAGACTAACTGGTCTGTAATTCCCCATTTTCTCTCTCCCTCCCTTCTTAAAAAGTGGGGTTACGTTTGCTACCCGCCAATCTTCAGGAACTACTCCAGAATCTAAAGAGTTTTGAAAGATTATTACTAATGCATCCACTATTTCTGGAGCTACTTCCTTAAGTACTCTGGGATGCAGCCTATCTGGCCCTGGGGATTTATCGGCCTTTAATCCATTCAGTTTACCCAACACCACTTCCCGGCTAACCTGGATTTCACTCAATTCCTCCAACTCCTTTGACCCGCGGTCCCCTGCTATTTCCGGCAAATTATGTATGTCTTCCTTAGTGAAGACGGAACCAAAGTAGTTATTCAATTGGTCCGCCATATCCTTGTTCCCCATGATCAACTCACCTGTTTCTGACTGCAAGGGACCTACATTTGTTTTAACTAATCTCTTTCTTTTCACATATCTATAAAAACTTTTGCAGTCAGTTTTTATGTTCCCTGCCATTTTTCTTTCATAATCTATTTTTCCTTTCCTAATTAAGCCCTTTGTCCTCCTCTGCTGGTCTTTGAATTTCTCCCAGTCCTTCGGTATGCTGCTTTTTCTGGCTAATTTGTACGCATCATTCTTCGCTTTGATACTATCCTTGATTTCCCTTGTTATCCATGGATGCACTCCCTTCCCTGATTTATTCTTTTGCCAAACTGGGATGAACAATTGAGGTTCATCCATGCAGTCTTTAAATGCCTTCCATTGCATATCCACCGTCAACCCTTTTAGAATTAATTGCCAGTCAATCTTGGCCAATTCACGTCTCATACCCTCAAAGTTACCTTTCTTTAAGTTCAGAACCATTGTTTCTGAATTAACAATGTCACTCTCCATCCTAATGAAGAACTCAACCATATTATGGTCACTCTTGCCCAAGGGGGCACGTACAACAAGATTGCTAACTAACCCTTCCTCATTACTCAATACCCAGTCTAAAATAGCCTGCTCTCTCGTTGGTTCCTCTACATGTTGATTTAGATAACTATCCCGCATACATTCCAAGAAATCCTCTTCCTCAGCACCCCTGCCAATTTGATTCACCCAATCTATATGTAGATTGAAGTCACCCATTATAACCGTTTTGCCTTTGTCGCACGCATTTCTAATTTCCTGTTTGATACCATCTCCAACTTCACTACTACTGTAAGGTGGCCTGTACACAACACCCACCAGCGTTTTCTGCCCTTTAGTGTTTCGCAGCTCTACCCATACCGATTCCACATCCTCCAAACTAATGTCCTTCCTTTCCATTGCATTAATCCCCTCTCTAATCAGTAACACTACCCCACCTCCTTTTCCTTTCTGTCTATCCCTCCTGAATATTGAATATCCCTGGATGTAGTCATGAGGTACTATCTACCTCATTCGAGACCCTCGGACTATCTTTGATCTAACTTTACTGGACTTTATCTTCCACTAAACTTTATTCACATTATTCCCTTCATCATTTATCTGTACAGTATGGATAGTTCGATTGTAATAGAAACATAGAAAATAGGTGCAGGAGGCCATTCGGCCCTTCGAGCCAGCGCCGCCATTCATTGTGATCATGGCTGATCGTCCCCAATCAATAACCCGTGCCTGCCTTCTTCCCATATCCCTTGACTCCACTAGCCCCTAGAGCTCTATCTAACTCTCTCTTAAATCCATTTATTGTTTTTCTGCTGACTGGATGGCATGCAACGAAAGCTTCTCCCTGTATTTGATACACCTACCATTAAACTAAACTGAAACTTAAACTCAACTCAATAATGTCCTAATGTAGAAACAAGGAACTGCAGATGGTGGTTTACAAAAAATGACACAAAGTGCTGGAGTAACTTAGCATGTCAGGCAGTTCTCTGGAGAATATGGATAGGTGACATTTCGGATTGGGACCCTTCTTCAGACTGGGGTTTGGCGACCTGAAACATCATCTATCCATGTTCTCCAGAGATACTGCCTGACCCTCTGAGTAACTCCAGCACTTTGCGGGTTTATATTCCCCTCATAATGTCCCAAGTAGTTTCCAGGCATCCCCTGGTGTTTGAAACATAGAAACATAGAAAATAGGTGCAGGAGTAGGCCATTCGGCCCTTCGAGCCTGCACCGCCATTCAATATGATCATGGCTGATCCAACTCAGTATCCCGTACCTGCCTTCTCTCCATACCCTCTGATCCCCTTAGCCACAAGGGCCACATCTAACTCCCTCTTAAATATAGCCAATGAACTGGCCTCGACTACCCTCTGTGGCAGAGAGTTCCAGAGATTCACCACTCTCTGTGTGAAAAATGTTCTTCTCATCTCAGTTTTAAAGGATTTCCCCCCTTATCCTTAAGCTGTGACCCCTTGGCCTGGACTTCCCCAACATCGGGAGCAATCTTCCTGCATCTAGCCTAATATATCTGTACTCATAGCAGTTTAGTTTATCCCAATCTAACTTGTATTTGAATATTGAAAATGAAACAGAACTGGAAATGGCAAAGGTTACTGTGCTCTTGCACCCTTCTGTATTGCCCTTGAACATGCCTCTGAAGCCTGCAATCCCCATGGTCAGTTCCTTGGCTGTTGCCTCTCCTCTTTTGTGAATCACGAGCGGTGGATGTAACTGAAATAGGATCTTCTGGCCCTTCGCTGGACTAGTTGAGAACATTCTTACTTACTTCCAATGCAAGAACTCTGCAGCTGCCAAGGCAACAGGTCTGTGCGCAGAGTAAACAAAATGGTATAGCTGTTTGCAGTCTTCTGATGACAAGGCTTCGTCACAGTTCCTGCAGCAAATCAAGGTACAGGCATGATTAGGCAAAGTCTGTGTTGTAATTAGCAAATATCCTATAGCGGAACAAGATAGATCAGTCAAGTCAAGTCAAGTTTATTCGTCACATACACATACGAGATGTGCAGTGAAATGGACAGTGGCAATGCTCGCGGACTTTGTGCAAAAGACAAACAAACAAACTACAAACAAACTACAAACAGAATCACATATTCTTTTACATATTAAATATTGTGGGCGGAAGGAAAAACGGTCAGTAAAGTTAGTCCCTGGTGAGATAGGAGTTTACAGTCCAAATGGCCTCTGGGAAGAAACTCCTTCTCAACCTCTCCGTTCTCACCGCATGGCAACGGAGGCGTTTGCCTGACCATAGCAGCTGGAACAGTCCGTTGCAGGGGTGGAAGGGGTCTCCCATGATTTTATAGGCTCTGGAGTTGCACCTCCTGATGTATAGTTCCTGCAGGGGGGGGCGAGTGAACTCCTGCTAAATGCAATGGGCTGACGTGTAGTACGCAACGGAACGGAAAGTGGGCCTTTTTTTCAGCCATTTCCATAACCCGACCCGACCCGCAATGTAATCAACGTTGCGGGGGAACAGTTTGTGTTAATAAATTTAAATTCTGAAAATGAGAAGATTTTTACCAAAGAACTTTTATTTTTACGAGGATGTTTCCATAACCGGCTTCCGTCTCCGCACCAGTATCTTTGCTCCGCTACGGGATCTTTGGTGCGGAGACGGAAGCCGGTTACGGAAATGGGGCTGAAAATTACCCATGAATCTGCCCGTGAACGTGCTACGTTTTTTTCGTCGAGTGGGCGATCTTGCTCGCTATAGGATCTTTGGTAATTAGCACTTTTGGTTAAGTCCTTGTAACCTTCTGTAGCCATTACAATGTGCACGGGAATTAAATTGCTACCTACACCTACGGGTGCGGGGTCGAGGTGTTAGAGAGGTGGGCCGCTGGAGGCCGGCAGCAGTCAGGGGAATCGTGTGGAGGCTGGAGGCTCCACAGAGGTCGGAAGAGCGTTTGGATCGGACGTTGCTTGCAGCGGCACGGAATGGCAACGGCCTGGAGCGGTGGTGGAGGACATCGCCAGGCCAGGCCAACAGCATCGCCAGGCCAGGCCAACAGCATCGCAACTCCGACTCAGTGCCACCTCCAGTGTAACGGGCCATTCAAACCAAGATAAGACTCTGTACTCTGAAGAACTTTGAAACTTGGGAGGGCCAGAAACGTGACAACTCTTTGTGTACTGCCTGGGTGAAGTCTGCTATTCTATCACTAAAATCGTTGCATTTTTGTACTTACCTATGATTGTGCTTATCTATAATATGATTTTACCGGACTGTATGCAAAACAAAGAATTTCACTGTACTTAGGTACATGTGTCAATAAAGTATCATTGTCATTGTTAATGGTATGTAAGTGCCCTCACCCTCTAAAGTCTCTAGGGTAAAATTGGATGGTGAGGAGTGTATAGGAAGGAATTGCAGATGCTGGTTTAAACCGAAGATAGACACAAAATGCTGCAGTAACTCAGTGGGACAGGCAGCATCTCTGGAGAGAAGGAATGGGTGACGTTTCGGGTCGAGACTCTTATTCAGACCGAATGGTGAGTAACTTGGTCAACTGGTTTTCCACAGGGCAGAAGGGAATAGAAACTATATTGAAGAAAAATGCTCCGAGCATGAGCAAGAACATGTGAGATTGTGTCGATAGTCAATGGCTGGTCTATTATTATATTAGAAATTAGAAACAATTACAATCAGGGGACGGCACGGTGGCGCAGCGGTAGAGTTGCTGCCTTACAGTGTCAGAGACCCGGGTTCGATCCTGACTACAGGTGCTGTCTGTATGGAGTTTGTACGTTCCCCCCCTGACCTGCGTGGGTTTTCTCCAGGTGCTCAGGTATCCTTCCACACTCCAAAGACATGCATGTTTGTAGGTTAATTGGCTTTGATAAAATTGTAAATTGTCCTTGATGTGCAAGATGGTGTTAGTATATGAGGAGATCGCAGGTGTCGGTGGGCCGAAGGGCCTGTTTCTGTGCTGGATCTTTGAAGTCTACAAAGTGTTGCACATCATGGAAAATGTACAGGTCTCTGGTTTTATTTCATGTTTATTTAATGTAGGTGCCGCAGCAGGCAGAGCTGTTGCCTGACAGCGCCAGAAACCCGTGGCCGATTCTGACCTCGGCTGCTGCTTGTGTGGAGTTTGCAAGTTCACCCTGTGACCTCGTGGGATTCCTCCCCCATCCTTAGGACGTGCGGGTCTGTAGGCTAATTGGCCCTCTGTGAATTGCCGCTTGTATGTCGGGAGTGGATGCAAAAGCGGGTTAATGTAGAACGAGTGTGAAATCGATGCTTGGCGTGGAGTCGGTGGGCCAAGGGGCCTGTTTCCACGCTGCAGTTTAATTTAGAGATACAGCACGGAAACAGGTTCATCGGCCCACCGGGTCCGTGCCCCCCAGCGATCCCCGCACACTAACACCATCCTACACCCACTAGGGACAATTTTTACATTTACCAGGCCAATTACAAACCTACAAAAAGGTAATTTCCCCCCACCTTTGGAGTGCGGGAGGAAACCGAAGATCTCGGAGAAAACCCACACAGGTCACGGGGAGAACGTAAACCTCTGTACAGACACAGCTGTACGTAGTCGGGATCGAACCCGGGTCTCCGGCGCTGCTTTCGCTGTAAAGGCTGCACCACCGTGAATGATTACAATTAAAACTCAATTGGAATAATCCCCATTTTGTCAGGCAATAATAAAGAGGTAATTACTCACTGCATCATGAGAGTTAACACCTTAATTGCTTGTACGGCAACGTCACTTTCTTTGTCCAATATCATTGACTTGATCCTATCCTATAGAACAGGAATGTGACAAGGAATAACTAACAGGTTTTCAATAGTTGATCTAGAAACCCCCTTCCTAAAAACATCAGTGAATAAGGTCTCCACTGTCGTGATTATGTAAATAGTCATTTAGTGTTCAAATAATAATCCAATGATTGAACATACATTAATAAGGTAATTTTTGTAACTTTGTCAGTGCCAAAACTTGGCGACACTTGTGGTGACACTTACGTACTGCCTAGGTGAGGCAGTACACAAGTTAACCTAGGTAATACGACATGGTTTTACCGGTTTGGACCCAAAACAAAGCATTTCACTCTACCTAGATTCATGTGACAATAAAGAATCATCGAATCATTAATGATTTATTCTAAAATATACTTTTCCATTTGCACAGATTACATGCACAGATTAATTAATGGTACGCACTAACACACGAGATAGACTCAAAAGGCTGGAGTAACTCAGCAGGTCAGGCAGCACCTCTGGAGAAAAGGAACAGGTGATGTTACGGGTCGGAATCCTTCTTCAGACTGAACCCTTGCTACCTCCTGCACCCACACACAACTCACTGATTTCACCACGAACTTCCATCCGGCGTTCAAATTCACCTGAACCATTTCTGTAATTTCCCTACTGTTTCCAGACCTCACTATCTCCATCGTGGGTGATAGACTACTGACCGAATCTACTATAAACCTACTGACTCCCATGGCAATCTGGACCACACTTCTTCCCACCCTGCTTCCTGTAAGGACTCCATCCCCTACTCCCAATTCCTCCGTCTACGCCGCATCTGCACCCAGGATGAGGTGTTCCACACCAGGGCATCGGAGATGTCCTCATTCTTTAGGGAACAGGGGTTCCCTTCTTCGACTATAGATGAGGCTCTCACTCCTCTATATCCCGTAGATCTCCTCTCTCCCCATCCCCCCACTCGTAACAAGGGCAGAGTCCCCCTTGTCCTCACCTTCCACCCTACCAGCCGTCACATAGAACAAATAATCCTCCGACATTTTCGCCGGGATCCCACCACATCTTCCCATCTCCTCCCCTGTCTGCTTTCCGCAGAGACCGCTCCCTCTGTAACTCCCTGGTCAATTTGTCCCTTCCAACCCAAACCACCCCCTCCCCTGGCAATTTCGCAATTTTGCAACCGCAGGAAATGCTACACTTGTCGCTTTACCTCCCCCCTTGACATCTCCGCACTAACCAACCTGATCTCCCAGTGGCCCAGCACTTCAACTCCCCCTCCCATTCCGAATCTGACCTTTCTGTACTGGGCCTCCCCCATAGCCAGAGTGAGTCCCACCTCAAATTGGAGGAGCAGCACCTCAAGTTTACACCCCAGCGGCATGAATATTGACTTCTCCAATTTCAGATAGTCCTTGCTTTCTCCCTTCTTCCCCTCCCCTTCCCAGCTCTCCCACAGCTTCCTGTCTCCGCCTCTTCCTTTCTTCTTCCCGCTCCCCCCCCCCACATCAGTCCAAAAGAAGGGTCTCGACCCGAAACGTCACCTATTCCTTCGCTCCATAGATGCTGCCTCACCCGCTGAGTTTCTCCAGCATTTCTGTCTACCTTCAACCTTCATCTCAATATCACTTTTATCACAGGAAAATATCCCTTCACAGAAATGTTATCTGAACCACAGTAGGATATGTTGGTGGTGGGTTGGTCAAAGAGTTGTGGCTTAACAGAGCATCTCAAAGGAGAAAGGGGGGGGACATGGGGGGGGAGAGATCCAGAGCTAAGGGTCCCAGCTGTGGTGCCATTAAATTGGAAGTTTTAGGGATGGAGGAGAATTATTCTCAGAGGTCCCTCAGGATCGCACAGGGCGGCACGGTGGCGCAGCGGTAGAGTTGCTGCCTTATAGCGGCAAGCACCTAGGTTCGATCCTGACTACGGGCGCTGTCTGTACGGAGTTTGTACATTCTCTCTGTGACCTGGGAGCTCCGGTTTCCTTGCACGTTCCAAAGATGAACAGGTTTGTAAGTTCATTTGTTACTAGAATGTTGCCTGGGTTTCAACAACTAAGTTACAGAGAAAGGTTGAATAAGTTAGGTCTTTATTCTCCCTAGTGTATGGGATAGTGCTAGTGTACGGTGGTGGTTGCTGGTCGACGCTGACTCTGTGGGCCGAAGAGCCTATTTCCACACTGTATCTCTCTATAGTAAAGTAAATCAAGTATGACTTAGTTCCACTCTGGTTTTGTGGGTTCTGAGATGGTTGGTGGGGTCAATAGGAGAATCACAGATTATTCCACAGGAGAGGGGAGGGGGTGGTGGGGGGGGGGGGGGTAAAGTGATGATTGGGAAGTTTGTGCAATAGTCTGCTCCATCCGCTATTTCTGCTGTGCCTCTGCATGTTCCTACTGCAATGCCTCAACTGTAATGTCTCAATGCCATCCCAAATGTTCCTTCTCCACTTTGAGCAATCATGGGCTAGAGATTGTTGGGGTCAATGGGGATGTTGCACTTCTTGGAGCAGAGGTATGAACTTTTACCTCTGTCTATCTGTAATCTCTTCGAGAGCTCGGAAAAGGGATGTCTTTCTCTGGAGGCTGGTACGATCGACGTGGCCTGCCCAACAGACGCGATCAAAAGCGACATCACAGGAAGACAGGGAGGTGATGAAGGTTGTGTCTTTTTCTATATCGGGGGGGCCAAGATCAGTGCAGGCCTCCCGATATCGGATACGTATTGGAGTTAAGTTTTTATACGTACGTTATAACTAAGAAGATAACCAGGGAGAAGGTAGGGCTGCTCGTTGATAAAGGAGGGATTCTATACGGACTCACCTTGAAACGACAGGTGAAGAGATCCATCTTTGTACAACACTCCTTGTCAGAGTACAGGTTCACCAATCCAATCAGGCATTTCAATCTCACGTCACTTTGCTTGAAAAGAATGATAACGTCAATGTTAGGAGGAAAGTAGTCAGGGGAGCATTATGCCTTCAAAGTAGATTTGATAACCTGAATGTCAACGATGTCCTTCCAGCTTCACATTTCACTCCATTCCTGGAGTAGCTCAGCGGGTCCAGGCAGCATCCCTGGAGAACGTGGATAGGCGACGTTTCGGGTTGGAACATTCCTCCAGACTCATTGTCAGGGGATGGGAAAGATGGCTGAGAGAGAGGAGGGGCAGGACAGAGCTTTGTCGGAAGGTCGGAAATAGGTGACCAGTGGAGTAGGGGGGGTTTTACCCCGTTCCTGCCTTCTCCCCATATCCCCTGACTCCTCTATCTTTAAGAGCCCTATCTAGCTCTCTCTTGAAAGCATCCAGAGAACCGGCCTCCACCACCCTCTGAGGCAGAGAATTCCACAGACTCACCACTCTCTGTGTGAAAAAGTGTTTCCCCGTCACCGTTCTAAATGGCTTACTCCTTATTCTTAAACTGTGGCCCCTGGTTCTGGACTCCCCCAACATCGGGAACATGTTTCCTGCCTCTAGCGTATCCAAACCCTTAACAATCGTATAGGTTTCAATAAGATCCCTTCTCATCCTTCTAAACTCCAGAGTGTACAAACCCAGCCGCTCCATTCTCTCAGCATATGACAGTCCTGCCATCCCGGGAATTAACCTTGTAAACCTACGCTGCACTCCCTCAATAGCAAGAATGCCCTTCCTGTTAAGTTTAGTTTAGTTTAGGCATACAGCATGGAAAAAGGCCCCATCGGTCCACCGAGTCCGCGCTGATCCCCGTACATTATCTAGGGACAATGTACACAGGAGGGACAAGTAACAATTTCACCGAAGCAAAATGAACCTATAAACCTATGTACGTCTTTGGAATGTGGGAGTAAGCCAGAGCTCCTGTGGAAAACCCACGTGGTCACGGGGAGAACGTACAAACTCCACTCAGCCAGCGCCCGTAGTCAGGATCAAACCCGTGTCTCTGGCGCTGTAAGGCAGCGCCTCAACCGCTGCGCCATCATGCTGCCCCAAAAACATTTCTACCACCGAGTTTAACACTTGCCAACCTTCTTACCCTCTCTATCTCTGCCGATTGGCCAACAATCTGCCCTTCACCTCTCCCGCTAACCACAAACCGGAACTACCCAAACAGCAGGACGCCACTTCAGCCGTCTACTTTGAGCCTATCTATCCCATTGTAACAAAAAAACGCTTTTGCATAAACCCCCCCCCCCCGGAAAATCTAACAGCATTCAAAGAGGGCTGCGAGAAGCAGCCATGTCGTATGGGAGAATGAATCAGTGTCCGGGGCAAGGACCGGGCAAAGGACCGGTGAATATTATAGATTGACTCACTTTGTCATGCAAAGTCCACCCCACATATTTCAAGTAGCTGTCAGTCAGGAAGCGATCGCTGCTGGTCTTCATCCAGATACCTATTTCCTCGATACAAATGGCTCTGATTTCAAACAATGCATCACTGCGGGTAAATGGGAATCATATTCACGATGAATGACTGCACCGTGCTTGCGTGTCGCTTAAATGCCACAGTCCAAAATTTAATATATATGTATATTACATGTTATGGAGAGACGGATGCAAAGACAGATAGCTCGGCAGATGTACAGTCAACCCTCATCGATGCTAACACTTCAGAGTTGGGCCAAGCCTTAAAAAATCTTCAAAGAGTTTAGTCTTGTTTTGATTGCAGGGGCAAGTTTTTTTTTCTCACACAGGGGGAGGTGGGTGCCCGGGACAAGCTGCGAGGGGTGGTGGAGGCGAATATACGATAGTGGCGTTTAAGAGGCTATTAGATCGACACATAGATGTGCAGGGAATGGAGGAATATTCATCGCGAGCGGATGATATTAGTTTATCTTGGCATCATGTTCAGCTCGGACATCATAGGCCGAAGGGTCTGTCCTTGTGATCTCAAGTTCAAGTTCAAGTTCAAGTGAGTTTACTGTTCTATGTAGAAATAACAAAGATGCTGATTGTCACGCAAAGGGACACAAAGTGCTGGACTTACTCAAAAGGTCAGACAGCATCTCTGGAGAATGTGGGTATGCGACGTTTTGGTTCAAGACCCTTCTCCAGACTGAAGCGCCACTCTCCTTCAGACCAAAACGTCACCTATCCATGTTCTCCAGAGATGCTGTCTGACCTGCTGAGTTACTCCAGCACTTCCTGTCCCTCTATGGCTCCATGTTCTATCACCTGTTGCTCTCCAGGATCTGATGAATGATCAGACCCAAAATGCTGGAGTAACTCAGCGGGTCAGGCAGCATGGATAGGTGACATTTCGAGTCGGGACCCTTCTTCAGACTGATTGAGGTTAAGGTGGGGGTGGGGGATGGGGGGGGGGGGGGGGGAAAGGGGGGGGAAGAAATCTGAAAGAAAGGTGGGGGCAGGACATTGTTACAAACCAGGGTCCCGACCCAAAACATCACACGTCCGTGTTCTCCAGAGATGCTGCTGCGTTACTCCAGCACTCTTTGTCTTATTTTGTAAACCAGCATCTGCGGTTCCTTTGGGTCTCCGATCAGTGACCTCTGAACTTTACGTTCCTCATTAACGTCACTTTAAACGGGCTGCCACGTACCAACGTGGCATTAGCGAGGAAGAGGGTGTTGGGGTGAGGAGAATAAATCTGACAGCAGGGTCCATTTCTGACAACCCTTTTTCTGCGGCCCACCAGCACATCTTTAAGGCCCTGTCCCACTTTCCCGAGTTACTCACGAACTTTCCCCAGTTTTCCTCGTCGTTCGAATGCGGAGAATTACGGTAAAAGCCATTCGTAGGTACTCGGGGCTATTTTTTTAAACTCGTGGATATTTTCAACATGGTGAAAAAACGTCCCGGTGCACTAGTTCCTACGGCTGGCATTACGAGCCGCTACGAAACATCTACGGTCTCCTACGAGCTCGCTACCGACATTACCCGACATTCCCCGAGTTCAAATCAGGGGGAAAACTCGGGAGAGTTCATAACTCGGGAAAGTAGGACAGGGCCTTTACTTTACTTTTTACATTAAAGATACAGCACGGAAACAGGCCATTCAGCCTACCGAGTCCGTACTGACCAGTCACCCCACATACACTAGCACGATCCTACAATCTAGGGACAATTTACAATTTCACCAAAGCCAATTAACCTACAAACTTGCACTTTGGAATGTGGGAGGAAAACTGAACACCCGGAGAAAACCCACGCAGGTCACGGGGAGAACGTACAAACTGCGTACAGACAGTCAGGATTGAACCCAGGTCTCTGGCATTGTAAGGCAGCAACTCTACCGCTGCGCCACCGTGCCACCTTACAGTACTGTGGATGTACTACGGTACCAAGGGAAGGAGGAAGATTTAATTTCAACTCCTCGTGCAGTCGTGGAGTCATGACAAGTCCACCACCTTGGACCCTTCATGAAGGATGATTAATGGGCCAAATTCCACAGGCTGGAGACAATCTATGTAAAGTGGATACAGTCTAACTGCACCCATAGACACATGCAGGTTTGGTTCCCTTCTACATTGTGCACGGCAGCTTGAAATTTATAGTGATTGGAATTATTTATTTTGTTCTCTACGCCGGGTATGGTCCTTGGTTAGAATGTTTCAAAAACATAATTCTTCCTTGTGAAATTCTCCACCCCCACCCTCCCCCCCCCCCCCCCCCCCCCCCCCCCCGAGCTCCAAGGATTAGACCACGTCAGTGGCTGCAACAATTCTCCGCCACGATATCCAGCCCAACATATTTCCCTGGAGAGAGACTGCAGAGACTTCGACAGTGATGGAGATCAAGGCTCCAGGTACAAGCGCGGCAAGGTCAAGGCCATTCTAGAGAGAGGAACATCTTCCTGTTCCATACAATTCCCTCACATATAGAACTAAACATGCTTCATCGCTTATACATTTATTTTAATGTTATTTTTTTCCTGCATTATTTCAGTGGGCTTGGGTACCAAAGGCACAAAAGTCCTTGCTCCCAGAGAGTGGAGATTCCCTCCAAGCCGTGCAAACTTACCGATATCGATGGACAAAGATTCCTTTAAAAATGGCATCCATCAGGTTTTCAATATTCTCCTGCTTCTCTAAAATCTGCAAGAATAAAAGTAGTCTGTTCAGTTCAATTTATTTTTTATTGCCACGGGAACAGAGGTGAAAATTCATATATGTTGTGTTTTTAATGAAGGATGGCAGATCAATTTCCCCCCTGGGATAAATAAAGTTCTATCATATCGTACAGTGTTAAAGCTATTGGTTGCGTGCTAACCAGTCAGCGGAAAGTCAATACATGATTACAATCGAGCCATTTACAGTGCATAGATACATGGTAAGGGAATAACGTTTTGTGCAAGGTAATGCCAGCAAAATCCGATCAAAGATAGTCCGAGGGTCATCAATGAGGTAGATAGGGGTTCAGGACAGCTCGCTGGTTGTGAAAGGATAATCCAGTTGCCTGATAACAGCTGGAAAAAAAACTGTCCCTGAATCTGGGATTTTTCACACTTTTTCACGTTTTCACACTTCTATACCTTTTTCACACTTTCACGTTTTCACACTTCATTTTCACACTTCTATACCTTGTGCCCGATGGGTGAGGGGAGAAGAGGGAGTGCCCGGGATGCAGATTGGCATTGAATATGCTGCTGACCTTGCCGAGGCAGCGGGACTAAATATTCATTAGACCCTGGGAAAGGAAAAGAATCTCAGCTCACACTCACCGCGTGACCTTGTAATAAAATAAAACACTTGACTCTTGTACTTCCACGCAGTGGAACAGTGCCTGAGCAGTGGAGGATCCTGCAAGGCAGAACCCGGGAACATCGCCGCACCTGAGGTTCCTACCTCTGGTCAGATTTCCCACCCTAGTGCACCTTCCTTCCATTTCCTCATCTCCCTTTATAACGGATCCAAGGACTTGGACCATTATGTGAGTTCAAATCCCGTGAAAATGGACGATGGGGAATGCAAATAAAATGTAACTAAACTTGGAATAAAAAGATTCCGCTTTGAGTCTGAGGATTTTTGAGTTTGAGAATTAAGGGACAGAAGTTTAGGGGGAACTTCTTTACTCAGAGAGTGGTAGCTGTGTGGAATGAGCTTCCAGTGGAAGTGGTGGAGGCAGGTTCGATTTTATCATTTAAAAATAAATTGGATAGGTATATGGACGGGAAAGGAATGGAGGGTTATGGTCTGAGTGCAGGTAGATGGGACTAGGTGAGAATAAGTGTTCAGCACGGACTAGAAGGGCCGAGGTGGCCTGTTTCCGTGCTGTAATTGTTATATGGTTATACGAGTCATTGCGTCCAATTGTCTGGGTGTCATCAAAACCCTCATGGGTTCCCCAATGTCCTTCATGGAAGGAAATCTCCCATCGTTACCTGGTCTGGATCATGTGAGACTTCCAGACCAAGAACCAATGGCCGCAGAGTTTGTACAGTTCGGAATCAAGCCCTCCCGCCCACATTGTCCATGTTGACCCAGATGGCATTCTGCGCTATAGTCCCATTTGCCTGTTTTGGCCCAGAGCCCTCTAAACTCTAACCAATCTTTTAAAAATCACCATTGTATCTGCTACAGATAGCAATGTGGTTGACTCTACACTCTCTCTGAAGTGTCCAGGAAAACACTGTTCAAAGCAAATGAGGGATCAACAATGAATGCTGTCCATGCCTGGGAAGTCCATATCCCATGAACAGATAATAGCCAAGTGGCCATTCAACCTGAGCAGGCGTCCCATCAAATGCTGCCTGCTACATAATGATGGCCTTTTGTATTTACATTCATTCTTTGACGGTGGATGTTGGGAGAAAGTAGCGTTCATTGTACTGTCTCAGTTGAGATGTTGTCAGATGTCATTTTCTTCTTGACCCCGTTGCAAGTAACGCTTTCTGACGTTAGCTGAGAGTCAACTAAAGCAGTGTGAGTGTAAAGACACCTACAAGCCAAATGTGTAAGGAAAGAACTGCAGATGCTGGTAAAATCAAAGGTAGACACAAAATGCTGGAGTAACTCAGCGGATGAGGCAGCATCTCTGGAGCGAAGGAATGGGCCGAGTCGGTTCGGGTCGAGTCTGAAGAAGGGTCTCGACCAGCAAACGCAAGGACACCTGGTCTACTTCCTGAGAGAACCGCCAGTTTTATAAGATTATCACTTGGTTTTCATTCAGTCTTGTTTTAGTTTAGAGATACAGCATGGAAACAGGCCCTTCAGCCCACCGAGTCCACCCTGACCACGCTTACCCTAGTTCTATCCTATTCACAGAAGCCAATTAACCTACAAACCTTCATGTCTTTGAGTGTGGGAAGAAACCTGGAGCATCCGGAGAAAACCCACGTAGTCACAGGGAGAAACATAGAAACATAGAAATTAGGTGCAGGAGTAGGCCATTCGGCCCTTCGAGCCTGCACCGCCATTCAATATGATCATGGCTGATCATCCAACTCAGTATCCCGTACCTGCCTTCTCTCCATACCCCCTGATCCCCTTAGCCATAAGAGCCACATCTAACTCCCTCTTAAATATAGCCAATGAACTGGCCTCAACTACCCTCTGCGACAGAGAGTTCCAGAGATTCACCACTCTCTGTGTGAAAAAAGTTCTTCTCATTTCGGTTTTAAAGGATTTCCCCCTTATCCTTAAGCTGTGACCCCTTGTCCTGGACTTCCCTAACATCGGGAACAATCTTCCTGCATCTAGCCTGTCCAATCCCTTAAGAATTTTGTAAGTTTCTATAAGATCCCCTCTCAATCTCCTAAATTCTAGAGAGTATAAACCAAGTCTATCCAGTCTTTCTTCATAAAGCAGTCCTGACATCCCAGGAATCAGTCTGGTGAACCGTCTCTGCACTCCCTCTATGGCAATAATGTCCTTCCTCAGATTTGGAGACCAAAACTGTACGCAATACTCCAGGTGTGGTCTCACCAAGACCCTGTACAACTGCAGTAGAACCTCCCTGCTCCTATACTCAAATCCTTTTGCAATGAAAGCTAACATACCATTCGCAAACTCCATACAGACAGCCCCCGTACTCAGGATCGAAACGTTCAGACTGATGTAGGATTTCGACACAAAACATTATCTGTCCATTTCCCTCCAAAAATTAGTCTTTAGACTATTGATACAAAGTGGTAACACGCCCTTCGGCCCAACAAGTCTTCGCTGATCAGCGATCCCTGTACACTAGGGATCATTTTCAATTTTACTGAAGCCAATTAACCTACAAATCCGTACGTCTTTGGAGTGTGGGAGGAAACCATAGCACCCGGAGAAAACCCACACGGTCACAGGGAAAACGTATAAACTCCGTACAGTCGGCACTGGCCAGTCAGGATCGAACCAGGGTCTCTGGCCTTGCTAGGCAGCTACTCTACCGCTGCGCCACCGTGCCGCCCCGCCCCGATGCAGCCAGACCCGCTGAGTTCCTCCAGCACTTTGTGTTTTGCCCAAGATTCCAGCATCTGCAGTTCCTTGTGAATCCTCCAACACTTTGTTTTTTAGTCAAGTGGTTTTGTTTAAGACGCCGGAAGGGAACACCAAATTCCGTTTCCACAAGGAAAATGGAAAATAAGAAATCTTCCCACCTCTGCCTTCTTCTGCACCAATGCTTCCAGCCCACGGTTGTGGCTTCTGTTATTCTTCTCCACTTCACACTGTCGTTGGGCATTGTGTAGCTGTACCCTCAGGCTCAGAGACACGTTGATTAACGCCGACATTAATTTCATAGCTGGAAGGAACGGGAAATCCCCAATTAAAATGAGCTTGGTAGATGCAGACACAACATCAAAGACCTAATCACCAGACTCTGTACAAGATGGCCTTGAGATATCATGGTGCAGTCACGTACAGGTCCACCACCGATTTTCCGGCACCCTTGGTTCCAGGGACTTTCTGGATTATTGGTTTTGCCGGACCAACAGAGGTCGGGGCCTCCGAGAGGAGTCCAACGGTACCGGAACGGTCTGCCTAGTCCGCCGGGGAGACGAGATACCGGCCTGCTAAGTCAGCTTAGGAAGCCGGCTCTGGCTGGCCGGAGTTCCAGAGGCTCGGCCGCAGGGGGGTAAATTCAATCGGCCGTGCAAGTCGTATAGGCAGCACCCATGGTCAGGATCGAACCCGGGTCTCTGGCGCTGAGAGGCAGCAACTCTACCGTTCCCACCCACCGATTCTCCCACCCTTATGGTGGGAAGTTTACGGTGTGCGTTCTTTACTTCTTCCTGTTTTGGCTCGGGCGTCCCTGGATGCTTCCTGACTTCAGGAAGCGAGCGGGCAAGATCATCTCTGACCCCTTTCACCCTGGCCACAAACTCTTTGAAGCACGTCCCTCTGGAAGGCGACTCCGGACTGTCAAAGCTGCCAGACATATAAAAAGTTTTTATCCACGAGTAGTTGCTCTACTAAACAGCCAAAAAACTGTAGGCTCCCTTTGATCTGGTATTTTGTTGGTTCACATAGAAACATTGATAGAAACATAGAAAATAGGTGCAGGAGTAGGCCATTCGGCCCTTCGAGCCTGCACCGTCATTCAATATGATCATGACTGATCATCCAACTCAGTATCCTGTACATGCCTTCTCTCCATACCCCTTGACCCCTTTAGCCACAAGGGCCACATCTAACTCCCTCTTAAATATAGCCAATGAACTGGGCCTCAACTACCTTCTGTGGCAGAGAATTCCAGAGATTCACCACTCTCTCTGTGTGAAAAATGTTTTTCTCATCTCGGTCCTAAAAGATTTCCCCCTTATCCTTAAACTGTGACCCCTCGTTCTGGACTTCCCCAACATTGGGAACAATCTTCCTGCATCTAGCCTGTCCAACCCCTTAAGAATTTTGTAAGTTTCTATAAGATCCCCCCTCAGTCTTCTAAATTCTAGTGAGTACAAGCCGAGTCTATCCAGTCTTTCTTCATATGAAAGTCCTGACATCCCAGGAATCAGTCTGGTGAACCTTCTCTGTACTCCCTCTATGGCAAGAATGTCTTTCCCCAGATTAGGAGACCAAAACTGTACGCAATACTCCAGGTGTGGTCTCACCAAGGACCTGTACAACTGCAGTAGTACCTCCCTGCTCCTATACTCAAATCCTTTTGCTATGAATGCTAACATACCATTCACTTTCTTCACTGCCTGCTGCACCTGCATGCATACTTTCAATGACTGGTGTACCATGACACCCAGGTCTCGTTGCATCTCCCCTTTTCCTAATCGAACCTCCCTGCTCCTATACTCAAATCCTTTTGCTATGAAATGCTTGATCAATGGTGTTTTATCATCAATGTTTTATTATTATGAATGCTTAGTGTTTTCTGAGTCATTCGTAGCTGTCACTGTATGTCATGTTGTTACTTGTGGGCGGAGCACCAAGGCAAATTCCTTGTATGTGAATACTTGGCCAATAAACTTACTTACTTATTTACTTCAAGACAACTTGAAACACTCTCACCTGCGAGCGTACTTGTATGTCGGAATGCCCGCAATTGAGAATCGGAGAGGCCGGCAAGCAGGGAGATGACTGTGTCCATCAGATATTCATCGTGTATGATGGTGTACTGGCAGTGCTGAATCAACACAGAGATAAATTCACAGAAGTTGGACTTGAACTTCTTCCAATAGGGTCCCGTCATTGTCAGTGGATAATCCCCACTGTCCTGTCGAGAAAACAGTAGATAACAAGGATCAGCTAATGCAGAGGGTGAACTGACATCTCAACAGTTAGGACACACTGGAGGGTTTATTTTAGTTTGGACACACAGTGCGGAATCAGGCCCTTCGACCCATCGAGTCCGATCCCCGCACACTAACACTATCTTAGTGTCGAGAGATTGTCCTCGGGACAATTTACAATTATACCAAGCCAATTAGCCTACAAACCTGTACGTTTTTGGACTGTGGGTGTAAACTGGTGATCCTGCTGTAAACCCACGCTGGCAAACGTACAAACTCCATTCAGACACCACCCGTGGTCAGGATCGAACCCGGGTCTCTGGCGCTGTAAGGCAGCAACTCTACCGCTTTGCCACCATGCCACCACATGTTCTCCTCAGCAAGAAATAAGTTTGAGGGGACGTTTTTCTCAGAGGTGTACAAGACAATGGCTGCTGCGGACACAGTCAAACTGTGGATTGATCAGCCATGGTCACATTGAATGGCGGTGCTGGCTTGAAGGGCCGAATGGCCTCCTCCTGCCTATTGTCTATTGTCTAAACTCTAAAGAAGTTGGCCCCATTCACAGACGGTTCAATTACCAAATTATTGGATGCAAATTTAGCATTTGGACAACGGTTACCACAAAGGATAGAAGGAAGAGGAGTATAAAATGACACTTTTCTGTTCAGAGAGTAGTTTGGGTGTGGAACCTATTGGGTAACTGTCCAGATTCTGTGACTGTTTCTTCCAGCTGTTTCCAGATTCAGGGACAGTTTCTTCTCAGCTGTTACCAGGCAACTGAACCATCCTCTCATTAAGTAGAGTGTGATCCTAACCTCCCACATACTCCCATTTATACTGATCCTACAGTAGTCCCACCAAATCCTACTTCTGCCTATGCTTTAGTATAGCTCTCCCAAACCATCTCTTCACCTTCCTCCCTCCAAGTTGAACAACCTCAGCTTCCCCAATGTGAACTAAAGGGCCTGTCCCATGAGCATGTGACTGCATGCGGCAAGCGCGACCAAACCAGAAGCGGGGGCTGCGCGGAGGTTTCGTGAGTGACATGAAGTTCGAGCGAAGTCCGCGGGAAGTTTGCGCGTGAGGTACGGCGTCGAGATGGCTGCGGGCCGGCAGGCCGTTGCCGCGCGGAATTTTTTAATGGTCACTTTTTCGGAGCCCCGCGCGATGTCGGGACCAGCTCCGTGCAACTCCATACAGCTCCGGCGATCGAAGTGGGACCGGCCCCGCGAGGACGTACGGCTCATGCGACCATGTTAGGTCGTGCTTGCTGCATGGAGTCGCATGCTCATGGGACAGGCCCTTTATCATTCATCCTTGGGTCCATTCTGTAAACAAAATGTGTGGGATGGAACTGCAGATGCTGGTTTACCCCGAAGATAGACCAAAATGTTGGAGTAACTCAGCGGAACAGGCAGCATCTTTGGATGGAAGGAATGGGTGACACTTCGGGTCTCGTGAAGGTCTCCAGAAGAAGGGTCTCGTCCGAAACGTCACCCATTCCTTCTATTCAGAGATGCTGCTTGTCCTGCTGAGTTACTCCAGAATTTTTTTGTCTCCCAGTCTGTACACCGTTTCTTTACCATCTCCAGGAACTTTGGTTCAATCTTAGTTTAGAGATACAGTGCGGCAACAGGCCCTTCGGCCCACTGAGTCTGCGTCGGCCAGTGATCCCCGCATACTAATACTACCCAGCACACACTAAAGACAATTTACAATTTCACCAAAGCCAATTAACTTACAAATCTGCATGTCTTTGGAGTGTGGGAGGAAACCGGAGCATACGGAGAAAACCCACGACCTCCCTAGATCCCGGTGATAAAAACGGGATGCAACATTCCAGCTGCCCTCAAAACATTTTCAAAAGAACTTACTTAATTATGGGCTAATAATCGGAAAAAAGCTTATACTTAAATTTTGGAAAAATGCTCCAATACCAACAACAAAGATGTGGATTTCAAACATGTTCGAAACATTACACTTGGAAGAGATGAGACTCCTCCTAGCAGGTAAAGCAGATCACTTCCAAAATACGTGGTCTGCATTTATGGAACTATTACAAGCTAAGGTGCAATAATAAGTTAAAATATAAAGGCTACCAGGACCTGGTAATGGGGGGTATAAAATACATTTTTAATAAAAACATGGTTGGTATATCCTTTTTTGCAGAGTTTTGTGTTACAATAGAGCGATTGATTTTCCTTTTTTCCTTTTTTTTCTTTTCTTTCTAGGGTCTTAATTATTTTCTTTGCTTCCTTCTCTAATTCCTTCCCTAAGGGGTTCTCTTCTCCCAACACTTTCCTGCACCTTCACGATTCTTGCTTACTTTTCTTACTTCTTTTATTTCTTTCTCTTTTAAAGCTCAAAAAATGAAGTGGTACAACATAATGTAATAAGATATATGCGATTTATTAATGTGATTTACTGTACTGCTAATAAAAAAAAAAAAAAAAAAAAAAAAAAAAAAAAAAAAAAAAAAAAAAACATTTTGTGTCTTTAAAACATCTAATCTCAACTTTCCTCTGCACTTTCCTCTGGTGTTGACTGACCTGCCGAGCAATATTTGCTTCCATTTAAATCACAGATCACTTCGCTGAACAGAAAATGGGAATAAACGCTTCCGCACGGGGGAAATAAAAACAGAGGTCAAAAAACAAGAGAACGAGTAAAATTCAGACATTGTCCTGATACCATTTCAATTGGCCATGTGACATTCAATATCCAGGGATACACCATAAACTTCTTGTACTGTAACCCAGTCTCCTGTGGAAAGAAATAAAGGTTAGGGGGAATTTGTAAAACAATGCTATGTCAGTTTTATCTAAAGGGCCTGTCCCACTGTACGAGGTAATTCGAGAGTTCTCCCAAGTTTCCCCGATTCGAACTCGGAGAATTACGGTGATAGCCGTTCGTTCGTAGGTACTCGGGGCTCTCGTGGACATTTTTCACCGTGCTGAAAAAACATCACGTGTTACCGCGTTTCCCGAGTACCTGCCGTTAGCGTTACGAGCCGCAGGGAGACATCCACGAGCTCCAACGTACCCGCTACGTACATTCAACGTACTTACCACAAGTTTGATTTTTTTTAAACTTGGGAGAGCTCTTGAATTGCCTCGCACAGTGGGACAGGCCCCTAAGAGTCTAATTTTCAATAAATACTTTTCAAGTTCTTTTAAGGGTTTTTAGCTTTTAGTTTTTTTTAATTTTAGAGATAGATGAACAGGACCTTTGGCCCAACCCAGTTTGCACCGACCAGCAATTCCCGCACATTAACACTATCGTACACACACAAGGGACAATTTACATGTACACCAAGCCAATTAACCTACAAACCTGCACGTCTTTGGAGTGTGGGAGGAAACCGAAGATCTCGGAGAAAACCCACGGGGTCACAGGGGGAACGTACAAACTCCATACAGACAGCACCCATAGTCAGGATCGAACCCGGTTCTCCAACGCTGTTAAGGGCCTGTCCCACGAGTATGTGACTGCATGCGGCGAGCGCGACCAAACCCTAAGCGGGGGCCGCGCAGAGGTCGAGTGATCCCGTACTAGTTGACGTGAAGTTCGAGCGAAGTCCGCGGGAAGTTCGCGCTAGGCGTACGCCGTCAAGATGCTGCGTACGGCGTCGAGACGCTGCGTACGCCCGTCGAGACGGTGCGTACAGCCTCAATGCGGCTGCGGGCCGGCAGGCCGTTGCCGCGCGGAATTTTTGAACAGTGTCAAATTTCGGAGCCCGGCGCGATGTCGGGACCAGCTCCGCACAACTCCATACGGCTCCGGTGATCGAAGTGGGACCGGCCCCGCGAGGCCGTACGGCTCAAGCGACCACGTTAGGTCGCACTTGCCGCGTGGAGTCGCATGCTCGTGGGACAGGCCCTTAAGGCTGTAGCTCTACCGCTGCGCCATCGTGCCACCTGGTTTGTGGCTGATACAACAGAAGAATATAGGTCCCACATTCATAGACACACCAAAATGATTTAGTCACTTCGAACATAGATATGGTGAATGCATGACATCTCTTGCAGATAAGGGGTATAAAAAACTAGAGGGCATAGGTTTAAGGTGAGAGGGGAAAGGTGTTCAAGGGGCAAGTTTTCCATACAGAGGGCGATGACTAAATGGAAGGAGCTAACAAGAGGAGGTAGTTGAGGCAGGTGCGATAACAGCATTTGGAAGACATTTGGACAGGTACATAGACAGGAAAGGATTAGAGGGATATGGGTCAAATGCAGGCAACTGTGTCTGACATAGAGAGATCCCAAATCTGAGGAAGGACATTATTGCCATAGAGGGAGTGCAGAGACGGTTCACCAGACTGATTCCTGGGATGTCAGGACTGTCTTATGAAGAAAGACTGGATAGACTTGGTTTATACTCTCTACAATTTAGCAGATTGAGAGGGGATCTTATAGAAACTTACAAAATTCTTAAGGGGTTGGACAGGCTAGATGCAGGAAGATTGCTCCCGATGTTGGGGAAGTCCAGGACAAGGGGTCACAGCTTAAGGATAAGGGGGAAATCCTTTAAAACCGAGATGAGAAGAGCTTTTTTCACACAGAGAGCGGTGAGTCTCTGGAACTCTCTGCCACAGAGGGTAGTCGAGCCCAGTTCATTGGCTATATTTAAGAGGGAGTTAGATGTGGCCCTTGTGGCCAAGGGGATCAGAGGGTATGGAGAGAAGGGCAGGTACGGGATACTGAGTTGGATGATCAGCCATGATCATATTGAATGGCGGTGCAGGCTCGAAGGGGCCGAATGGCCTACTCCTGCACCTAATTTCTATGTTTCTATGTTTCTATGGATGTGGCCAGAGGCAGGCGTTTGGCCCACATCCTTCTAAATCTTATCCATGTACTTGTCCAAATGTTTCGTAAACATTGCGATAGACCCTGCAAATGCAAGAAGATGCATTCCCTTTCCGACACCAGTGTAGCTCCACTGCTGCATGGCCAGCCGCGACATTTGTCCAAGCAAGCTGTCCGAAGTGTCAGTTCTGATGGGAAACTGATGCTGATCCAGCGTTCGTTCCCACGTCGTGTGCGGGGGGGAGAGGATTGAATATACAGCTCAGGAATGAAAACCGTGTTTTCAAATCAATCTCAAAAACCTTATCTCACCTCATCAAATTCCTCAGTCATTTTTCTCCTAATGTCAGGACTATGCATATTTTGAAAAACCTCAGCTGTAACCATTCCTGCGACAACAGGGGAAAAAAAAAAACACTTAGAATAAAATACATTACTTCAAAATATTCATGCATGAAATACATTACATTTTGAAAAACGAAATGTTCTCATAAAGCAGAATGTATAAATAATAGATTGCCCGCTCGCAGACCGACCAGTGGACAGGAATCCAAAGTAACCAGATTAACCCATTGTGCCTGCCCCAGAGAGATGCCACATTGACACATTCTGCATCAGAGACTCCAGTTCCAGTTTAGTCTATTTCTCACATGTACCGAGGTACAGTGAAAAGCTTTTGCCTCCAAATTCTAGGCAACTTTCTATTGTGCAACCCATCCAGATTTGGGCTAACAGTCGTGGTATTGGGCCACTGCCCCGCCTCACATTCAGAATCATGTCAGTCTATTGTCACGGACACTGGGCTGCAACAAAGTTCCTTGTTCACATGAAGCTCACACAGGAACAGTACACCTGCTGTAATGATGAATGCAACATTAAATACAAAGCTGATGCACTACAATGCTGAGAACTACATTCTGCTATCTGCATCTTCCTCATTGCTCATGGAGTCACAGAGTCTCACACAGAGTCTCACACAGAGTCTCACAGAGTCTCACACAGAGTCTCACACAGAGTCTCACACAGAGTCTCACAGAGTCATACAGTCACAGTCACAGAGTCATAGAGTCTGGAAACAGGCCCTTTGGCCCAACTTTCCCACACCAACCAACATGTCCCATCTACACTATAGAAACATAGAAAATAGGTGCAGGAGTAGGCCATTCGGCCCTTCGAGCCTGCACCGCCATTCAATATGATCATGGCTGATCATCCAACTATTGTACATATTACATAGAACATAAAAGAGTACACCACTATTGTTGGTGTCAAACATGATGCCAAGTTAAACTGGTTCATATCCCTCTGTAGCCGGCACTTCCATGTGCCTATCCAAAAGCCTCTTTAAACGCCACGATCATATCCTCTTCCACCACCACCCCTGGCAGTGCGTTCCAGGCCCCCACTAATCTCTGTGTAACAAAAAAACTTGCCCTGCACACCTCCATTAAACCTTTCCCCCTCTCACCTTATAGTTTTGGATATTTCCACCCTTGAGCTTGAACCAATTGTATCTACGCATGGTATATCAAATCTGTTTGAGTAGCATGCAAGACAAAGCTTTTTACTGTACCTTCCTAGTACATGTAACAATAATATGCCTGAACTCAAACAGTGAGTGTAGAACAGCAAAATGGTGCAAGATCATAAAAACTTAATTGAAGTACAGTGACGAATATCTGAATGAGATCTCGTTAAGAGCGAGTGTAAAGGGCCTGTCCCACTTGCATGCGATTGCGTGCGTTTGGCGCAACCAACCGGAAGTGGAGTTCACACGATGTTCGCGTTAAGTACGTGCTAAGTTCGCGCTAAGTTCGCGCGTGACGTCATTTATATCATGCTTACCAATCAGCTGGGCAGGAGGCGAGCCGACTGAATTTGGGCGTTGCACGGCGTCGGGCGGTGACGTCATCATGCAACGCCATGCGCAAGGCGTACGCCGTCAAGACGCTGCGTACGACGTCAAGACACTCCGGACGACCGCAATGCGCCTGCGTGCCGACAGGCCGTTGGCGCGCGAAGATTTCGGCCACTGCAAGTTTTTCCGAGCCCCGCGCGATGTCGGGACCAGCCCCGCACAACTCCGCGCTTCTAAGTGGGACTGGCCCCGCGCGGCCATACGGTGCCCATACGTCTCAAGCGACCACGAGGTCGCGTAATTTGCGAGCCAAGGTCGCGTAAGTGGGACAGGCCCTTGCGTGGCAGCACCACCGGGGAAGGGAATGTGAAAGAGGTGATGGATTCAGCGGTATGATATAGAAACAAACAATTCTGAAGTCTAGACACCCGAGGGCTCAAGATCTTCCATCTTCTCCCAGAAGGTAGGAGAGCTGCAACACAGTGGTGCAGCGGTACAGATGCTGCCTTATAGCGCCAGAGAGCCAGATTTGATCCTAGCTACGGTTGCTGTCTGTACAGGGTTTGCACGTTCTCCCTGTGACTGCCTGAGTTTTCTCCAGGTGCTCAGGGCTCCTCCCAGACATTCCTAAGACGTCCAGGTTTGTAGGTTGATTGGCTTCTGTAAATTGTGCCTAGAGTGTAGGATAGAGCTAGTGTACGGGGTGATTGTTTGTCGGTGTGGGCTTGGCGGGCCTGTTTCCACGGCGTATCTCTGAACTAAAGAGAAGAGGAAATAGTCAGTGTGACTGGCATCCTTGACAATACTTCAACCCTTCCTGGTGCAACACACTGTGGAGGGTGTGGAAGGAAGACGACAAGCCTGTGATGGACGGGGCTGTGTTCACCACTCTCTGTAGGTTACGGCAATCAAAGGAATAGCAGCTGCCCTACCAGGCTGAGATGCATTGTTTTTATTTTATTATTAAATCCTTGAAAACATTAGCGACGCAGTGGTGCTGGTTTCCGACGGGCACGTTGACGGATGCACCACACATCTCTGTCCTCCATGCAGCTGGCGAGCTCCTCTTTTGTCTCAACACATGCATCTTCCGTCAACGCCTTCAGCATCATCTTGCTTGGCCGTTCCCGGGCCACGTCTTCCATGGGTGGGTTCCCACAGGACAACCTTGTTTGCTGGTCATTTCTGGCCGACGGTGGCAGTGACCAGCGAGCCTCGCTCTTCTCCACCTGATCTTCTCGGTCAGAGGTGGAATCTCCCCATAGAGGTGATGTGGTCCCTCCAACTGACATTTTCAACTTTTCTGAGCATTCGAGATGCATCCTGGCATTATAGACAATAGACAATAGACAATAGGCGCAGGAGTAGACCATTTGGCCCTTCGAGCCAGCACCGCCATTCAATGTGATCATGGCTGACATATACTTTCTGTAGCACATCTGAAGAGGATCGAGAGAATATTATGTGTTTAAGAAGGAACTGCAGATGCCGGAAAATCGAAGGTACACAATAAAGCTGGAGAAACTCAGCGGGTGCAGCAGCATCTATGGAGCGAAGGAAATAGGCAAAGTTTCGGGCCGAAACCCTTATTCAGACTGATCGGGGGTGGGGGGGGCGGGGACAAGAAAGGTTAAAAGGAGGAGGAGCCCGAAGGCTGGGGGATGGGAGGAGACAGCAGGGGGACTGAGGAAGGGGAGGAGACAGCAAGGACTAACAAAATTGGGAGAATTCGATGTTCATGCCCCCAGGATGCAGACTCCCCAAGCGGAATATGAGGTGCTGTTCCTCCAATTTCCGGTGCTGCTCGCTGTGGCCATGGAGAAGACCCAGGACAGAGAGGTCGGAGGCGGAGTGGGAGGGGGAGTTGAAGTGCTGAGCCACCGGGAGGTCAGGTTGGTTATTGCGGACCGAGCGGAGGTGTTCGGCGAAACGATCGCCCTTGGTCTCACCGATATAGATCTGCTGACATCTAGAGCAGCGGATGCAATAGATGAGGTTGGAGATGCAGCGAGAATATAATGCCTGGTTTGAGACAAGTCAAATGGAGCGATGGAAAGAATCTCTACAGAACGGCCAACATTTTGGGACATTGTGACCATTTTGTTCTTCGGTAGAGGAGCTCAGTTTTGGACCAAATATAGCAACATCAAATAGGATCTAATTCAACAAATTAGCCCACAAATTCAAAACTGGTTATTAGATAGTAAAATATGACACGATCCAACAACAGGGTCAAGATAATATTAGTTCAGAAGGGAGCTAGAAGACATTGAAGAGATATTGAGGGAAAATCCACTAAAGTGCAGATGCTGGAAATCTGAAACAAAATCAGAAAGTGCTGGAAATACTTAGCAGGTCAGGCAGCATCTGTGGAAAGCGAAATTGAGTTGACGTTTCAGAGCTCAGTCCTTCGGTGGGAATAAGATGGAGCAAAAAAGAGACCATTTTCTCTCTTTTACAGGTGAATGTAACGGAATTTATACAATAGTCATCAAAAACTTTAATCTGCATTTAGACTAGTACCAACAATGCAGAGGATGAGTTATTGAATGTACACAAGATGCATTAGTATGTTCAGTAACTGACTAGGATCTGACTATGTTATGATTATTAGTATGCTCAGCAACTGACAATGTAATAAGAGAGAATTAATTAATAACGGTACAGCAGGCAGTGAAGAAAGCTAATGGAATGTTGGCCTTCATAACAAGAGGATTTCAGTATAGGAGTAGAGAGGTTCTTCTGCAGTCGTATAGGGCTCTGGTGAGATCGTATCTGGAGTACTGTGTACAGTTTTGGTCTCCTAATTTGAAGAAGGACATCCTTGTGATTGAGGCAGTGCAGCGTAGGTTCACGAGATTGTTCCCTGGGATGGCGGGACTGTCATATGAGGAAAGATTGAAAAGACTAGGCTTGTATTCACTGGAGTTTAGAAGGATGAGGGGGAATCTGATAGAAACATATCTCTATTACTAAAAGCCTGATCTTGACCGCTTTTGGCCTTCTGTGCTGCGATTTCCAAGAGAACGCCGCCACCTATGGCCGTCATTTTTGGCCACCTTGCTCAAAGCCCACGTCTGCCTTCCTGGACCAGTGGATATTTCCCATCGATGAAGAATCAGAGAGATATTAATGGGTTTTTTTAATTCACCATTCTCTCTGCTGCCCCTGCTGGAGGGAGCGAGGGAGAGGGACTATAAAAACCAGGAAGTGGTGTGCCTCACTCAGTCTCTGCAAGATGGAGGTCACGTCTCTCTGAGCTCTGAATAACACTGAACACATGTCTACTCAACTGTGAATGCCCTTAATGTGGTTTGAAAATATGGTTGATTTGAAGTAAAAAGGCACTGCCTGCAAATGGTTGTTTGGGGGGTTTGGGTTGAAGTAAAAAGGCACTCACTCTCTCTCTCCCCCCCCCCCCCCCCTCCTCTCCCCTCCCCTCTCTCCCCCCTCTCTCTCCCCCTCTCTCTCTCTCCCCTCTTTTTCTCCCCCTCCTCCCCTACATCCCCTCCCCCACCCTCCCTCCCCCAAACCCTCCTCCCGTCAACACCCCCCTACCCCCTCCCTCCACCTCCCTGTTCCCCACCTCTCCCCCCTCCCCCCTCACTCCCCTCTCAGCACCCCCTCTCTCTCTCCCCCTCACAGCACCCCCTCTCTCTCTCCCCCCCTTTCCCCCCTCTCCCCTCCCCCCCCCTCACGCCCCTCTTTCTCTCCCCCTCCTCCCCTCCATCACCTCCCCCACCCTCCCTCCCCTAAAATCCCCCTCCCCTCCACACCCCCTACCCTCTTCTCTCCACACTCCCCCCTTCCTCCCTGCTGCTCCCCACCTCTCCCCATCCCCTCACCCCCCTCTCAGCCCCCCTCTCTCTCCCCCCCACTCTCACCCCCTCTCTTCTCCCCTCCCCTCCTTCTCTGCCCTCACCCACCCTCCCTCTTCTCCTCCCCTCCACCGCCCTCTCCCTCTTGCCCCTCTCTCTCTGCCTCTGTCTCTGCCCCTTCTCTCTCTGCCCTCAATCACTACTCCCGCTCGCCCTCTCTAGATGTGACTGCAAGTTGGGGGCTATGCGTCAGTAGATAGGGTGGTTATGGGGTAAAAGGAGCAAATTAATAATATTAATATAATATCAAGGGGGGTAATATTGGGACACACCTGGGGTATTGCGTACAGTTTTGGTCTCCAAATCTGAGGAAGGATATTATTGCCATAGAGGGAGTGCAGAGAAGGTTCACCAGACTGATTCCTGGGATGTCAGGACTGTCTTATGAAGAAAGACTGGATAGATTGGTTTATACTCTCTAGAATTTAGGAGATTGAGAGGGGATCTTATAGAAACTTATAAAATTCTTAAGTGGTTTGACAGGCTAGATGCAGGAAGATTGTTCCCGATGTTGGGGAAGTCCAGAACAAGGGGTCACAGCTTAAGGATAAGGGGGAAATCCTTTAAAACCGAGATGAGAAGAACTTTTTTCACACAGAGTGGTGAATCTCTAGAACTCTCTGCCACAGAGGGAAGTTGAGGCCAGTTCATTGGCTATATTTAAGAGGGAGTTAGATGTGGCCCTTGTGGCTAAGGGGATCAGAGGGTATGGAGAGAAGGCAGGTATGGGATACTGAGTTAGATGATCAGCCATGATCATATTGAATGGCGGTGCAGGCTCGAAGGGCCGAATGGCCTACTCCTGCACCTAATTTCTATGTTTCTATGTAATTAGCGTGTGTGCAGGAGGGGGGGGATAGTTAGTGTGTGTGACGCTGCATGCTGCCCCCCCCCCCCCCCCACAACCGCACGTTGGGGGAACAGACCCAACGGGTCTGCACTTGGTCTAGTAAAATTATAAAAGGACTGGACAAGCTAGATGCAGGAAAAATGTTCCCAATGTTGGGCGAGTCCAGAACCACAGTCTTAGAATAAAGGGGAGGTCATTTAAGACTAAGGTGAGAAAAAACATTTTCACCCAGAGAGTTGTGAATTTATGTAATTCCCTGCCACAGTGGGCAGTGGAGGCCAAGTCACTGGATGGATTTAAGAGAGAGTTAGATAGAGCTCTAGGGGCTAGTGGAGTCAAGGGATATGGGGAGAAGGCAGGCACGGGTTGTTGATAGGGGACGATCAGCCATGATCACAATGAATGGCGGTGCTGGCTCGATGGGCCGAATGGCGTCCTCCTGCACCTATTTTCTATGTTTCTATGGTTCTAAGTTTCTAACCGTGTGTAGGAAGGAACTGCGGATGCTGGTTTTCACCGAAGATAGACACAAAATGCTGAAGCAACTCCAGTACACAGTGATTTCCCTACTAAACACCTCATATATTGGACCTGCCGTTCAGGGAAATAGTTTCTCATCATCAAGTCCTTTACCACCTCTTCAGAAATTCCAAATAAATTTACAACCTATGGATTACATTTAAGAATCGGTCACTATTGTAAAGTCAGCAACGAGAAGTAATGAGAAAATGGAGATTATCATTGTAAATAAATATTTCTATTAGGGGCGGCACAGTGGTGCAGCACTGTAGTTGCTGCAGTACAACACCAGAGACCCAGGTTCAATCCTGCCTGGATGGGGTTTGTACATTCTCCCTGCGATTGCGTGGGTTTTCTCCTGGTGCTCGGGACTCCTCCAACATTCCGCAGACGTACATGTTTCTAGGTTCCGTCCCAAAACGTCTCCCATCCTTTTTCTCCAGAGATGCTGCCTGACCCACTGAGTTACTCCAGCACTTTGTGTCTATCTTCGGTACAAACCGGCACCTGCAGTTTCGTTCTGCAAAGGTTTCGAGGTTAATTGGCTTTGGTAAAATTGCAAATTGTCCCTAGAGTGTAGGGTTTGGCTCTTAAAGATAGCGGTGTCAGGGGATTATGGGGAGAAGGCAAGAACGGAGTACTGATTGGGGATGATCAGCCATGATCACATTGAATGGCGGTGCTGGCTCGAAGGGCCGAATGGCCTACTCCTGCACCTATTGTCTATTGCCTATTGTCTATTGGTAGCGCTAGTGTACGGGATGATCGCTGGTCGGTGCGGACTCAGTGGGTCGAAGGGCCTGTTTCCGCACTGTGTCTCTGAAGTCTAAATCGGTCACTAACGTAATGTCAGCATAGAGAAGTAATCGGAAAGTGGGGAGGATAAGGAGATTATCATTACAAATAAATATTTTTTTAAATAAATCCGGCAATTATTCCTAATAGACACATCTTAGAATGTAAGCCCAGTTTCCATCACAGCAGTGAGGAATGAAAAGTCGAGAAAATATTGAATTGTCCCGATGTATTCAGGAGCATTTAGCAGAATGCGGGGTAATGCATCATCGAAAAGACAGGGCACAGTAATGACAAATCAGAGTGGCTCACCTCTGCATCCTGAACACTGGATAAAAAAGAGGATGATATCCAGGAGGGCAGTATTTCTGTCTTGTTTATACTCTTCAATCCAGTCATCAACTACAGACTGCAAAGAGAGGAGGCAAACATCACACAATCGAATGTAGCGTCACAAAAACAGATACACACAACCCTGCAAACTAGAGAGAGGTTATTGGATTCTTCTCAATGATTTATGGGCGTAATCTCCATGTTTAATCCAGAGTAACTCTTCACAACACCAACTTTTCGTCACACGCAGTAGTACCCACTTAAGGAGGGATAGACAGAAAGGAAAAGGAGGTGGGGTAGCGTTACTGATTAGAGAGGGGATTAATGCAATGGAAAGGAAGGACATTAGTTTGGAGGATGTGGAATCGGTATGGGTAGAGCTGCACAACACTAAGGGGCAGAAAACGCTGGTGGGTGTTGTGTACAGGCCACCTAACAGTAGTAGTGAAGTTGGAGATGGTATCAAACAGGAAATTAGAAATGCGTGCGACAAAGGCAAAACGGTTATAATGGGTGACTTCAATCTACATATAGATTGGGTGAATCAAATTGGCAGGGGTGCTGAGGAAGAGGATTTCTTGGAATGTATGCGGGATAGTTATCTAAATCAACATGTAGAGGAACCAACGAGAGAGCAGGCTATTTTAGACTGGGTATTGAGTAATGAGGAAGGGTTAGTTAACAATCTTGTTGTACGTGCCCCCTTGGGCAAGAGTGACCATAATATGGTTGAGTTCTTCATTAGGATGGAGAGTGACATTGTTAATTCAGAAACAATGGTTCTGAACTTAAAGAAAGGTAACTTTGAGGGTATGAGATGTGAATTGGCCAAGATCGACTGGCAATTAATTCTAAAAGGGTTGACGGTGGATATGCAATGGAGGACATTTAAAGACTGCATGGATGAACTACAAAAATTGTTCATCCCAGTTTGGCAAAAGAATAAATCAGGGAAGGTAGTACATCCATGGATAACAAGGGAAATCAGGGATAGTATCAAAGCGAAGGATGATGCGTACAAATTAGCCAGAAAAAGCAGCATACCGGAGGACTGGGAGAAATTCAAAGACCAGCAGAGGAGGACAAAGGGCTTAATTAGGAAAGGAAAAATAGATTATGAAAGAAAACTGGCAGGGAACATAAAAACTGACTGCAAAAGTTTTTATAGATATGTGAAAAGAAAGAGATTAGTTAAAACAAATGTAGGTCCCTTGCAGTCAGAAACAGGGGAGTTGATCATGGGGAACAAGGATATGGCGGACCAATTGAATAACTACTTTGGTTCCGTCTTCACTAAGGAAGACATAAATAATTTGCCGGAAATAGCAGGGGACCGCGGGTCAAAGGAGTTGGAGGAATTGAGTGAAATCCAGGTTAGCCGGGAAGTGGTGTTGGGTAAATTGAATGGATTAAAGGCCGATAAATCCCCAGGGCCAGATAGGCTGCATCCCAAAGTACTTAAGGAAGTAGCTCCAGAAATAGTGGATGCATTAGTAATAATCTTTCAAAACTCTTTAGATTCTGGAGTAGTTCCTGAAGATTGGCGGGTAGCAAACGTAACCCCACTTTTTAAGAAGGGAGGGAGAGAGAAAATGGGGAATTACAGACCAGTTAGTCTAACATCGGTAGTGGGGAAACTGCTAGAGTCAGTTATTAAAGATGGGATAGCAGCACATTTGGAAAGTGGTGAAATCATTGGACAAAGTCAGCATGGATTTACAAAAGGTAAATCATGTCTGACGAATCTTATAGAATTTTTCGAGGATGTAACTAGTAGCGTGGATAGGGGAGAACCAGTGGATGTGGTGTATCTGGACTTCCAGAAGGCTTTCGACAAGGTCCCACATAAAAAATTAGTATACAAACTTAAAGCACAAGGCATTGGGGGTTCAGTATTGATGTGGATAGAGAACTGGCTGGCAAACAGGAAGCAAAGAGTAGGAGTAAACGGGTCCTTTTCACAATGGCAGGCAGTGACTAGTGGGGTACCCCAAGGCTCAGTACTGGGACCCCAGTTATTTACAATATATATTAATGATCTGGATGAGGGAATTGAAGGCAATATCTCCAAGTTTGCGGATGACACTAAGCTGGGGGGCAGTGTTAGCTGTGAGGAGGATGCTAGGAGACTGCAGGGTGACTTGGATAGGCTGGGTGAGTGGGCAAATGTTTGGCAGATGCAGTATAATGTGGATAAATGTGAGGTTATCCATTTTGGTGGCAAAAACAGGAAAGCAGACTATCATCTAAATGGTGGCCGATTGGGAAAGGGGGGAGATGCAGCGAGACCTGGGTGTCATGGTACACCAGTCATTGAAGGTAGGCATGCAGGTGCAGCAGGCAGTAAAGAAAGCGAATGGTATGTTAGCTTTCATTGCAAAAGGATTTGAGTATAGGAGCAGAGAGGTTTCTACTGCAGTTGTACAGGGTCTTGGTGAGACCACACCTGGAGTATTGCGTACAGTTTTGGTCTCCAAATCTGAGGAAGGACATTATTGCCATAGAGGGAGTGCAGAGACGGTTCACCAGACTGATTCCTGGGATGTCAGGACTGTCTTATGAAGAAAGACTGGATAGACTTGGTTTATACTCTCTAGAATTTAGAAGAGTGAGAGGGGATCTTATAGAAACTTACAAAATTCTTAAGGGGTTGGACAGGCTAGATGCAGGAAGATTGTTCCCGATGTTAGGGAAGTCCAGGACAAGGGGTCACAGCTTAAGGATAAAGGGGAAATCCTTTAAAACCGAGATGAGAAGAACTTTTTTCACGCAGAGAGTGGTGAATCTCTGGAACTCTCTGCCACAGAGGGTAGTTGAGGCCACTTCATTGGCTATATTTAAGAGGGAGTTAGATGTGGCCCTTGTGGCTAAGGGGATCAGGGGGTATGGAGAGAAGGCAGGTACGGGATACTGAGTTGGATGATCAGCCATGATCATATTGAATGGCGGTGCAGGCTCGAAGGGCCGAATGGCCTACTCCTGCACCTAATTTCTATGTTTCTATGTTTCTAAGGAGGTCGTAGGGGACTCGGCTTGTACTCGCTAGAATTTAGAAGATTGAGGGGGGATCTTATGGAAACGTACAAAATTCTTAAGGGGTTGGACAGGCAAGATGCAGGAAGATTGTTCCCGATGTTGGGGAAGTCCAGAGCAATGGGTCACAGTTTAAGGATAAGGGGGAAGTCTTTTAGGACCGAGAAGAGGAAAATGAATTCGCACAGAGAGTGGTGAATCTGTGGAATTCTCTGCCACAGAAGGTAGTTGAGGCCAGTTCATTGGCTATATTTAAGAGGGAGTTAGATGTGGCCCTTGGGGCTAGAGGGATCAGGGGGTATGGAGAGAAGGCAGGTACAGGATACTGAGTTGGATGATCAGCCATGATCATATTGAATGGCGGTGCAGGCTCGAAGGGCCGAATGGCCTACTCCTGCACCTATTTTCTATGTTTCTATGTTATTTTGGACATCACGAGAATTATAGAAACCCGAGGCACAGAAACGGGCCTTTCCAGCCCACTTCAAGAAGTGCTAATGTCATCTACCCAGTCTTTGGTGGTGCCACTCACCCGTTGCAGCGCCCCCTACAGCCTGTCTGTCTTTTTAAAAAAAATTTTGTCTAGTTAAATGTAGTGTTTTGGCTTGTTTTGAATGTGTATATTTTAATAACTCCCACTTAAATACTTGTTTTGAATGTGTATATGTGGGGGGCGGGAGGGGGAGGGGTAAACCGTTTAAAATCTCTTCCCTGTCCGGGAGACCCGACCTTTTCCCTGTCGGGTCTCCGTTGTCATTGGGGCCTAGCACCGTGGAGCGGCCTCCAACCTGAAGGACTCAGGGGCTCGGGAGACTGCGGAGCTGCGGACTACCCACCATCGTAGGGCTGGCCGGCCTTGGAGCATGGGTAGCGGTGGTGACTCGCCGCTGCGACTCGACTCCTGGGGCTCGGAGGCTCCAGCTGCAGCCACAGGTCCGGTGGACCGGGACATCGGGAGCTCGCGGGTCCGGGCGGAGAGAGAGACCGCTTCCCGGAGCTCCCGCAACGCGACTTCTCCAGCCCGTGTCGCGGGGTTGGAACGACCCGGAGCGGGGTCGTACATCGCCCGGCGCGGCTCCATGGCCGTGGGACATTCCAGCGCCCACCGGGGGCTCCAACTTCGAGACTTTTAGACTGGGAGCGGGGCCGTAAATCGCCCAGCACGGCCTAAAATGGCCGTGGGACTTATCATCGCCTGCCTGGGGCTTGGACATCGGGAGAGACATGGAGAACAGGGGAGAGAAAAGACTTTGCCTTCCATCACAGTGGGTCCACTGTGATGGATGTTTGTGTGAATTAAGTTGTGTGTGTGTCTAGGAATTGTCTTGGTTTGTATGGCTGTGGAAACAGAATTTCGTTTGAGCCTCACCGAGGCTCAAATGACAATAAAAGGTATTGTATTGTATTGTATTGTATTGTAACTCCGCATCCTTCAAATCCTTTCCTAGTCGAGTGACTACTTGAAGTTAGAGAAATCAATATTCATACCACCAGGTTGTAAGCAGATCATTGAAGTTTCATAGAGCCATAGAGTCACAGAATGATACACCGTGGGAATAGGCCCTTCACCCCAACCTGCCCACACCGGCCATCATGTCCCAGCTACACTAGTCCCACCTGCTTGCATTTGGCCCATATCCTTCCAAACCATGTGCCTGTCTAACTGTTTCTTAAACGTTGGGATGGTCCCCGCCTCAACTATCTCCTCTGGCAGCTTGTTCCAGCATCATCCTGCCAGTTACCTGCATCGCGCTCTTGCCCATCCTGACCACCTCAAACAGTGTGACGGCCTCAACCTCATCTTGCTGCTGGCGTCCGTTTGATCGAATCTTGCGACAACTTCTTGTGGTTGATGATCTCCGCCGGCTTTTCTCAGACTGGTCCCTCCGTCTCTTCCACGACTGGAAACGGCAGGAAAAAGATCATGTTAAACCCAGGCTGTTGCAGGTGGCAGTGCTGTTACTTGTCCAAAGCTCTGGGGTCCCAAATATTTGACTTGGCATTATTTTTTCATAACAAATTAAATAATGTTTAACTAAGAATAAACTCCAATCCTGCATCTTTAGTTTAGGTAAGGTTAGAAATACAGCGCGGAAACAGGCCCTTCGGCCCACCGAGTCCGCACCGACCAACGATCCCCACACATTAACATTATCCTAAGCACACTAGTGACAATTTACATTCATACCAAGTCAATTGACATACAAACCTGTATGTCTCTGGTGTGTGGAAGGAAACCGAAGATACAGTTCAGTACAAGTGTACTTAAGGGGTTGGACAGGCTAGATGCAGGAAGATTGTTCCCGATGTTGGGGAAGTCCAGGACAAGGGGTCACAGCTTAAGGATAAGGGGGAAATCCTTCAAAACCGAGATGAGGAGAACTTTTTTTACACAGAGAGTGGTGAATCTCTGGAACTCTCTGCCACAGAGGGTAGTTGAGGCCAGTTCATTGGCTATATTTAAGAGGGAGTTAGATGTGGCCCTTGTGGCCAAGGGGATCAGAAGGTATGGAGAGAAGGCAGGTACGGGATACTGAGTTAGATGATCAGCCATGATCATATTGAATGGCGGTGCAGGTTCGAAGGGCCGAATGGCCTACTCCTGCACCTAATTTCTATGTTTCTATGTTTCTATCTCGGGGAAAACCCACACAGATAACATACAAAAAACTCCCTCTGTGGCATGGTGGCGCAGCAGTAGAGCTGCTGCCTTACAGCGCCAGAGACCCGGGTTCGATCCTGACTACGGGTGCTGTCTGTATGGAGTTTGTATGGTGTCTGTATCGACCTGCGTGGGTTTTCTCTGGGATCCTCAGGTTTCTTCCCACCCTCTTAAGACGTACAGGTTTGTAGGTTAATTGGCTTGGTATAATTGTAAATTGTCCCTAGTGTGTGTTGGGTAATGTTAATGTGTGCGGGAATTGCGGGTCGGCATGGACTTTGTGGGCCAAAGGGCCTGTTTCCGCACGGAATCTCTAAACCAAACAAAACTGAACATATTTCCACTATAGTGACACTTGTACTGAACTGTATACAACAATTAATTTCACTGTCCTTCAGTACATGTGACACTGCATTGAACCATTGAACAAGTGAACCTGGAGCTTGTGTGACTGGAGTGACCAGTTGTGGAGTGAGAGCGGAGAATGCCTGGTACTCACAGCAGTGGTGCTTTGACTTCCCCTCCTCTGATTCTCCAGGTCGTTGTCAGACTCAGAGTGACTTTCATTCTCCCTGCAACAAACATAAAACACATCAAATCTCAGAGGTCATACAGAGTCAAAGAGTCTTACAGCGTGGAAACAGGCCCTTCGGCCTAACTTGCCCACACCGGCCAACATGTCCCATCGACACTAGTCCCACCTGCCTGCATTTGGCCCATACCCATCTAAACCTGTCCTATCCATGTCGTGTGGGGACGTGGCGCCGACGGACGTGAAGCCGAAACAAAGAAGTGGAAGCCAAATAACCGAATGGAAACAAAGCCGAAACGCCAACTAACTGAAAGGGCGGGACGTCTAAAAGCCAACTAACTGCCAAGGCTGCGTCGCCTAAAAGCAAACTCACCAAATGGCCGCTCTGCCGAAACGCCACCTACCCGAAAAGCGGCGTCGCCTACAGGCCAACGAACAGAATGCCGCACAACAGAAAAGTCAAATAACGGACAGGACGTTGCCGGGGGGCGGGACTTGTCAGCGATTGGTTCAGACCCCCACGTCCATCACATCACTGTGGAGGGATGAACACACCTCCGCTCCACCCGACCAACAGCCCGCGGAGAGGGCCGTGGGAGAGTGGGGGCTGCCCTGAGGGATGCGCACCTTTGGTCGCTTACAACTTGGTGCTTGGGTTCAGATTGCCCAGAAACCTATGGTTTGTGTGCCCTTTCGGTTAGATTGCATTTAGGCACCCCACCCTTTCAGTTAGTTGGCATTTCGGATTTGTTTCAATTCGGTTATTTGGCTTCCACTTCTTTGTTTCGGCTTCTCGTCCGTCGGTGCCACGTCCGGGTACCATCCATGTACCTGTCTGAATATTTTTTTAAACATTACAGGTAATTGGTGTAATTGGTCACGTCATGGCAAACAAAACTTGAGGATTGCATTGCATGATGCTGCAGAAGGTTGGAGAATGGGGTTGAGAGGGGAAGATAGATCAGCCATGACTGAATGGCGGAATAGACTGAATGGCCTCATTCTGCTCCTATGACGTCAAAATTTAGGTGGGGGGGGGGGGGTGGAGAAGTCATAATCTAACCATTATATTCTGCCTGGCTGTGTTTATAATTAGACTTAAACAAAATTAATTACATTCTGTTAATCTGCAATGACAGATTCAGGAGTTTTGAAAATATGAATTCTATTTTGAAGAAGAATATAGACACAGCAGAGATAAAGTTGCCCAATTTAGGTTGGGGAGTGGAGAACCATGGTCTATCCAATATATTCTGGCTGACAGTCCCTATAGTTAGACTTTGTCTGACAAATTAACTCAATTCTGGTCACCTTGAAACGGGGTTTGCAGTCTCTCCCTGCGGGGGAATACGACCTTTTTGTCGTATTCCCCTTCTCTGCCTCCGTCTGTGCTGAGGCCTAATGGAGCTGACGACCTCGAGGCTCCGGAGGCAGAGCACCGTCAGGACTCGCCCTGAGCTCGCTCCCGTGAGGACGGCCAGCCCGAGGGTGGAACGAGGCTCCCGTCGGAGCGGCCGAGCTCGGGAAGGTGCGGCGCTGGCAGCCCGAGGGAGGTTCGGCGCCCAAGTCGGGGCAGCCCAGCCCGGGGAAGAAGCGACGCCCAAGTTGGGGCGGCCCGGTCCGGGGGAGAAGCGACGCCCAAGTCGGGGCGGCCCGGTCCGGGGGGAGAAGCGACGCCCAAGTCGGGGTAACCCGGTCCGGGGGAGGTTCGGTGCCCAAGTCGGGGCGGCCCGGTCCGGGGGAGAAGCGACGCCCAAGTCGGGGCGGCCCGGTCCGGGGGAGAAGCGACGCCCAAGTCGGGGTAACCCGGTCCGGGGGAGGTTCGGCACCCAAGTCGGGGCGGCCCGGTCCGGGGAGAAGCGACGCCCAAGTCGGGGCGGCCCGGTCCGGGGGAGAAGCGCCGCCCAAGTCGGGGCGGCCCAGTCCGGGGGGAGTTCGGCGCCCAAGTCGGGGCGGCCCAGTCCGGGGAAGAAGCGACGCCCAAGTCGGGGCGGCCCAGTCCGGGGGGAGAAGCGACGCCCATGTCGGGGCGGCCCGGTCCGGGGGAGGTTCAGCGCCCAAGTCGGGGCGGCCCAGCCCGAGGCTGAAGACGGCACAGTACTCACGTGAGGGTGGCTGGGACGGTGTTCTGGCGGTGGTGGCCTGAGTCCGGGGTTCGGCCGCGGGCCAGCAGCTGCGTCTGCAGGACTGGTGGGCGGCAACTTCAACCACCCCGGGCCGCGGTGTTTGAGCCACGGGACTGTTATTAACATCGCCCGGGGGGGGGGGGGGGTATCGCCCCAGCGCAGAGGGAGAAGAGGAGGGAAGGGACTGCAGACCTAAGACTTTTGCCTCCATCACAGTGAGGAGATGCTGGGTGGACTCACTGTGGTGGATGTTAATGTGTGTTTATTGTTGTTTTATTGTATGGTATTATATGTATGACTGCTGCAATTTCGTTCAGACTTCGGTCTGAATGACAATAAAAGGCTATCTATCTATCTATCTATCTACCTTCAGTTATACATTCAGGTGTTTTAGCTTAGTTTAGTTTAGTTTAGACACACAGCTTGGAGACAGATCCCTTCAGTCCGCCGTGTCTGCGCAAGACCAGCAATCACCCATATACTCGTTCTATCTTACACACCGTGGACAATTTACCTAAGCCAATTAATCTACAAACCTGCACGTCTTTGGAATGTGGGAGGAAACCCATGTGGTCACAGGGAGAGCATACAAAATACCTGCAGACAGCAGCCATGGTCAGGATCAAACCCGGGTCCCTGGCGCTGTAAGCCAGCAACTCTGCTGCTGCACCACTGTTTGAAGAAGAATATATGATTAGGAAAAAGGGAGATGCAACGAGACCTGGGTGTCATGGTACACCAGTCATTGAAAGTAGGCATGCAGGTGCAGCAGGCAGTGAAGAAAGCGAATGGTATGTTAGCATTCTTAGCAAAAGGATTTGAGTATAGGAGCAGGGAGGTTCTACTGCAGTTGTACAGGGTCTTGGTGAGACCCCACCTGGAGTATTGCGTACAGTTTTGGGCTCCTAATCTGAGGAAAGACATTCTTGCCATAGAGGGTGTACAGAGAAGGTTCACCAGACTGATTCCTGGGATGGCAGGACTTTCATATGAAGAAAGACTGGATAGACTCGGCTTGGACTCACTCGAATTTAGAAGATTGAGGGGGGATCTTATAGAAACTTACAAAATTCTTAAAGGGTTGGACAGGCTAGATGCAGGAAGATTGTTCCCGATGTTGGGGAAGTCCAGAACAAGGGGTCACAGTTTAAGGATAAGGGGGAAATCTTTTAGGACCGAGATGAGAAATTAATTTTTCACACAGAGAGTGGTGAATCTCTGGAATTCTCTGCCACAGAAGGTAGTTGAGGCCAGTTCATTTGCTATATTTAAGAGGGGTTAGATGGGGCCCTTGTGGCTAAAGGGAACAGGGGGTATGGAGAGAAGGCAGGTACAGGATACTGAGTTGGATGATCAGCCATGATCATATTGAATGGCGGTGCAGGCTCGAGGGGCCAAATGGCCTACTCCTGCACCTATTTTCTATGTTTCTATGATTAGCATGGGATTAGCATGGGTGTCAGGGTTATGGGGAGAAGGCAGGAGAATGGGGTTGAGAGGGAAAGATAGATCAACTATGATTGAATGGCGGAGTAGACTTGATGGGGCGAATGGCCTAATTCTGTTCTTAGAACATATGAGCTTATAACACGATGGGGATGAAGCTGACATTAGACAGCCAGGCTCCAATTAGGATGTGATACGTGAGGGATGTGCCAGCAACAAGGGCCACAGCCATTCCAGTCCATGCTTTAATTTCTATTCCCTTCTTACTCTGGAACTGCTGATGGATTTCCTTCCCTGCCCACCTTTCCCAAACGTTAAGAGGAAGGAAAGGGGCTGGTTCCGAACTCACTTCCTTTCCGTTTGCCTTTCTTTCTGCCATTTGCCACCATCGCTGCTCTGTGTGGTAACTGATGCTGCAAAGTCACCCGACAGAGATGACCACAGTTGTTGCCTCCACCCGCTGCAGTTTGTTGCAATATCTGGTGCTGTCTTCGACAAATGTTATGGTCCCTTCAACATGAACTCCATGTGGGTATCACTGTTCAGGCTGCAGGCCCTGTCCCACATACGTGTCCTTGGCATGCAAATTACGCGACCGTTGAGGCGTACGGGCATGGTGTGGCCGCGCGGGGCCAGTCCCACTGAGAAGCGCGGAGGGGTATGTAGTTGTGCACGATATCGCGCGGCCCTCTAAACTTTTGTAGCGAATTAAATCTTCACGCGCCACCGGCCTGTCGAGTAACTGACGGCCAAAGTGGGACAGGCCCAAGACCCTGGCACGAGACGCAACGTCTCACCTCCAACAGCAGCAGAAGCAGGCAAACGATCGCCGAACTCGGCCTGGGACTCACGGCCGTTGCGGTCCGGATCCGCCCCCACCTCTACTCCCAGAGCGGGGCCAAGAAAATTGAAGTTTGGCACAAAATGCTGGAGTAACTCAGCGGGACAGGCAGCATCTCTGGAGAGAAGGAGCGGCTGACCTTTCGGGTCGAGACCCTTCTTCTTCCCTCCATCAACGCTGCCTGACCCCACTGAGTTCCTCCAGCACTTTGTGCTTTACTAAAGGACTGAGTAGCTGTGAGTTTGACTCGGTGCTGATCCTTTTGCAGCCTACGCAAACCAAAAATAAAGTAGGTGAACTCTTCTAAGATACAATCAAACAGGTCCTTACTTTTGGCACGAATCTCTGCCGGGCATCTCCGCGTCTGCTATCATCGCTGTTCCAAAGTTCAGCCACAATTCTAACGGGGCGACCCACTTGCATCGACAGCCATCTTATAGCTTCCACCTGCAGCACCTTCTCGAGCCGAGCAGCAGGTTTCCCCACTCTCACATTGTGTTGCAGAGCTGTAGAAACACAATGAAAGCACCACAAGGCTCAGTGTGTGAATTAGAGTCATAGAGTCGTAGCCCTTTAGCCCAACGTGCCCACACTGGCCAACATGCCCCAGCTACACTACTCCCACCTGCCTGCGCTTGATACATATCCCTCCAAACCTGTCCGATTCATGTACCTGTCTAACAGTTTCTTAAATGTTGGGATAGTCCCAGCCTCCACTACCTCATCTGGCTGCCTGTTCCATACACCCACCCCCTGTGTGACAAAGTTGCCCCTCAGATTCATATTAAATCTTTTCCCCTTCAAGTCAAGTCAAGTCTATTCGTCACATACACATACGAGATGTGCAGTGAAATGAAAGTGGCAATGCTCGCGGACTTTTGTGCAAACAAACAACAAAACAACCAAACAAACTATAAACACAATCATAAACACACACATATTCTTTTACATATTAAATATTGGAAGGAAAAACGTTCAGTAGAGTTAGTCCCTGGTGAGATTTACAGTCCGATTGGCCTCTGGGAAGAAACTCCTTCTCAACCTCTCCGTTCTCACAGCATGGCAACGCAGGCGTTTGCCTGACCGTAGCAGCTGGAACAGTCCGTTGCAGGGGTGGAAGGGGTCTCCCATAATTTTATTGGCCCTGGAGTTGCACCTCCTGATGTATAGTTCTTGCAGGGGGGTGAGTGAAGTTCCCATAGTGCGTTCGGCCGAACGCACTACTCTCTGCAGAGCCTTCTTGTCCTGGGCAGAGCAATTCCCAAAGCAGATTGTAATATTTCCGGACAAGATGCTTTCCACCGCCACTGAGTAGAAGCACTGGAGGATCCTCGGAGACACTCTGAATTTCCTCAATTGCCTGAGGTGGTAAAGGCGCTGCCTTGCCTTACTCACGAGTGCTGCGGCGTGTGATGCCCATGTCATATCCTCGGAGATGTGGACCTTGAACCTATGTCCTCTGGTCCTCGATTCCCCTACTCCGGGCAAGAGACTTTGTGCATCTAAATTCACTTCTGGTTTGAGGTGGAGACCAGCGTTAGAAAACAATGATAGACACACCATGCTGGAGTAACTCAGTGGGGCAGGCAGCATCTCTGGAGAGAAGGAATGGATGATGTTTCGGGTCTGGACGCTTCCTCCAAACAATGCAGACTTCAAATATCCAAACTACACCAGAACCCGGCACCACACAGGTCAGTGATTCAATGTTGGTCAGTGTAGACAAGATGGGCCGAAGGGCCAGTTTCCACGCTGCATTACTCTACAACCTGGGTTGGAATGAAGGTAAATTAAAAAATATGTGTATTTAAAGAGCAATTTTCATGTCTTAAAAGGTCACTGTCGCCTTGATACTTTTTTAAATTGTTTTTTGGGTGGCGAGGCACTAGATGAGCAGCTGCATCACAGTGCCAGAGACCTAGATTCAATCCTAGCCTCGGGTGCTCTTTTGTGGAGTTTGCATGTTCTCCCTATCATTGCAGTAGTTTCTTCTGGGTGCTCTTGTTTCTTCCCACAGCCCAAAGACATGTGGTTAGTTAGTTAGTTAATTGGCCTCTGCAAATTGAGTCGTGGAATCACCTCGAGTGTGGAGGTGAGTGGTCGATGGCAAGTAGGAAAGAATAAAGAATGGGGTTAGGCGGGATTAAGGTGTAAATGGGTGTGTGACGGTCAAGTCAAGTATATTCGTCACATACACACACGAGATGTGCAGTGAAATGAAAAATGGTAATGCTCGTGGATCGTGCAAAAAACAAACAGTCGACAAACGGAATGGAACAGAATCACATATTCTTTTACATATTACATATTGTGGGCAGAAGGAAAAAGGGGGAAAAAAACAGCAATTTTAAAAAAGCAGTAGAGTGGTTCAGTAAAGTTAGTCCCTGGTGAGATTGGAGTTGGCCTGGGGATCAGGGGGTATGGAGAGAAGGCAGGTACAGGATACTGAGTTGGATGATCAGCCATGATCATATTGAATGGTGGTGCAGGCTCGAAGGGCCGAATGGCCTACTCCTGCACCTAGTTTCTATGTTTCTATGTTACCCCTAAACTTCAGCCCCTTAATTCTCAAATCATGTCCTCATGTTTGAATCTTCCCTACTCTCAAAGGGAAAAACCTTATCCACGTCAACTCTGTCTATCCCTCTCATCATTTTAAAGACCTCTATCAAGTCCCCCCTTAACCTTCTGCGTGAGGAATGTTTCCGCTGTGTGGGGGATGTTTATGTTTAGGAGTAGGCCATTCGGCCCTTCGAGCCTGCACCGCCATTCAATATGATCATGGCTGATCATCCCATCCCTGACTTCTCTCCATACCCTCTGATCCCTTTAGCCACAAGGGCCACATCTAACTCCCTCTTAAATATAGCCAATGAACTGGCCTCAACTACCTTCTGTGGCAGAGAATTCCACAGATTCACCACTCTCTGTGTGAAATTTTTTTTTCCCATCTCGGTACTAAAAGATTTCCCCTTTATCCTTAAGCTGTGACCCCTTGTTCTGGACTTCCCCAACATCGGGAACAATCTTCCTGCATCTAGCCAGTCCAACCCCTTAAGAATTTTGTACGTTTCTATAAGATAATGCACAGGCAGATAAGAGATGATCTTGGTATCATGTCCAGCACTGACATTGTGGGCCAAAGACCTGTTCTTGTGCTGTACTGCACTATGGTCTAAGTTGCCTTCTTCCCATAATCTTTGACGCCCTTCCTAATCGATCTATCAATCTTGGTCTTTAAAGTACAAAGACTTGGCCTCCAGGGCCGACTGTGACAATGAATTCCACATATTCACCACCCTCTGGCTACAGAAATTCCTCCTCGTTTTGAAGGTACGTCCTTTTATTCTGAAGCTGTGCCCTCAGGTCCTAGACTCTCCCACTGGTGGAACCATCCATTCCACGCCCAACACGAAAGACTGCAACTCTGACGGTGCAACCCTCCCTCCAGATTGTTGGTATCAAATCTTAGAACTGAAGTCACAGTGTCTTAGAGGGGCGGAAGATTGCAACCTTCACGTGGTCCGCCCTGTTTCGACGAATGCAATCAACCTGGCGTGCACAATCTAATAGAACAAGTTGTCCTACAACTTTAGGCTGTGCACGCCATATGCAAGAAGAAGAAGTCTTAGAGGCGTACAGCATGGAAACAGACCCATCGGCCCAACTTGTCCATAGGACAAGGATGCCCCATCTCAGTTTGTCCCATTTCCCCGCTTTTAGCCCATATATCCTTCTAAACATTTCTTATCCATGTATCGGTCCAGGCATCTTTTCAATGCTGGAGATAGACACAAAATTCCGGAGTAACTCAGTGGGTCAGGCAGCATCTCTGGAAAAAAAGGAAAAGGTGGCATTTCGGGTCGAGACCATTCCGCAGGCCCAGACTTTTAAATGCTGTTGACTTGAGTTTAGTTTATTGACACGTGTAACGGGGCTCAGTGAAAAGCTTTTTGTTGCATGCTAACCAGTCAGCGGAAAGACAATACATGATTACAGTCCAGCCATCCACAGTGTACACATACATGATAAAGGCAATAGGGTGCGAGATTGCAACATTCACGTGGTCCGCCCTGTTTTGACGACTGCAATCAACCCAGCGGGCACAATAAAATAGAACAAGTTGTCCTACAACTTTAGGCTGTGCACGCCATACGCGAGAAGAAGAGATCAAGGCAATAATGGGAATAATATGTTATAGTACCTGCCTCAATACCTCCTCGGGAGAGAAGACTCAGGAACCCAAGGAGTGGGACATAAACCCACAGGTTGCTGGGTCAGAGATACCAATTGAGCCACACGTATTAGAGATAACACCACAGAAAGCAGGGAGGTCATTTTCTGCTGCTATCGAAAGATGGAGCCAGTCATTCCCTGCAACACTTCTACAAAATGGGAAAATTATCCACAACACAGCGTCTTATTGCAACACACGAAGGTATACAGCCTGAGAAATATAATCATTCTATCTGCATACCTCAACATGAAATCTAAAACCCGTCAACTGATAATCCTCAGCGCTATGCACTGTCACAGGTGGATTTATGTGGTGAGAGGCAGGCTGCCTTCTTGCTTATTTCCAGAACGAGACAAACTTTAATATTTTTACAGGACTGCAGGCCCACCATTTATTGTGGCATTTTTCAACACAATAATTTCATCCAATTGTAGATATCCAAGGGCCAGGGTTTTTTCGCTCCCCGCCACCGAGAGATGCCTACACAGCTAATGCATATGTATCTATGCAAGTGGAGCTGTACATACATCAGTTACACCAAGACAGCTGTCAGCAGAGGAGCGTAAAGCATTCTTTCTTTGAAATTCAGGCAATGCGGTTACAATCACTAGAATTAGAGAGTGAAAAATGGTACAATAACGGGAGAGGTTTTGTGCATATGAAATTTTATGTTGATAGATGAACGGTAGGAAATGGGACTTTCCACTGAGGGGAACTAATCTCGGATCGCGGGTTAGTGATTTGTAGCTCAACACTTTGAAACAATTTCTTCCAACCGTTTAATAAAAGGGGATGTTTAGCAACACCTTGTACAGCAAGCCCCAGCTGGATCAACACCCACACGATCAAAGAGAGAAGCACAAAAAGCAGGCAGTGCAAAATGATCGGCTTTTAAGAAAGTAATACGCGTTAACATTTAGCTCGATGCGATGTGATGGCAGGTTGGGTCGTTCAGCCTCTTGAGCATAATTCTGACGTGCAATTAGGCCATGGTTAGTTCATGCTTCATCAGAACCCACGTGCTTTGTTCTATCTCCTCAAATCGAACAAGAGGTCTGGGCAGTCCATGCCTTCAAATCTGATTATAATTATACCAGCTTTGCCTCCCATGCATTTGCACAGCTAGTTTTATGATGTATTTGTCAGGTTAATATTATCCTTGGAAGTTAACAGACAAATGTCGAGAAATACGAATATTGGACACTGATTGCCCGATTCACATTATCTTGTATTTGAGTTTAGTTTATTGTCACGTGTACCAAGGTACAGTGAAAAGCTTTTGTTGCGTGCTAACCAGTCAGCGGAAAGACAACACGTGATTACAATTGAGCCGTCCACAGTGTACAGACACATGATAAAGGGAATAACGTGAATAAGGTTTAGTGCAAGATAAAGTAGTAACGTCCGATCAAAGAAAGTCCGAGGGTCACCAAAGAGGTAGATAGTAGTTCAGGACTGCTCTCTAGTTGGTGATAGGATGGTGCAGTGGCCGGATAATAGCTGTGAAGAAACTGTCCCTGAATCTGGAGGTGTGCATTCTCACACTTCTATACGTATTTCCAGGGGGGAGAAGGAGTGGCCAGGGTGCGACTCGTCCTTGAGTCACGGGTGAAGGGTGACTGAAGGGGGGGAGTCGCTGAGCCTCCAGGGTCGCGGTCTGGAGGGGAGAACCGCAGACGGACGCAAGACCCGGCGAACCGTGGTCTGGAGGAGAAATATACCGCGTGGACCCGTGCTCGTTCCCTGCGGCAGAACGCAAGGTGGGCCGCGGCAGACAGACCCCAACTGGTCCCCCAATGGCCATGTGTAGGGAACTGCAGATGCTGATTTTAACCGAAGATTGGAGAAACTCAGCAGGTCAGGCAGCATCTCTGAAGAAAAGGAGTCGGTGACGTTTCAGGTCGAGTCCCTTCTTCAGATTGCAGAACCAGCCAATTTCCCTCAACTAACACTCTCCTCCTCCTACTAACAATGTATTTGTTTATTTATTTATTTATTTTATTTATTCCGAACAAGTAAAGAAAGACATTAAAGACATTAATAGTAACAGAATCGAAATTATCAAATTGAATTGAATTGAATTGAATTGAATTTCCTTTATTGTCATTCAGACCTTACGGTCTGAACGAAATTTCGTGCCAATTGGACATTACAATCAATATTTACAGGCAATGAAAAGAACAAAAAGCAAATTTCCAATGTCCAACTCTGTGTCTGTACAAGCTCGAAAAGGAGTGAGAAGAAGAATAACTTATTAAATCTCACCCCTTTTCCCCAACACTTCTACCATATTTAAAAATCAATTAATTAATAATAATAATACTACCCCAGGCAATTTCCCATAATACCTACAGACATATATATACATACAACTATTATACACATACAAACTTCATATATGAAGTAACCAAACATAAGTAAACAATTGTAAAGCAATAGATAAACATTAACCCCCACTTGTCAACCTTGTATCCTTGGTTCCTCCCACTTCCCCAGTCTGAACAAGGGTCTCGACCCGAAATGTCACCTATTCCTTTTCTCCAGAAGTTCTATCTGACCAATTGAGTTACTCCAGCTATTTGTGTCTATCACCGGGAGGATGGAGTCGGTGAGGAGCAAGGCAGGTAGGAGAGGAAACCAGGGTCTGGCCTACCGCTCCCTCAAGGTCGGCTACGGGAGGTGCCCCCAGGGCACAAAGGTGGACGGGCGAGGAGAGGGATGTCGCGTCCAAGGAAGGCGATGGCTGGAGGCCTGCAGCAGCCTGGAGCTTGCTTGGAACGGGCACCGCTCAGAACAACTGGAACGCAGAATGGACTTTGAAAATAGCGTCAAAACATGGCGCCTCTTACATGCGGGCTCATTAGATTATTTTTATAGTTTGCTAATCGAGGATGTGTTTGGGTTTGCCAATACTTTATTGGACTGCGTGTAAAAAAATAATTGAACCATTAGAGTTTTTATTTGGTGTAGGAAGGAACTGCAGCGGCTGGTGTCTACCGAAGATAAGACACAAAAAGCTGGAGTAACTCAGCGGGGCAAGCAACATCTCTGGAGAGAAGGAATTGGTGACGTTTCGGGTCGAGACCCTTCCTTGAAGTGGTAGTTGAGACGCCATGGATAAGCACTAATAAAAATAAAAAAAATCCATTTTTATTTATTTTTTATTTTTTTATTCTTAGAATAAAGGGGAGGCCTTTTAAGACTGAGGTGAGAAAAAAACGTTTTCACCCAGAGAGTTGTGAATTTGTGGAATTCCCTGCCACAGAGGGCAGTGGAGGCCAAATCACCGGATGGATTTAAGAGAGAGTTAGATAGAGCTCTAGGGGCTCGTGGAGTCAAGGGATATGGGGAGAAGGCAGGCATGGGTTAATTATTTGGGACGATCAGCCATGATCACAATGAATGGCGGTGCTGGCTTGAAGGGCCGAATGGCCTCCTCCTGCACCTATTTTCTATGTTTCTATGTTTCCAATTGCTATAACCTGCGAGTCTCATACTGACTAGAAATATGGGATGCCTTAATCATTATTTTTCAGCCAAGGTAGATGGGCCTTCTTTCCTTCCATAAATATTTATTCTATAATTGTAAGTTATAGTTCTACTATAATACGACATTGTCGGGAAGTATTCAAGGTAGGGCATTTTGTAAGGGTAGCATTTTTAGTTTAGTTTAGAGATACAGTGTGGAAACAGGCCCTTCAGCCCACCAAGTCCACACCGACCAGCGATCACCCAAACGCCACTTCTAAGCTACACACTCGGGACAATTTAAAGCCAATAATCCTACAAACCTCTACGTCTTTGGAGTGTGTGGGGAAACCAGAGCACCCGGAGAAAACCCACGCGGTCACAGGAAGAATATACAAACTCCGTAAAGACAGCACCCTTACTCAGGATCGAACCCGGGTCTCTGGCGCTGTAAGGCAGCAACTCCACGGGTGTGCCACTGTGCGGCCCAGTATTGTTAATCTGGTAAACATCTTCCGTCTTGTTTGGACGTGCTCAGGGTGGCTGGTCGCTTGTGATTTCAATGAGTTTCTCAAACCAAGATTTTAATTTTCCGAAATGACAGGGAGAAATTTGACATAAAACAAAATTATATTGACCAGAAAAATTGGAATCAAGGAAATAAGAGATTAGTTAGACTGTATCTGTGGAATTCCCTGGGCAAGACTGTCAGCAGGGAGTAAACGGCAAGAGGCAACATCTACTCCTCAAGGAACTGCAGATGGTGGAATCTCACATAGAAACATAGAAAATAGGTGCAGGAGTAGGCCATTCGGCCCTTCGAGCCTGCACCGCCATTCAATATGTTCATGGTTGATCATCCAACTCAGTATCCTGTACCTGCCTTCTCTCCATACCCCCTGATCCCTTTAGCCACAAGGGCCACATCTAACTCCCTCTTAAATATAGCCAATGAACTGGCCTCAATACCTTCTGTGGCAGAGAATTCCACAGATTCACCACTCTCCGCGTGAAAAATGTTTTTCTCATCTCGGTCCTAAAAGATTTTCCCCTTATCCTTAAACTGTGACCTCTTGTTCTGGACTTCCCCAACATCGGGAACAATCTTCCTGCATCCAGCCTGTCCAACCCCTTAAGAATTTTGTACGTTTCTATAAGATCCCCCTCAATCTTCTAAATTCTAGCGAGTACAAGCCGAGTCTTTCTTCATATGAAAGTCCTGCCATCCCAGGAATCAGTCTGGTGAACCTTCTCTGTACTCCCTCTATGGCAAGTGGTGAGTCATGTTTATCTCAATCTCGCCTCCTCACATAGAAACATAGAATCATGTGCAGGAGGAGGCCATTCGGCCCTTCAAGCCAGCAGCGCCATTCATTGTGATCATGGCTGATCGTCCCCAATCAATAACCCGTGCCTGCCGTCTCCCCATATCCCTTGACTCCACTAGTTCCTAACATGATAAGAGAATTTCAGAAGTGTTAGCCTGGATTTTGTCATGAAATCCTTGAATGAACCCTTATCTCACATCTTTCTGAGTTACCCATACACTAACTAAACTAAAGTAACCTCTGCTTAAAATGTAGAAATTTGAAGATGCTGTAAAAACTACCTTAGTGTCAGGCATTATCTAGGGAGGGAATGGATAGGCAACATTTCAGATTGGGACTCTTCTTCAGACTCACATTATCCATTCCCTCCACGGATGCTGCCTGACCTGCTGAGTAACTCCAGCACTTTGTGTTTTACTCACAGTGAGGAATCTTCACAGCATCACCACATTTCTCCAGGAGTTAGTATATGTGTAACTCCGAGAAAGATGCAAGATAAGGGTTCATTCGAGTATTTCATGACAAAATCTAGGCTGACACTTCTGAATTGTTCTAATGTGTGAGGAGGTGAGATTGCATTCAGGCATCATGCTGTGACCAGAGGCGACTGCGTTCCAACAAATCCATCTCTCACCCTTATGAATTAATTCACCAAACACAGAATTGTGTTAGTGGAGCTATCTGGATCAAGAACAGTGAGTCTCAATGTATGTGCAATGTGGGATTATTTGAATCCATGTTTAATATTGTGTGGGAAGGAACTGCAGATGCTGGTTTACACCAAAGATATACACAAAATGCTGGAATAACTCATTAGGACAGGGAGCATTTTTTTGGAGAGAAGGAATGGGTGATGTTTCGGGTCGAGACCCTTTTTCAGACTGACATAGGGTGACATATAGATAAGGTGTGAAAACACAGATCAAAGGAGACAATGTTCAAGGAAATGTAGAACGATACATTGTTGGGATGGGAGATTGCAACCTTGGATTGGATTGGATTCCTTTACTGTCATTCAGACCTTTCGGTCTGAACGAAATTACGTTGCCTGCAGTCATACATATAATAATAAATAACGAAACATACAATAAACACAAATTTAACATCCAACCACAGTGAGTTCACCAGGTACCTCCTCACTGTGATGGAGGCAAAAGTCTTAAAGTCTCTGTCTCTTCCCTCCTTGTTCTCCCTCTGCGCTGGGGCGATCCAGGCCTCCGATGTTGTGACCCCGCCGGGTGACGGTAAGTAAGTCCCGCGGCTCAATCGAGCTCCGCGAACGGGCCGGTTCAAGCTCCGTGGCCCGGGGCGGTCGAAGCTGCCGCCCTCCAGTCCAGAGGACGCAGCTGTAGTTGCGGGAGCTCCGGAGAACAGGTCACCAACCTACGACCTGCGAGCTCCCGACAATGTCGTCCACTGGGCCCACGGCTGAGCCCCGAATTCAGGTCGCCGCCGCCGGAACGCCGCCTCAGCCCCGAAGCCGGGCCATCGCCACCGGAACGCCGGAACGCCGCTACAGCTCCGAATTCGGCCAGCCTGGCTGGCTCTGCCTCCGGAACCTCAAGGTCGGTCGCAGTTGGAGGCCGCCAGCTCCGCCATTAGGCCTCAGCGCTGACGGAGGCAGAGAAGGGGGATATGACAAGAAGAGTCGCATTCCCCCAAAGGAAGAGACAAAAAAACATGTTTGCCCCCCCCCCCCCCCCCCCCACACACATATATACACAACCTGATAAACTAAAATTTAACTAAAAGAGGACAAAAGAAAACAACAACAAAAGTAAAAACAGACGGACTGCAGGCGAGCCGCAGCTGTCAACAGTGCCGCCACTTCCGGAAACCTTCATGTGGTTCACCCAGTTTCGACTAATGCAATCAACCCAACGTGCACAAACAAGATCAAATAGAACAAGCTGACCTACAAGTTTAGGCTGTGACCGCCATATGCAAGAAGCAGATGCGTTGTTAGCTGAGGGGAAGGTGATATCAAGGCATATAATCAGTAATAAACCATGTTTATTATAGCTGGATTCTCAAAATCAATTGTTTACACTAATTACCGGGAATTAAGTTCTCGGCATCTCCCTCTTGAATGGCAGGTTATGAAAATGGCAATCACAAGGAATCTTTTCTTGGGTCTCGTTATCGTTGATTAATGACTTTTGCTTGTTTTTTGAAGAAGTAAACAAGAAACTGTGAGGGCAAGGCTGTGGACGTTGTCGACATAGACTCGCATGAGTTTAGAAGAAGGAGGGGCAACCTCATTGAAACTTAGCGAATAGTGAAAGGCTTGGATAGAGTGGATGTGTTTCATAGAAACATAGAAACTAGGTGCAGGAGTAGGCCATTCGGCCCTTCGAGCCTGCACCGCCATTCAATATGATCATGGCTGATCATCCAACTCAGTATCCCGTACCTGCCTTCTCTCCATACCCTCTGATCCCCTTAGCCACAAGGGCCACATCTAACTCCCTCTTAAATATAGCCAATGAACTGGCCTCAACCACCCTCTGTGGCAGAGAGTTCCAGAGATTCACCACTCTCTGTGTGAAAAAAGTTCTTCTCATCTCGGTTTTAAAGGATTTCCCCCTTATCCTTAAGCTGTGACCCCTTGTCCTGGACCTCCCCAAGATCGGGAGCAATCTTCCTACATCTAGCCTGTCCAACCCCTTAAGAATTTTGCAAGTTTCTATAAGATCCCCTCTCAATCTCCTAAATTCTAGAGAGTATAAACCAAGTCTATCCAGTCTTTCTTCATAAGACAGTCCTGACATCCCAGGAATCAGTCTGGTGAACCTTCTCTGCACTCCCTCTATGGCAATAATGTCCACAAGTGGTGGAGTCTAGGACCTAGATCTAGGGAGTCTAGAGATGCTGCCTGACCCGCTGAGTTACTCCAGCATTTTGTGTCTACCTTCACTGACAACAATGATATAAGCATACTACCAGTAGGGTTTATGACTGTTCTGCTTTTGGATGATGTTCTGCACCTCTAACATTTGCAAAACTCTCCATTAGCCAACCCTCTTTACTAATTGTGAATGCGCAACTATGCGGCATCCTCTATTCACATGCCATTAATGGATGGGTGGCACGGTGGTGCAGCGGTAGAATTGCTGCCTTGCAGCATCAGGGACCCGGGTTCGATCCTGACCACGGGTGCTGTCTGCATGGAGTTTTTACGTTCTCCCCGTGGCCTTGTGGGTTTTCACAGGTGCTCTGGTTTCCTTCCACATTCCAAAGACGTACAGGTTTGTAGGTTAATTAGCTTCGGTAAAATTGTAAAATTGTCCCTACTGTGTAGGATAGTGCTAGTATACAGGGATCGGTGGTCGGCATGGACACAGTGGGCCGAAGGGCCTGCTTCCACGCTGTTTCTCTAAACTATAAAAAAATATCCATCACAATATAGTTATCTCTATGAAATCCATTGTGCATTTAATTCATAAAAGTGGCATGGGAGTAAAATTTGACCTCATAATTGTTATACGAAATTCCTGCACTCATTTCTCTACTGGTTATGCTGCAATTTTGATTTTTAAATTCTTCATTTATTTTTCAGTCTCTTTTTATTAGGGTGAGAGGCAAATATAATAGGGGCATTTAAGGGGCTTTTAGATAGGCACATGGATATACAGGGACTGGAGAGCCAAGCGTCACGAACAGGAAGAGGAGATTGGTTTAACAAGGTCAGCACGGACATTGTGGGCTGAAGGGCCTGTTCCTGTGCTGTAGTGTTCTATGTTCCATTGCACCACTATTAAAAATACATCTGTCAATGCGTACAGGATAATGATTTAAAACATGCAAACTGCTTTTGTACAATGCCATTTAGTCATTTTGATGAAGGAGAAAGAGTTGACAAAACGTTGTATTCTACACTGGTGGGAGAGTCATATTCAGAGGTCAGAGCCTCAGAATTAAAGGCTGTTCCTTTAGGAAGGAGATGAGGAGGAATTTCTTTAGTCAGAGGGTGGTGAGTCTGTGGAATTCATTGCCGCAGAAGGCTGTGGAGGCCAAGTCAATGGACACTTTTAAGGCAGCGATAGACAGATTCTTGATTATCACGTTTGTCAGGGGTTATGGGGAGAAGGCAGGAGAATGGGGTTAAGATGGAATGACAGATCAGCCATGATAGAATGGCGGAGTAGACACGATGGGCCAAATGGTCAAATTCTGCTCCTATCACTTGAGAACTTTTGAACAACTAAAGGGCCTGTCCCACTTGGTCGACTTTTTAACGGACTGCAGGCAACTGTCAAGTTCACGGCACTCTCTGAAAAACCGGGACATGTTGAAAATTTTGTGGCAACCATACTGAGCCGCGACTAGTTTCCAGGATGCGGGAACTCATCGCGACCATGAAGGAGACTCACCTGAGACCACCAGCGAACATGTGGCGACCATGTGACGATCCTGAGATGAACGCAGAGTCTCCTGCACTTGCCTAAAAAGTTGTCTAAGTGGGACAGGCCCTTTAAAAAGAGGCTAATAATGGGCCTGTCCCACTTAGGTGATTTTTCAGCGGACTGCCAGCGACTGTCAAGTTGCCGGCAGTTGCCTGAATAACCGGCAACTGGAACGGCGACTGTCAGAGTGGAACACACAAACACACATTGCTTCCTTCACCAGCCCGTTATGCAGGCAGGGGACAGGACAAGCGGGGGGGAGCGTTGTCTAAAAAATTAACATTGTGCAAAGCCGAGGTGAAACAGACACGCACCGCGATGAACAGGATGGTTTGCGCTGTAATTAAGATGGCTAAAGCACAGTATACGGTAAGTCCTTTAAAAGAGAGGAGGGGGGGGGAGGGGAGGGGGGAGAATGGGGGAGAAGGAGTGGAAACAACTTTTAAGAAGCCAGAGATACACGGCTGTGAAGCTCGGCGGACATTTAACATTACCGGTCGGTTATCCTTGGTTCTGAAAACTACTGCTTACGTTTTTTTTCCCCAATGAGCCAATGAAATTCACCGGTCCGCACCGGCTACAACCTACGATAACCACTGAGAACCTTCGACCTCCTGGCAAATCATTAGGATCTCCTGGCGACCCACCTACGGCGCGAGAATTCTCGCTACTCTCCAAGGCGGTTTAATTCTAGTCGCCGCTAATTTTTCAACTCATGGCGACCATAATGAGGCCGCGACTAGTTCCCAGAATGCGGGAACTCCTCACGACCATGAAGGCGACTCCCCGGCAACTATCCGCAAAAAATTCAAAACAGGCCGTGACCTAAAATAGGTTGCCGTTTTAAAAACCGGTAATTTTTTAGTCGAAGCCGGTTGCGATGCTAGTTGCAGGTGGTTGCTGGAGGTTGCAGGTGGTTGCTGGAGGTTGCAGGTGGTTGCCGGAGGTTGCAGGTGGTTGCCGGAGGTTGCAGGTACCTGATTTTACCGATTTTTAAAATGGCAACCTATTTTTGGTCACGGCCGGTTTTGAATTTTTTGAAATAATCGCCGGAACATAGAAGAAGAGGAGGTACACTAAAAATGCTGGATAAACTCAGCGGGTGCAGCAGCATCTATGGAGCGAAGGAAATAGGCGACGTTTTGGGCCGAAACCCTTCTTCAGACTGATGGGGGATGGGGGGGGAGAAGGAAGGAAAAAGGGAGGAGGAGGAGCCCGAGGCCGGGGGATGGGAGGAGACAGCTCGAGGGTTAAGGAAGGGGAGGAGACAGCAAGGGCTAGCAAAACTGGGAGAATTCAACGTTCATGCCATCAGGATGCAAGCTGCCCAGGCGTAATATGAGGTGCTGTTCCTCCAATTTCCGGTGTTGCTCACTCTGGCAATGGAGGAGACCCAGGACAGAGAGGTCGGATTGGGAATAGGAGGGGGAGTTGAGTGCTGAGCCACCGGGAGTTCAGGTGGGTTATTGCGGACTGAGCGGAGGTGTTCGGCGAAACGATCGCCCAACCTCCGCTTAGTCTCCCCGATGTAAATCAGCTGACATCTAGAGCAGCGGATGCAGTAGATGAGGTTGGAGGAGACACAGGTGAACCTTTGCCACACCTGGAACGACTGCTTGGGTCCTTGAATGGAGTCGAGGGGGGAGGTGAAGGGACAGGTGCTGCATTTCTTGCGGTTGCAACGGAAAGTGCCCGGGGAGGGGGTGGTGCGGGAGGGAAGGGAAGAATTGACAAGGGAGTTGCGGAGGAAGCGGTCTTTACGGAAGGCAGACATGGGGGGAGATGGGAAGATGTGGCGAGTGGTGGGGTCACGTTGGAGGTGGCGGAAATGGCGGACGATTATTTGTTGTATTTTCCGGCTGGTGGGGTGAAAGGTGAGGACTAGGGGGACTCTGCCCTTGTTGCGAGTGCGGGAATGGGGAGTGAGAGCAGTGTTGCGGAGTATGGATGAGACCCTGGTGCGAGCCTCATCTATGGTGGCGGAGGGGAATCCCCGTTCCCTGAAGAACGAGGACATTTCCGATGCCCTGATGTGGAACGTCTCATCCTGGGAGCAGATGCGGCGTAGGCGGAGGAATTGGGAGTAGGGGATGGAGTCTTTACAGGGGGCAGGGTGGGAAGACGTGTAGTCCAGATAGCCATGTGAGTCAGTTGGTTTGTAGTGTATGTCGGTCAGAAGTCTGTCCCCTGCGATGGAAATGGTGAGGTCAAGGAATGGTAGGGAAGTGTCGGAAATGGTCCAGGTGTATTGGAGTGCCGGATGGAAGTTGGTGGTGAAGTGGATGAAGTCAGTCAGTTGTGTGTGGGTGCAGGAGGTGGCACCAAAGCAGTCGTCAATGTAATGGAGGTAGAGGTCAGGGATGGGGCCCTGGTACGTATTGAACAAGGATTGTTCAACGTACCCGACAAAGAGGCAGGCGTAGCTGGGGCCCATGCGTGTGTCCATAGCTACGCCTTGTATTTGGAGGAAATGGGAGGAGTCAAATGTAAAGTTGTTGAGGGTGAGGACCAGCTCTGCTAAGCGGAGGATAGTGTCAGTGGCTGGGTATAGGTTGCTCCTCTGGTCGATGAAGAACCGGAGGGCTTTGAGGCCATCCTGGTGGGGGATGGATGTGTAGAGTGACTGGATGTCCATGGTGAAGATGAGGGCGTGAGGGCCTAGAGAGTGGAATGCGTGGAGACGACGGAGAGTGTGTGAGGTATCTTGAACATAGGTGGGAAGGGATTTGACCAAGGGGGTAGTATGGAGTCAACGTATGTGGAGATGAGTTCGGTGGGGCACGAACACGCAGAGACAATGGGTCTGCCGGGAGAGTCGGGTTTGTGGATTTTGGGGAGAAGGTAAAAACGGGTGGTGCGGGGCTGGGGAATGATGAGGTTGGAGGCTCGGTCGGGCAGGGCGTGGGAATTGATGAAGTCGGTGATGATGCTAGATATGGTGGCCTGGTGCTCGTCAGTGGGGTCATGGTCCAAGGGTAAGTAGGAGGAGGTGTCCGAGAGTTGGCGCGTGGCCTCAGCTTTGTAGAGATCAACGCGCCAGACTACCATGGCACCTCCCTTGTCGGCTGGTTTGATAACCCAATCTGGGTTTTTGCGGAGTGAGTCGATGGCAGTACGTTCAGGGGGGGAGAGATTGGAGTGAGACAGGGGAGTGGAGAAGTTGAGGCGGTTGACGTCGCGGCGGCAGTTCTGGATAAAGAGTTCCAGAGCCGGGACTTTAAGAGAGGGGTTCCACGAGGAGGGGGTGCGTTGGAGACGGGAAAAGGGCTCATCATTGGGGGACGAGGACTCCTTCCCATGGAAGTGCGCTGTGAGGCGGAGGCGACGGTAGAAGCGCTCCAAGTCGTGCGGAAACCACTTTGGACCATTAGGGAGACTGACAAAAATCTCCGGGAACCGCACGGAAACCTTGGATGGGGCGAGGGTTCCGTTCAGGTTTCCTAAGTGGGACAGAGGCATCAGTCTTCTTTGATCCAGTGTATATGGTCTTGCAAGAGTGTGCATGCAACCAGGGGGGAATTTTAATGTTGTGTTCATGTTCAGTCAGGCAGTCAGTCATCCCATTCTTATTGCTGAGAGACCCATTCCACAGGGAATAATTATGACAGTATTCCACAAGAGAGGATGATGCAACATGCTACAACAAGCCTGGAAACATAATTTCGCTTTAACAATACAACATTGATAGTCTACTTTTGGCTGTCCTCGGAGCTTGTTGCAGTAAAACAAGGCCAGCTCGATCCCAACCTGCTCTGAACGACATCTACGTAAATCGAGACTCTGCATTGAAAATTCGGCGAGACAATTGCAACAGAAATCACCGGCAACTGCACAGGGCCGATCAAAATGGCTGCATGAGTGAAAAGAGGAAATTCTGGAAATACTCAGCAGGTCAGGCCACATCTGAGGAGAGGAAAATGGGATTCATATTTCAAGCCAACCGCTTATTGCCAGAAATGCTGCTGGAATTATCTCTGATTTGTGGTGTACCAAAGAAAAGACATTTTAACCATCGAGATCCGTGAGTTATTCTTGTTTATAAATATTGAACGGTGCTTTTTTAAGGTTAACCTCTGAAAGTATGCAGTTTGAACAGAGAAACTATAATGTTACGCGTAGAGTGTTACATATAAAAGTTAGTGTAACCGGACACCAAAAAAGTTAAATAGTCCAGATGTTGGAAATCTGAAACAAAAGCACAAAAATGTAAACACTTAGAGGTTTGGGCAGCATCTGTAGAGAGGGAAACAGAGTTCATATTTCAGGTTATAAACAGAAAAGATGAGAGAACTCGGCCAGTTACGCAGCATCTGCAGAAAGTAGAAATGAATGCAGTGATCCTTTCTCAGAATCCACGTTTGCAACTTTAGCATTTAGGTCAATGTCATCAAACATCAGATGTTCAGACCACAAAAACTTCACAAATGTAACAATGCTCTTTGTTAATTTCCCATAAAAGTGAAAGAGAGCGATAACAGAAAAACAACATGAAATATTGCCTCAGAAGTGCCCTGTTATGCAGAGCTATATAACTTGGGTGGCACAGTGGCACAACGCTAGAGTTACTGCCTGCCTTACAGCGCGAGGGGCCAGGGTTTGATTCTGACTATGGGTGCTATCTGGACGGAGTTTGCACGTTCTCCCCGTAACCGTGTGTGCTTGCTCCGGGTTCCCTGGCGCAGGTTTGTAGGTTAATTGGCCCTCTGTAAATTGTCCCCAACGTGTAGGATAGATTTATTGTGAATGGGTGATCATTGGTCGGCGTAGACTAGGTGGGCCTGTGGAAGAATTAATATCCTTCCTCACTTAATTTTCATTGGAATTGAATAAGGTAACAAAAGGGTGTTGGATGTGACAATTGGCAGCTCTCGCTTGACCAGGTGCAGAAGAGGTTTGTGGGAATCGGCAAAGTAAGATTAGGCGTATTACCTCTCGTCTGGGAATGTGTTGGAGGATGGATGGTAAATGTAAACATGAAACAAAGCTTGGTTTCCCTTCTGTGAGGAGTTAGAGGCAACCACCTGCGCCCCCTACTGCTAGCGACATCGTTTCTGTAAATGGGGGGGGCTTATGATTGGCTTGGAGAGGGGATGGTGGTGCAGTTCGCCTAAACGGTGAGATAGTCAATGTCAATGTCAAGATGCCCTTGTATTGTGTTTGACTTGCATTAACCATCTGTTGTTGAATAAGATTTACATAAGCAAAAAGTACGTTGTGTCTAATTAAATAATTGGTACCCACATAGGAGATAGTATATTTTCATATATCTGAATCGAACAACAAACAAAAGTTGTTTACTGCACAGTATAACAGTCGGCTAATTCTGCTGTGAAGTCAGAGAACTGGTGGGCCATTTACTGCAGCCATCTCTCCATGATATCATGCAATAAAATCTCGAAGCAAATCTGCAAAGTCTCCGCTTTTCATTTTCCTTTAATTTCCCTCCAAGTTAATTTCTTCCACAGGGCCAAAGGGCCTATTTCCACGCTGTATCTCTAAACTAACTTGTTCTTAGAGTTAGAGTTTTAGAGGGATGTCGCATGGAGACAGTCCCTTCAGCCCATTGAGTCCATGCCGCCCACCCGTTCACACTAGTTCTATGTTATCCAACTTTCTCATCCACTCCCTACACACTCAAAAGCAATTTACAGAGGCCAATTAACCTACAAACCCCCACGTCTTTGGGATGTGGGAGAAAATCGGACCACCCAGAGAAAAACCACACAGTCGGAGAACATGCAAACTGACAGCACCAGATGTGGGATGAAGTTCCATGGTGCAAATTAGAGAAACCTACTTCAATCCAACACTGACATTTATGTCGATATTTTTTATTAATTTTACAAGATGTTTGCAGATGACATTAACGTGGGTAGTATTGTAGATAGCACAGATGATTGTCAAAAATCCCAGCAGGAATTTGACTCTGGGCTGAGGAATTATTAACGGAGTCTAATACAGGGAAGTGCAAGGCATTGCATTTTTGGGGAGCCAAACCAGGGCAGGACCTCCACAGTGAATGACTGGGCTCTGGGGAGTATTGTAGGACTGAGGGATCCAGGAGGGCACAAACACAGTTCCTTAACAGTAGCGCCACAAGTAGATACATTGGTCAAGAAGGTATTCATCAGTCAGAGTTTTGGTGAGGCCATATTGAGAGTATTGTCTTCAGTTTTGGTCGCCCTGTCATGAGAAAGTTATTGTTGGGCTAAAAAGGTGCAGAAAAGATTTACGAGGATGTTACCAGGTCTCGAGGAACTGAGATGTAGGGAGAGGTTGAGTAGGCTAGGATTTTTTTCCTTAAAAAACAAAAAAATTGATGGGTACATGGATAGGACAGGTCTAGGGGGATATGAACCAAACGCAGGCAGGTGGGACTAGTGTAGATGGGGCATCTACAGAAACAGAGTTAACGTTCTGGGTCAAAAGCTCTTCATCAGAAATGACAAGTAAACAATGTGGGACAGGGTAAAGAGAAAATCTCCGATTGGGTGAGGCCAAAGTTGCCATAGAGATAACTTGTAAATTAGGTAATCCAGATGATGGATTAATGGGAGCATAGAAACATAGAAAATAGGTGCAGGAGTAGGCCATTCGGCCCTTCGAGCCTGCACTGCCATTCAATATGGTCATGGCTGATCAACCAACTCAGTATCCTGTACCTGCCTTCTCTCCATACCCCGATCCCTTTAGCCACAAGGGCCACATCTAACTCCCTCTTAAATATAGCCAATGAACTGGCCTCAACTACCGTCTGTGGCAGAGAATTCCAGAGACTGAGTTTTTCTCATCTCAGTCCTAAAAGATTTCCCCTTTATCCTTAAACTGTGACCCCTTGTTCTGGACTTCGCCAACATCAGGAACAATCTTCCTGCATCTAGCCTGTCCAACCCCTTATGAATTTTGTAAGTTTCTATAAGATCCCCCCTCAATCTTCTAAATTCTAGCGAGTACAAGCCGAGTCTATCCAGTCTTTCTTCATATGAAAGTCCTGACATCCCAGGAATCAGTCTGGTGAACCTTCTCTGTACTCCCTCTATGGCAAGAATGTCCTTCCTCAGATTAGGAGACCAAAACTGTACGCAATACTCCAGGTGTGGTCTCAACAAGACCCTGTACAACTGCAGTAGAACTTCCCTGCTCCTATACTCAAATCCTTTTGCTATGAAATCATTTATGCAGATATAACATTATTTGGATTTATGCATTGCATCTGAAGTCCATTTTCAGTTGTGGCGAAGCATCCTACAGCTAACGAACAACCTATGGAGTGCAGTCACTCTGAAGGAAACACAGCGTTGAATATATGCACAGCAAGCTCCCAAAATCAACAATGTATTAGTGACCAAATGGTCTGTGATTGTGATGAAGGGAAAAATATTGGAGCAGGGAATATCCCATCACTTTCTCAAAATGGTGCTGCAAGATCTAGTTTAAGTCTTAGCCAGGAAGGAAGGAGGGAGAAGATTGCTTTTCAGACTGGAGCCCTGTGACTAATGGTGTGCCTCAAGGATCGATGCTGGGTAAATTGCTGTTAGTCATCTACATCAATGATTTGCATGAGAATGTAAAAAGCACGATTAGTAAGTTTGCAGATGATAATGCAAGGAATTTTTTTTTGCATTAATATAACCAATGATCTGTTGTGGACCAACCAAGATATGCACACCAACATCACTACTTCCTGAGGAAATGGGGCATGTCTCCAATTATTATACTTATAAACGCCTACAGATGCACCATAGAAAGCATACTGTCGGATTGCATCAAACATCTCTGCCCTCGACCACAAGAAATTACAGAGAGTTGTAGATATAGCCCAGTCCACCACACAGACCAGACATCCCATAGAGGGAGTGCAGAGACGGTTCACCAGACTGATTCCTGGGATGTCAGGACTGTATTATGAAGAAAGACTGGATAGAGTTGGTTTATACTCTCTAGAATTTAGAAGATTGAGAGGGGATCTTATAGAAACTTACAAAATTCTTAAGGGGTTGGACAGGCTAGATGCAGGAAGATTGTTCCTGATGTTAGGGAAGTCCAGGACAAGGGGTCACAGCTTAAGGATAAGGGGGAAATCCTTTAAAACCGAGGTGAGAAGAACTTTTTTCACGCAGAGAGTGGTGAATCTCTGGAACTCTCTGCCACAGAGAGTAGTTGAGGCCAGTTCATTGGCTATATTTAAGAGGGAGTTAGATGTGGCCCTTGTGGCTAAGGGGATCAGGGGGTATGGAGAGAAGGCAGGTACGGGATACTGAGTTGGATGATCAGCCATGATCATATTGAATGGCGGTGCAGGCTCGAAGGGCCGAATGGCCTACTCCTGCACCTAATTTCTATGTTTCTATGTTTCTATCCCACCGTTGACTTCATCTAGATAGATATAGATATGCCATTTATTGTCACTATACATGTACAATGAGATTAAAAGCAGCTCGTACTCAGTGCATACATATAATTTAGTACAAAAAACAAGAAACAGAAAACAAAAACAAAGGGGGGGGGGGGAATTAGGAACCCTCACCCTTCCTCGAAAAAGCACCCAACTTAATGAAAGAAGCCCCACCCTGATCTTTCCTTCGGGGGGGGGGGGGGGGGGGGGGGGGGGGGGGGGGGGGGGGGGGGGGGGGGGGTGGGGGGGGGGGGGGGGGGGGGGGGGGGGGGGGGGGGGGGGGGGGGGGGGGGGGGGGGGGGGGGGGGGGGGGGGTGGGGGGGGGGGGGGGGGGGGGGGGGGGGGGGGGGGGGGGGGTGGGGGTGGGGGGTGTCCTTCAAAGGGGGGGGGGGGGGGGGGGGGGCCCCTTTGGGGAGATAGGAACACCTCACCGCATTTCCTCTGGTGGAAAAAGCACCCAACTTAATGAAAGACTTGATTGTATTTAGTGTCCCACCCTGATCATTCCTCTCTTCTCCCTGCTCCCATCCGGCAGAAGGTATAGAAGCTTGAAGGTGACAGCATCGGACTCAAGGAACAGCTTCTGCCCCTTTGTTATCAGGCTTCTGAACAGTCCTTCCATAAGCTGGGGTACAGTCCCATTCACCTCTACCACATTGTGGACCTTTGTCTGTGGAACTGATTCATTACAATGCTGTGAATTATATTAAAACTTACTTGGGGGAGTCCAGAACCAGGGCCCATAGTTTAAGAATAAGGGATAAGGCATTTAGAACGGAGATGAGGAAACACTTTTTCACACAGCGAGTTGTGAGTCTGCGGAATTCTCTGCCTATGAAGACGGTGGAGGCAGGTTCTCTGGATACTTTCAAGAGAGAGCTAGATAGGGCTCTTAGCGGACGGAGTCAGGGGATATGGGGAGAAGGCAGGAACGGGGTACAGATTGTGGATGATCAGCCATGATCACATTGAATGGCAGTGCTGGCTCGAAGGACCAAATGGCCTACTCCTGCACCTATTATCTGGTGTCTATTGAGGCATTTCATTGCTCTGGAGAAAGCAAGCCATCCTATCCAATCCCACCACATAAGTAAGGCAATTGAGGCAACAGTCATTTGTATCTCTCTTGCACTCTCTCCGTTTCAACCACATTCTTCTCATAGTGTGCTGACTAAAACTGCGCCAAAAAACTCCAAGTGCACTCTAACCAATATTTTGTAAACTTGCCATATTATATCCTAACTTTTAAATTCTTTGCATATATTTCCATGTTGCCATTTTCAGGGAACTATGGACTTAAACCCAAGGTCTCTCTGTTCATCAACATTCCTTAGCACTTTACTGTTAACTGTAATGCCCTACCCTTAATAGCCTTCCAAAATGCATCAGCCCGTACCTGTCGGGATTGAATTGCATCCACCATCCACCATGAATTGCATCGCTCCATAGATGCTGCTTCACCCGCTGAGTTTCTCCAGCAATTTTGTGTACCTCCAACCTCTCTGTCCTGGGTCTCCTCCATTGCCAGAGTGAGCACCACCGGGAACTGGAGGAGCAGCACCTCATATTCCGCTTGGGCAGTCTGCATCCCGATGGTCTGAACATTGACTTCTCATCCATTCCTTTTTCCATAGCTTAATAGCCTTCCGGTCCTGTCGGGATTGAATTGCATCCCCTTGCTGTCTCCTCCCTTTTCAGCTCGGGAACCCTCAGCCCCCTTACCGCTTGGGCTGCCCCAATGGTCTGAACCTTCCTCCCTCCCCCCCTCCTCCCCCCCTTTTCAGCTCTCCCTCAGCCCCCCCCCCCCCCCCCCCCCCCCCCCACCCTGCATCAGTCTGAAGAAGGGTTTCGGCTCAAAACGTTGCCTATTTTCTTCGCTCCATAGAATTCTTTGCTGCACCCGCTGAGTTTCTCCAGCAATTTTGTGTGCCTTCGATCTTCCAACATCTGCAGTTCCTTCTTGAAGACATCATCCACGTTTCCATCTAATCTATATGCTGCCGTAGTCTTAAACAATCTTCCATGTTATCCACATTACCATAAATGTTCATGTCATCTGTAAATGTATTAATCATATCTTCTACATTCACGTTCAAGGGTCCCACCACCAATACCATATGAAGCAGGTTTGTTGATCAATATCAATATTAAGTGCAATCTAATGTGCATTGAACAGGCCTTTTGGCCCACAATGTCTGTGCCAAACTTGATGCCAGTAACGTACTCTCATCTGCTAGTATGTGATCCATATTCCTCTATTCCCCTGAATATGCTTGTGACTATCTAAAAGCCTCTGAAATGCCACAATCATATCTGCCTCCTAGCAGCAAGTTCCAGGCACCCACAACTCCACCCCACACTCCTCCTTTAAATTTTGACCCTCTCATCTCAAAAGCTATGCACTCTAGACTTTGATAGTCCCACCTTGGTGAAGAGGTTCTGACTGTCTATTCTACCTATGTCTTTCATAATTTTGGGTGTCAAAGGTTATGGGGAGAACGCAGGAGGGTGAGATAGATCAGCCATGATTAAATGGCGAAGTAGACTTGATGGGCCAAATGGCCTAATACTGCTCCTATGACTTATGATCTGATTATTTGAGGAGACCAGACTTCTATCTGGTCCCCTCACAACCTCCAACGTTCTAAAGAAAACAATTCAAGTTTGTCCAGCCTTTCATAGAGTCAAATAGTGATACAGTGCGGAAACAGGCCCTATGGCCCAACTTGCCCACACCAGCCAATGTGTCCCAGCTACACTAGTCCAACCTGCCTGCGCTTGGTCCATATCCCTACAAACCTGTCCTATCCATGCACTTGTCTAACTGTTTCTAAAACGTTGGGATAGTCCCAGCCTCAACTACCTCATCTGGCAGCTTGTTCCGTACACCCACCACCCTTTGTGTGAAAAAGTTACCCCTCAGAGACCCATCAAATCTTTTCCCCTTTTCCTTGAACCTATGTCCTCAATTCCCCTATTCTGGGCAAGAGACTCTGTGCATCTATCTACCCGATCTATTCCTCTCATGATTTTATACACCTCTATAAGATCACCCCGCGCCCTCCTGTGCTCCAACAAATAGAGACCCAGCCTACTCAACCTCTCCCTATTGCTCAGAGCCTCTAGTCCTGGCAACATCCTTGCAAATCTTCTCTGAACCCTTTCAATCTTTCCTCAGGAAATGCCAATCAGGACTCAGGAACAGCTTCATTCCCAGAGCTATAGCGGCTCTGAACCGGCCCTGCTGAGTGCCCCCCATCCCCATGGACTGTCTCCCTCGGATGGTCACGTCGCACAGACACATCTGCACTTTAGTCTGTTTGAACTGTTTTGACTATTTTACTGTTGTAATGTTCTTTTTACAAACCATGTTTCTCGGGGTGTCTAAATCTAAATTTTATTAGTTATTTAAGTTATGACATCGGATGGAAGCTGCATAACAAATCTCGTTGCGCTTATGTGCAATGACAATAAAATATATTATTATTATTATTATTATAAGATCAATCAATCAATCAATCAACCTTTATTGTCATCTTGCAAGCAACAGTTGTACAGTGCAAAATGAAAAGACGTTTCCCAGGGAATAGCGGAGCATCGCACATGATATTTAAAACATTTCATACATAATAACACTAAAAAAACAATCCAGTCCCTGATGGAACAGTATAAATAGTTAAAAGCAGGTAAAACTCAACGTTAAAATACAATAAACCAATCATAAAAAACAATAAACCAATCATAAAAATGTCCGGGGCAGCTGATTTGAGTGGCCGGTGCCAGTTATTAAAGTGTCCGTGCCAGCCGCCCAGAACTGAACACAATATTCTAAATGCGGTCTCGCTAATGTCTTATACAACTGCAACATGACCTCCCAACTTCTATACTCAAACTTCATACTTTCCTTGTAGCCAACGCTGCCAAAATCCAGACAGCATTCTGGTGAACCTCCTCTGCACCTGTTCCAAAGCCTCCAGCCACATCCTTCCTGTAATGGTTAGCTGGAACTGCATGCAATACTCCAAACACACCTAAGCAATGTCCTATAAAGCTGCATCATGATTCCCTAACTCTTACAGTGTACGCAATGTCCCGACCAATTAATGAAATCAGTCTGAAGAATGGTCTCGACCCAAGGCATCGCCCGTTCCTTCTCTCCAGAGATGCTGCCTGTTCCACTGAGTTACCATATAACCATATAACAATTACAGCACGGAAACAGGCCATCTCAGCCCTTCTAGTCCGTGCTGAACACTTACTCTCACCTAGTCCCATCTCCCTGCACTCAGACCATAACCCTCCATTCCTTTCCCGTCCATATACCTATCCAATTTATTTTTAAATGATAAAATCGAACCTGCCTCCACCACTTCCACTGGAAGCTCATTCAACACAGCTACCACTCTGAGTAAAGAAGTTCCCCCTCATGTTACCCCTAAACTTTTGTCCCTTAATTCTCAAATCATGTCCTCTTGTTTGAATCTTCCCTACTCTCAGTGGGAAAAGCTTATCCACATCAGCTCCCTCTATCCCTCTCATAATTTTAAAGATCTCTATCAAGTCCCCCCTTAACCTTCTGCGCTCCAAAGAATAAAGACCTATTTTGTTCAACCTTTCTCTGTAACTTAGTTGTTGAAACCCAGGCAACATTCTAGTAAATCTCCTCTGTACTCTCTCTATTTTGTTGACATCTTTCCTATGATTTGGGAACCAAAATTGTACACCATACTCCAGAATTGGCCTCACCAATGCCTTGTACAATTTTAACATTACATCCCAACTTCTATACTCAGCATTTACTCCAGTTACTTCAGCATTTTGTGTCTACCATCAAGGTCAAACATACCATATGCCTTCTTTGCCACTCTATCTACTTGTGTTGCCACTTTCACAGAGTTATGGACTTGGACCCCAATATCCCCCTGTACATCAATGGTGTTATGAATCATGCAATTAATTGTATATTTTCCCCTTACATTTGACCTCCTGTTTTTGACATTTCCAACCTGGAAATAAAAAGTTCTATATCATTTTAGACACTTCTATCAGGTCTCCCCTGAAGCTCCGTCGAGCATTTTAGAGAAAGCAATCCAAGTTTGTACAACCTCTCCTCTAGCTGGTACCCCTGATTCCTCAATCCACGCAGGGTAAACCTCATCTGCACAGTTTCAAAAGCCTCCACCACCTTCCTGCAATGGGGCAGATCTCAATAAGGGGGAAGTTAGTACTCTAGTCTTGGTTTCTTGGTCCTCCAAAATATTCCAAATGGAATTTAAACTGGAGGTGGTGGAGGGAGGACTTAAGCCTTCTACTACTACTAAGAAAAATGCCAGCAGAAAGCCTCCAACCCTTCATTGGCCTAAAACCTTCTCCTTCCCATTGTCATCGTTCCCTGACTGCTCCGAGCTCCTGTCTATCAGACCAGCAGGTTTTGCTTCAACCTACCCCCTCCTGTCCAAAGATCCTATAGTGGACACACAGGAGGCGTGCGGCCCTACGAGTACACGATACACACGCCCAGAAAGTCCATCAGGAAGAGAGACTCTGCCGCAGTAATGAATGCAGCGTTGCACACAAGTTGCAACAATGTAATCGCGACTCGGTAACAAGCAAACAAACAAAAAGTTACATTCAGTACCGTTTGGAAACCTTCTCTGTTTTTCAGGAAACGTTCTCTGTTTGTTCAATGTCCGGTTCACCTTCTCCGCTGCAAAACGACGGATGCACACTGCCATCTGATGGCCTTGCTTGTAGCTACCAAGAGATTGTACTGAGAATGTTATTTCAGTCACTCTGCCGCCCTCTGCTGCAATAACATCTGCAGCTACAATGCAAAAGAAAGAAAAAGATCTGCAACCACTTGTTAAAAAAGCAAAGCCATTTCCAGAAATAAATATTTTAAGAAGGAACTGCGGATGCTGGAAAAAAATCGAAGGTAGATAAAAATGCTGGAGAAACTCGGCGGGTGAGGCAGCATCTAGTGGAGCGAAGTCTGATGAAGGGTCTCGACCCGAAACGTCACCTATTCCTTCGCCCCATAGATGCTGCCTCCCTGAGTTCCTCCAGCATTTTTTATCTACCTTCCAGAAATAATAA